>NC_052624.1:77589981-77897825 GCF_016161935.1 Mauremys reevesii
CAAGCATTTAGGAAGACCCAGTCCATGCCTTAAAGTGTTTATAAAGAAACAGAAGGAGAGTGGGGTAGAGGGACAGAACAGGGAATAAAGTGATCTGGGTGATGGCAGCCACAGCACATTAGCATCATGTCATTATTCTTTTAAACATATCAGTTTAACATATCTGTCCTATTTATATTACAAAATCTTGGTTTTAGTGTGGGGGGGGCATTGTGGGTTGAAGTGGTGGAAGAAGGGAAGGCTGGAACAAGAGAGGGGAATGGATAAAAGGAGAGAGAAAATGAGGAGGTGCGCAGGAGAACAGGATAGAAGAGAGAGGAGGGACAATGGAGGAGGGACAGAAGCCTAATGGGCATGGAGAGCTAGTCCACCCAGATGAAGGAGTGCACCAGGAGGAGATGGGCTGGATGAAGGAAGACCAACAAGCAATCACAGTACAGCAAATGATGAGAAAACAATCCAGAGTCCAACATTTATTTATTCATTCAGTCCATGCTATTCATCTGTCAGGGATTTTGGGGTGCAGTGGGTCGATCTCTAAGTCTTACATAAGATTGATGGCCATGAGCATATCAACTTTTACACAGAAAATGTCCTACTTGTATTTAGTCTTTCATACTGAAAGTACCACATAGTGTCAGAGGACTGGAATGTGCAGAAAGATGTTGCTGGTACATCTAACCAGAGAAGAGTAACAGTCATTTGTATTTACAGTATATGATTCAGTTGTAAATAAATACTTTGGGTAGGGACTACGTTCCCAGGATTTTTTTTTATCTTGTATATTTTAACTAGTGCAAAGGGTCTTGTACACTCATGGTGGTATCTAAATAATCCAATAGCTTGTAAACAGCAGACCTGGGGGAAGGTGATAATGTATTTAATCAAAATCTAACAAATATTAAAATATGTATATATATGGCTTAAGAAATACAAATGATTCTACTCTAAAAATAATGTGGCTGCATTAATTCTTTCCCATCAGGAATCAATGGCCAGACAAAAAGATAGGTGCTTAGAACTACCAGCTTCATGACCTGTATTCAGGAACTAAAATTACATAGTAGAAACAGGTGTGTTTGAGGAAATGAGACAAGGATGCAGAACACCAAAAAATGATAAGTGATGAGTTTTGTGGGGATTTTATTATTTGATTTTTTGCTAGGAAGAGACTAAATAAGCTCAATTTAGTTCATCCATGAGAAAGTTAACAGGTGACTTGATCACACTCCATAAGTATATTGGGAAGAGATTTCTGGTAATCTGATCTAGCGCAAAAAGGCATAATAAGATCCAATGGTTGGAAACTGAAATTAGACTAATTCAGACTAGAAATAAGGAGCAAGTTTGTCATAGTGAGGGGAACTTATTTCCAATGGCTAATTATCTAGGGATGTGGTCAATTTCAGCCACATGAAGCCTTTAAATCAAGACTGGATATCTTTTTAAAAGATACACTGCAGCTAAACAAGAATTTATGGGCTTGATGCACAAATTACTCTGTGATACAGTATGGTCTGTGTTACACAGGTGGTCAGACTAGATGATCACAATGGTCTTTTCTAGCCTTAGACTCTATTGCCTTTTATTTCTTCAGTTTAAGAGTGGCTTAATTTGGTTTATTTTAAACCAATTCCTAATAGACTTAAGCTAAACTTAAATAAACCTGATTTAAATAGAAACACTCGTGTCCAAACTGGGGTTTGCGTCAGTTTAACTAATTTGCGTCAGTTTAACTAAAGGCTTTGAAACCACTCCTTTAGTTAAACAGCTGGAACTTTCCTGTGTAGACAAGGCTTTAAGCTACACTGAGGGAAGGAAAATCTCTCTCAAGGGATGGACGTTGTTCTGGGAAGTGTATTTTTATATGTTTACCATAATTAGAGTAGCTGCACAGATGGATCGAATTTCCAGTCCCTTCTAAGAAAAGTGTGCATTGGCTCTATTCACCTCTGCTCTCTAGATGGATTTTTTTAAACTAAGTTCTTTCACAGTTGCCACTGAAGTTGGCAGTTGGCCTTCTAAGGTTGCAACACAGAGTAAATGAGGCCCAGTATTTCATAGGCACACTCCTGGCCACTTGCCTTTTGTATTAAACTCTTAGGATGAAGTTTAGTCCTCATGATCAGCTGGTCAAAATATAATCAAAAAAAGTTAGAAAAAAAATTGTCTAAAATGTTTCACTTTTCATCAACTGTTCAAAAACATAACCAGCTTCGCTTACTGACATGATCTAAGCAGACATAGTGAAAGCACTTGACTCTGCCAATAAACCTCTACTCTTCTCTATGACACTCCAGTTATTCCACTTCTAGGCCACTCAAGAGGAGAGGCTGACAATATGCTGTATTATGTGGTAGTTTAGCAAGACAAATGTCCAGTCGGGACTATGTTGAGACCATCAAATTCTCTTCACTTTGACAAAAGCCACGTTTTAACATAGGTCTCTGGCAGCAGATGGCTAGTACAGCAATATGAGGTATCTTAGCCCTATACATCTCAGCACTATATAAGGACTGATGAGCAGAAAATGTTAAGAGCAAAATATAACAAAACAAAAAAAACAAACAAACAACAAAAGTCCAACTATTACTATTCCACTCACTTGCTGAGACACTATCCTGAGCTATCTCAAATATCAGGTGATCTCAAGGCTAAAATCTGAACTTACATTTTGTGTTTCAAACTATTTCACTCTGCCTCCCCACACTATTTGCTTTATACAGGTCCTTGAAAACCAATTCCAGTGCCAGGAAATGACTCTGCCACCAAGTCCTACATAGCTTTGTAGCGCATGGGACCCCAGTAATGAGTGAGTGCTGAGAGAATGCGGAATCGGTCAACACTATGCTCGGCTGATGCGGCAACTCATGATGTCGGACGCCATCAGGTGATCAAGGGACAACCACATAGAACACATCACCGGACATCGGCTATACCAGGAGAGATGAGCTGGAGTGCTGATGAGAAGCGCAATCGGGAAAGTAACAAATACTTTCCTCACGGACTGTATTTTCTAAATGGACAACCTATCTAATTCTCAATTATTGAGGGACAATCTCCACTCTTTGATATATTTTGCTTTCCACAACCAAATCTCTGTACAACTTTTCATGAGTGATGTACCTGAGTATTCGGATTCTAATATCCAAATTGTATTGTTAAATCTATTCACCTAAATTTGGGGTGTTGCTGATTATGTACTCTATGTATCATATGACTTTTAAAAACTAACGTTATATTTGTGGGTCATCTAAGCGCTATACCCAGATGTACAGACACTCTTTTCCCAACCTATGTATTATATAATTTTTTTTAACATTAGCTTTAATAAAATTTTTAATTCCATTCTTCATATTCAGTGCTTGATCAACCATATACAATTCATCATCAAGGTAGGGTGCCAGTTCCACTGGCTGGGACATCAATTTGCCTCTCACCACAGCAGGGAATCTCAATTTGTCAAACGAGAAGCTAGAAATAAAAAGGCATCTGATTTACAAGAACAGGCTCCCTGTACTCACTGTTAGCTTGTTTGAGCTACTTGACTGGACAAATAAGTCATTGTGAAAAATCTGTCTTGTTCTCAATGGCACATTTTATTAAAATCACAAATATAGTAAATATATAGAAGTAAAACATGCACCTACAGGCCTGAAAGATTTGAAGACTTTTTCCAGTATTTCATGGAGTGTCTTTTTACCACAGGAAGAAATGTAGTCCTGTGCCAACTGCAGGAAAGGTAAGCAGTCCTCACTTTCACTCCACACATGCTAAAAGACAACAGCAATGAAAGAAAGAACAGGAGTTAATAGGAATTCATGTGATGTACCAAGGTGTACTGGACCTGCAATTTAAATTTGTACTAGGGATACAGATATTGCTTTACTTCAGGAACTGGGTATGGTCCCACATTTTTAAAGCAGCCTCCAGAGATCCAACTTGGTTGCATTAGCACAATATACCAGGAGATAGAGAAAAGGATGAAGGCTTGGAAATAAATTAGAAAATACACTGTTCATGATTGAACCAGGGTGGGGAATCAGAATGTCCCAAATACATGTCCCATCTATATCATTTTACAAGTAAAGTTGCTTTTGTTTAACATCAGCCCTGCAAACTCAGCTTGGGATCTGCAAGTCAAGATGAGGTTTTTCCTTCTTATGCATCATCCACAGTAATAATGCCCACAGCAACACATGAGCAATCTCATTCTTTTTCAGGTTGTTTGACCCTGTAATTTGGTAAACAACTCTCCTGATGATGCACAAGAAGAAAGAATCCTGAGTATGTCCATGGGGTACTCTGACCTGCCCCACAGCCTGGTTCTATGAAACTCCAGGCCTTCAACCTTTCCTGTAACCCCTGCATATTCTGCCAATACAATGTTGTTTGAAAAAGAATGCATTCAAGTGCTACGAAAGCCTTCAAACAGGGACATGACTTACATGGAAGTGCAGGGTGAAAATACTGTTTACAGGATGCTTTCTGAATGCCTCTCTCACTGAGATTCTAATGACAGAAGCATAACGCTGCAAGGAAAGGTAGATGCTACAACTTCCCTTACTTTTCTCCCCAAAGTACTGTGCATCTAATGTATCTGTTAGTTAGTACATGAACAGTAGGCTACACTTAATAAGGGTAGAGTAGAAACTCTGAAATTAAACTAATATTAAGAAAAGAATAAGAATAAAAAAATGTCTCAACCCATAACATGCAAACTTATTTCCTAGTCAGCAGAAATTAGCTGACATGAATTAAGTTCTACGTTTCTACAATTAAGAGATTGCAAAGCATCAGCTAAGTTACCTCTTTAAAAAGAAAAATTATAACTACCTTTGTACTAACCTCACTTGACCTACATTTTCTTTGCTGCCTGTGACAGTTTACAAAAGTAGTGTGTGTTTCTGAAGTGAAATTTCTGACAATACATGTAAAAATGGCCCCTTCCTACTGAGTAGATTTGCTTCTGGTATTCGTCCGGAGTCATACCTGCCCATTTTAGTGACTAAATTTGTTTTTTACCGGGAAATTTAATCCCATGTAACCTCACAATGCTATTTTTTTTTAACAGAGTCAGAGTCCCACCACATTTTAAACTCCACTGTGAATTTATCAGCATTTGCTCAAAATAAACTGGTCTGGTGCGTGAGGGGAAAATTACTCATCAGAAAATCTTTTAGTCTTCAAAAAGAGAGTTTTTTTTTGTTTTTTTAACATAGTGTAAAGCAATTAAGGCTTCCAGCGATCTTCACATCTGCAGAAGATTTAAAATTTTGGTTGTAGCAACAAACGTATTATGGAAGCATCTCATACAGGAAAGGCTTGGTTTCATCTACCAAAAGAAAACATGAAAGTATTATCATGATATCTAATAAAGCTGCACCTACAGACTTTTCTGCAAGTTCAGTACTGATTCATGCAGCAACTTAAGAATGTGAATCTAAATAGTCTGATTCACGAGTCTCCAAAAGAACCTGTAAAAGGATTTTTTGTCTTTCACAATAAGATAAATGAAAACTGAAGATTCAGCTCTTGCTTTGGAAGTTATAGCAGGACTTAAAAACTGCACACACACAGGATGCTTTTGTTGAGAAACCCACTAAATTTCTGCAATCTCTTTGCAATAGGGAAAACAGCCTATGGCGGAGCAGTAAGGAAAAGGTAAACCTCATCCTCCAGATAAATTGTTTTCAGGCTAGACCTATTTTGCTCTTGGTTGCTTTATGTTAACACAAAAGCACACAGCTACTAATTTCAATCTCAGCTGACCCAGGATCAAGGTAGAAAAAATTAAATCAGCATCTGTGCATACAGCATACAATCTTTGGAAAGCAAGGCTGAAGCAGTTCATTGTATAGCGCTTGAAGGTTTTTCCATTCAGTCTTTAGCGGGTTCAGCAGTCTTAAACGATATTTGTCGGATCACTTTTTTCAAAACCTACCTGTTGAGCATGCTAGTATAATATTTTATCTTTACTGAGCTAATTTTGTTGATGAAGAATATTCAGACTAACTGATTCTGTGCTAAGGTAAATTAGAGGAAATCTTGTAATAAGGTAATGCAAAATTGGTACTTGAAGCATCATTTAGTATGAATACTAGAAATAAAGTGACAACAGAGAATACATAATGTAATAACAACTTATTCCACCCTCACCCATACTGGGTAAGGTTATATAACAAAACCAAAAAAGTATTTGGAGGATACTGTAACCTATAAAAACAGAGATTAAGGCCCAGATGTTAAAGGTACTTAAGTACCTAAAGTGCAGATAGATACCTAGTGAAGAAGGCACCTCAGGTGCTTTTGAAGATCCCACTAGGTGCCTATCTGCACTGTAAGGTGCCTAAATACTTCTTAAAATCTAGCCCTTAGAGATCTTCTCATGTAATTAAAATTATGAAATACTGGAGTTCTCAAATATTTTCATAGTGTGAACCACATCTTAACAGAGATTGCTTTATGGACCACATCCTTTGCATTCACAATCACACAACATTCCCTGTGGCAACTACAGAAAGTGCTTAAGCGGAAAAGTAATATTAGGAAAGTATTTAATATATGTTTAGCTTCTTTTAATGTAATTCAGCAGGTGCAAACTAGGAGGAATCACCTATACCCACTGACTAGCCAGTTCCCTCTAGACCGCTACCAAGTGCTTTGTGGGCCACAGTTTGGGAAATTTCTGATTTCATGCATGATTAAAAATTATTTTCCCCATCTATTTCTCAACTACCTCCTGCCCTTACTTGTCTTCCTCTTCCTTCTGTCACACTCCTCTAATTAATTATTTCATCCTTCAAAGTTCATGATTTATCACATACCTCTCTGGCACCCCCTATGGCAGTGGTCCCCAAACTTTTCAGGGTCATGCCCCTCCCTTACCCCTGTCTTCATACCCCCGCCCTTGAGAGCCGGGAGCAGGGCAAGGGGGAATGCAGGCAGGAGTAAGGGGGACAAGGCTGGAGCCGGGGCTGGAAGTGGGTCGGGGGCCAGGGCTAGGAACAGACCTGCGGCCAGGGCGGGAGCAGAACCACGCCTGGGTCCGCGGATGGGTGTGGCTCTGCTCCCTGGCCCATGCCAGCAATGGCGCTGCGGCTGCAAGTGGGGCAGGAAGCAGATCTGCAGCAGGACCTGCAGCTGGGTGCAGAGCCGCGGCCAAAACTGGGGATGGGCCCAGAAGCCTGGGTTGTGGCTGGAGCAGAGCTCGGGGAAGGGTGGTGCTCCCTCCGACCCAAGTGGGGGCTGGCTCAGGCCCTGTCCCCACAAACTTTCCTCTGCCTCCCCCAAGGGGGGCACACTGCACAGTTTGGGGACCTCTGCCCTATGTACTCTGTTGAAGTCTCTTCCTTATTCTGAAATTAACATGTAAAAAAAAGTGATGAAAACACTATGGGCCTGATTCTCATTTATACTTAGAGTATATCTACACTGCAAGTGCAGGCCTGATATGTTTCTCATGCTAGCTAAATTAAAGCTAGCATGGGTATGCCTACCTATGCTACAATCACACCTGAAGCGCAGACATGCCCTTTGATCCCTTTACTACACTCTGACAGTGTAAAGAGGCCTCAAATCATGTAATTACACCATTCTGGCAGTGAAAATGGGCCTGAAAGTTGACAAATTAAAGTCAGACCCATTCATGTGACCAAAACCATAGGAAGGGTCCTTAGTGCAAGTGAGAATCAGGCCCCAGGTTTTTATTGTTTTCTTAAAGTGAACTTTAATACACAGTTCCACATATAATGAAAACTGTCTTTTGGAACATTTAAAAAAAAAGAGTCTGCAAAATGAGTCTGTCAGGCTGGTATAATTAATATGGTGCACAGATCATTATTAGTGCTGAGCTGTTATACTAAAAAGACATCATCAACTGAGGAAAAATCATTCCTGTCTTTTTTGTAAGAGGACTAATGTTAAAAGTACCTCCTGAGGGGATTACAGTTGAAAGAGATTGGAGAAACATAGTTCTCTGTTTTTCTGGTAGCTTTGCGTTGGGGGGATGGAGCCTTTCAAACAGAACAACTGGGAAGAAAAAAGAAAATGTGGTTGTAAAACCACAAAAAATGGCAGGATAGTGCAGGGACAGGAGTATGATCTGAAACTACTTATACTTTTGTGGTTTGGGGTTTTTTTAATTGACTAGATTTCAACTAATGTGGATTATATAACAATACAATACAACACATAAATGAGAAACACATGAGCTTTCTCTGTGATGTAGGATATCATTAGAATCCCTGGATGGAATTATAGTCTTAGTCCAGATCCTGCAAATGGATCTACATGAGTGCCCCCAAAGTGCTACTGACTTCAGTGGGGCTTGGCATGGCTACAGGGGCTCACCTGCAGGTATCCAGTTGAAGAATGTGGCCATTTAGGCCTGGTCCTACAGGGAGTTGTACACGTGCATAGGTGTTTGCAGAACTGGGGTGTCAGGATCCAGTCCTGCAATGGGCAAAAGGGCCTCCATACACTGGCAGAATCCTCACTTTTGTTATACAGTAGCTGGTGGATACATTAGTCCTTCAGTTAAACTCTACATCGTCTCTTGATTTGTAATTCTGCAACACCATCTGCACAATGTGATTAATAAGTATCTTCTGATTGAATTTTGTGCTCTTTGGGCAAGTCACTTACTGCACTTTGTCTCCATTTACCCAGCTGTAAAATGGGTTCTTATTGCACCTATCTATCAGAGGTTTTATGAGGGAGAACTTGCTAACATTTGTATAGCAGATTGAGGGATGTAAGGTGCTATGAATTAAAGTGCTATGGCATTTCTTCAATAATGCTAGAAACCATTACAAAAAAAAAACATTCTTTTATGTGTACTGAACTAGAGCTTTACAATTTATAAACCCTGCAGTAAAGGTCGGGTTTTCCCATTCAACACTAAGATGCTGGAGTTGGGGGGAAAACACCCTCTTGATCCTGAAGCCATTTTTGTTACCATCATTGTACGAACTTGCTGCTGAACTCCAGCAGGCCAGGATGTGCAGGCAACTGAGGCTCCTGAGGAGGGGGGAGAGGAAAGGCCAGCACCTGCCCCCCATCACACTGTAACCAAGATGGGAGTGGGGAAGGAGATTTAGGAAACAGTTTCCTGGAGGATCAAGGGTGACTAAGAGTAAATTCACACAGCCCTAGAGAGGGGATGGGACACGGGGGGGGGAGGGAGCCCTGTCATTCTGACTCCATTTTATTCTCCACATTCTCCATTTGCTGCGACAGCAAAGCAGCCCCCCAACCACAGCCTAGGGGGGCAGCGCACTTAGTGGTACACAAGCCATAAGCAAACCACAGCGCAGAAGCAAAGGGGGGGCCTCAGGCTCCTCCCCACCCCTGGGGGGCCTGCATCCTCGCCCAACCCCCAACTCCTCCAGCAGCACAGGGTGGGGCTGGAGGTGCTGCGAAGGGCCCCGTGGCTCCTTGCCCTACCTTGGGCGGGGGCCGCCTCCATGGGGTGGTGGCTGCCCCCCGCCCGGCAGCCCAGCCCGCCAATGACCACCCAGCCCCAGACTCCATTTTGCAGCTTTTTGCTACGGGCTGGGAATTCTCTTTCTCTCTCCCTCCTCCCGCCCCCAGCCAAGGGCTCTGCCAGCCCCGCCGCCCTCCCGGCTCCCTCGCCGGGCTTTGCCTGCAGCTCAGCCCCCGGCCTGGCTGGGGCCCGCGCTCCCCTCCGCAGCCGCTGCGGCCGGAGCCCGCCCACTGCGCCCCAGCCGCAGGGCAAGCGGGCGGCGCCCAGCCCCACAGAGCGAGGGGAGGCGGCGCCCGCCGGCGGGGTGGGGTGGGGTGGGGTTGGGTGCGGCGGGTCACTCCCTCCCAAGCGGGCCGCCGGCCCCAGGCGCTCCCCGCGGGGTCCCAGCCAGGCAGGCCGGGGAAGAGGGCGGATGAGGCGCGAGCAGCAGTACGGGGCACCCCCCCGCCCAGCTACTTACAAAATTGTCCCCGCAGCCGCTGTCCGGACACAGCACGTAGAAGGAGACGCCGGGGTCGGCGTAGAAATCCATCCTCCGCTCCGTCTCCTCAGTGGCGATGAGCTCGAAGGGGGTGTTGGAGCACCACTTCTCCGCCACGTCCGCCAGCTGCTGGAAAGCCATGCTCGCTCGCTCGCTCCCCGCCGCCTCGGGCCTGGCGCCGTCCCTCCCTCCCGCTAGGAAACGGGCGTGGGGAGAGGACCAGGCTGGGGAGCTCCCGATCCACTTCAGCACCTCGGGCTGCGGCTCCCACTCAGCATTATTTGCTAACTTACATGTATTGTTTACATGCCGTGCGTACAAGGCGCCCTCTTCCTCCTGGTGCTGCTGCTGCTGCTCCCTGTGCAGCCTGACATTGGCTAAGCGCGGCTGCGTTGTGTGTCTTGTGTGCAGGTCATTTGCGGGTGTGGGTAAAAGCTGGATGTGGCCGGCTCCTCCTGGATTCGGCCACAGCCAGGCAATTTTTGGACCCAAGCGCCCCCAATGCCACTGACTGTGTAAAGAACGAGAAAGATCAGTTTCTCCAGGGCATCAAAAAATTCCAGACCCCGGAGCATCCTGGCTGCGAAAAACCGTATTTGATCCTGCCAGTTTTTGAACCAGACTCCCAAATTCCACTGCATAAATAGAGACTAGATGCGTTGATTCCACCTAAAAACTCCAGACCCAGATGCATAGCAGTGCCACAAAAAGCTGGATTCAGCATCTGAATTTTTGCTACCAACTCTCCAAATTCCACTGTCTAAACAGAGACCACATCTAACCGCTTTTGCTCCACAAAGAAAAAAAATCTAGAAACCAAAATTTCGTTGTGCAATGCTGCTGCAAGGCACTGAGACCCATCATATGTTCTGTGTTGGCTCCTGCCAAGTTTAGGCCCCCAAACCACAAATTCCATTGTCTAAATAGAGAGCAATGTTACTACTCCTAATACTGTAGTAAAGCTTGAACCTTCATGCATGCTAGGTCCATAGTATTGCAAGCACTTGGATCCAACATATAGAGCCTACTGGATCCTGCCAGATTTTGGACCCAGGATCCCAAGGTCTACTGTCAGAAGAATCAGCACATACCGTATTTTTTTTTTTTTTTGGTTTTTTTCCTCCCCCCTCCAGGTTCCCCCTTCACCCCCCTTTACCATTTTTTTTTCCTTTTTTTGCGGAGGTTTCCCAGGCTTTCCCAGCTGTACTCCAGCCTGCCCCCTGCCGGAGCGAGGGAGGCCAGGCGAGGAGCCTGGGCGGGCCGCCGCCTCCCTCCCCGGCGGCGCGCCGCCCCCTGCCGCCGCGCCGCCCCTCTCCCCGGCTCCTCCTCCCCCTCTCCCCCCCCCCCCGCCCGCCGCTCCCCCTCCCCCCGGCTCCCGGCTCCCCCCCCCCCCGCCGCCCTCCCCCTCGTCCTCCCCTCGCCCGGTCCCCCCCCGCCCCCCGGCTCCCGGCCCCCTCTCGCCCCCTCAGCCGGCTCCCCCGGTCCCCGCCGCCGCCGCTCCCCTTCCCCCCGCCCGCGCCCGCCCCCCAGCCGCAGCTGCCCTCGGGCCCCAGCCGCCGGGCCCCGGCCCCCCGCCGCCCCCCTCCCCGCCCCAGCCTCCCCGGTCCCCAGCCGCTCCCCCGCCTCGCCCCCCCCGGCACCCCCACCCCCCCCCCAGCCCCCCCCCGGCCCCCCCCCGCGCCCGCCCCCCCCTCCCCCCAGCCGAGCCGGGACCCGGGCCCGCCCCCCGCCGCCCCCCCGCCCCCCTCGCCCTCCCTCCCCCCCCCCCAGCCCCCCCGTCCCCCGGCCGCCCGTCCCCCCACTCCCCCCCCCCCCCCCGCCCCCTCCCCCCGTCCCCGCGTCCCCCCCTGCCGCCCCCCAGCCGCGGGGCCCCGGGGAGCCGGCGGGCGGGGGGCGGGGGAGCCGCAGCCTGGGCTGGCCCCCAGCCGCAGCCCTCGCCGCCCCCTCCCCAGCCGCAGCCCCCCCGCCGCGCAGCCGGCGGGCCCCGGACCGCACGGCCGCTGGGGGCAGGGAGGGGGGAGCGGGGCGCGGGCCTGGCGCCCAGCCCGCCCCCCGCCTCCCCCGCCCCTCCCCCCCCCCCCCCCCCGCCCCCGCCCCCCCCCCCCCCGCCCCCAGCCCCCCCCGGCCCCGCCGGGCCCCCGGCCCCCGGGGCAGCCAGCTGGGCCGGGGGGCCGCCCGCGGCCGCGGTTCCCGGCCTGCGCTCGCCTCCCGCCCCGGGCCCCTGGCCCCAGCCCCCCCCCCGGCCCCCCCTCCCCGCCCCCCCCCCTCCCCCTGCCAGCCCCGGCCCCCCCCCCCGCCCCGGGCAGAGGCCGGCTGAGAGGCCGGGCAGCCGAGGGGGAGGCTGGGCAGGGCCCTGCCGCCCGGCCCCCCCCAGCCCCCCTCGCCCCCCGCCCCCCCCCCCCCCGGTCCCCCCCGCCCCCCCGCCGCCCAGTCCGCCCCCCCCCCCCCGCCCGGGCAGCTGAGGAGCTGCCGGGGGGGGGGGAGCGGCGGGGGGCGCGCGGCTCCCCCGCCGCCCAGCCCCCCTCCCCCGGCCCCCCCGCCCGCCTCCCCCCGCCCCCCCCCCCGCCCCCCCCCCCCGCCCCCCCCCCCGCCCCCCCCCCCCGCCCAGCCCGGGGGGCCGGACGAGCCGGAGCGGGCGGCCGGGGCTGGCCGGCGCCCCAGGCTCCCGGCCCCCTCCCCCCCCCAGCTCCCCCCCCTCCCCAGCCCTCCCCCCCCCAGCCGCCCCCGCCCGCCCAGCCGCCCCGCAGCGCCCCCGGGCCGCGGGGCGGAGCCGCGGGGAGCGGGCGGGGAGGGAGGCGGGGAGCCCGCGCCCGGCCTCGCCCGCCCCTCCCGCCTCCCCCGCCCCCCCCGCCCCCCCCACCCCCTCCCCCAGGCCCCCCCCAGCCAGCCCCCAGCCGGCCTCGTCCCGCCGGGCAGCCGGCCCCGCGGCCGCGCTCCCCCTGGCTCCCCAGCCACCCCCTCCCCCCGGCCAGCTGCGGCCCCCCCCCCCCAGCCCGCCCCGTGCGCCGCGGCCGGGCACTGCGGCACCACGGCCCGGATCCGGACCCGGGACGGCCCCCGGCCCGGCCTCGCGCCGCCCCGCCGGATGGATAGGCCAGCCCCGCCACCAGCCAGCAGCCAGCAGAGGGGCAAGGAGGGGGGGAGGAGGGGAGTTTGGGAGGGGGGGGGGGGTGGGGGGGGGGGGGGGGGGGGGGGGGGGAGGCAGGGACAGGGCTTACTTCCGTGTATAAGACTACCCTCAATTTTTAGGCTAAGGATTTTAGAAAAAAGTATAGTCTTATACACGGAAAAATACGGTATTGCCATACCAGTAAAAGCAAAAACATTAAGTATTCTGCCACAAAAATGTATTTCTACCACTTGGCCCAAGATGTATTTTTGGCCCCAACCTCCCAAATTCCAATGCCTAAGTAGAGAATATATGTGGATGTTCCTACTGCACCTAAAAATTCCAGACCCAGACACACCCTGTGCAAAACACATAACCCCAGAGCCAACACCTTGACCAGATTTTGGCCCTGAACTCATAAATTCTGAATAAACTTAACTCAGAACCATGTTGCTGCTCTGACTGCCAGACTAATCTGGACTTTGATACATCCTTGTACAAGATATAACCTGCACCTAAAACCTGCAGGATCCCACTAATATTTGACCTAAACCAACAGCTTCTACCATCTAAACAGAATAAGAGTAGGCACTCCTTTTCTTCCCAAAAAAATCTGAATTCTGCTATATCTTACTTGCAACAGCACTGCAAAAATATGTATTAGAATCCTTGCAGATCCTGCCTATTTCTGGCCCCACCCATCAAAAATTTACTTGCTAAAGAGACAATAAATTCCACTAACTGGACCCTGACACATAAGCACCTGAAAAATCCAAACATGAATCTGTATCCAGCAAGATCTAGCCCATTTTTTCAATTAGATTTCCAGAGTTTCACCTTCTATATAGAAAACAAATGTAGTGATGCTTTTACACTAAAAAAAAAATCTGTATCCATTGTATTCTATTTCAGTGAAGCCACAATAATCCAGGTGTGCCATCTTTCTAAATACAGACATATTTCCACCAATAACACTGTAATTCCACTATCTGTATAGGCAACAAATGAGACTGATGTACCAGAATATGATGGGCTGTGTTAGGTTCAGATTATATGCGGTTTAGCTGATCAGCTAGTAGCATAAAGAAGTGAAAAGGTTGTTACAAATCCCAGAAACTAAGCTTTCAAATACTGGCTTATATAATTTTGATCCCTGTCATGAATGATCCCATTTCTGCTGTTTGTTTCACTGTGGCTACTCTCTGTTGGTTGGTACAGTCAAATGAAAAATCAGTTTTTAGACAATGTCAGCTAATCGGTATTTTTTGTGGCTCAACGTGTTAAGTTTGGATAAAAGCTTCAGGTTCACACAAAGCCTCAGCTGTTGGTGATCTGGAAAAGAGTCCTGTATGCATTGTTGAAATAATATATTCAATACATTATAATCTTCAATCAAAAGTATTAATTGGCTAACACATAATCATGCCTTTGCTGCCAATGTAATTGATGAAATTCTGAGCAGAAAAAGAAGGTGAAGGAGGTATGAGCAAGGAAGCAATTGTTGTGGAACAAAGTATAGGGATCTACTGGAAACATATTATCGTGTTTGGAGCTTTTGCAATCTACCACAGAGGACAGGAAGAAAGATGTAACATCTATTTATAATTTACTACTCTAGATGTATATTACAAAAAAAAAATCATTAAAATATCAGGAAGGTTGCCAAATCAAGCACTGGTATGTTAGGAAATGCCAGAATTAAGGTTGCCTGTGCAACTTTAATTATCTCCAATGTATGTATACATGATGATACAATTACATGATCATAGACTCTTTGCCCACAGGACCTCTGGCCCATTCACTGCATGGAATAGATGGTGCTGTGAAAATGAATCAGGGTTATAGAGCGAAGGAGGCTGTTGTCTGTAGGACCCCTGCCTCATGTGTTGCAGGATTTGGAAGGTGTGTAGCGAATGAATCAGGGCATTGCAGGAAGAGAAAACTGGTCTCATGGGTAAGGCAGTTGAATGCTACCCTGGAGAAACTGATTCTGTTCCTGCGTCTGCCACAAAGTTCCTGTGTGATGCCAGGCAAGCCACCTACACCAAAGGTTTTGCAGTTTGCCATAATCTATGTGTTCCTCATTTTCTGGGTGCAACAGGTGTAGGCACCATAGTAGTTACGCCACAGTCTATCTATTGGCAGTCAGGGCTCTAAGGAGCAGGAAGTGGCTCTCTGCCCAGCTGCTGGGGAAGCGCTCCTGCCCCCTCCACAGGGGCTCTGAGGAGAAGGAAGGAGGCCTCAGCCTCAGGGGGTTGAGGAGGCTGAGAGGAGAAAGTTGCAGGGAGGCTGGATGGGGAGCAAGTCCCCAGACCCAGGGGATGCAGGACGCCAGGGGAAGGATGCGGATCAGGTCTCTGGCTCTGTGGGGATGAAGGAAGCTGGGGGAGGGTTGCAGGGGCTGGAGGGTTGCAGGGGCCCCTCATGACAGAAATGCCTGGGAGGAAATTAATGATTTTGTATTCAGTGCAGGTGTGAGGTAAATAAGGCCTGGGTGACACATTGAATATGGAGAATAAAAAGGAATATTGAATAGCTACCCATTCATGGAATGAGGCAGGGGGCCTGTAGAAAAACTTTACGTGAACATATTAATAATACTCATACCTGGTCTTACAAAGCGCTTTTCATCAGTAGATCTCAAAGTGCTTCACCATCTTTAATGTATTGATCCCTACAACAGTGCTATGAGGAAGTGCTATTATCCCCACATGATAGGGCATATAGCCCCCACAAGAATAGGAAGGGGCCAGAGAGGCCCCGGCGGCAGGGCTTGCTCCACCTCTCCATCCTGTCAATCATGCATTGATAGGGAGGAGGGCTTTAAAAGGGAGGGAACTGCAAGAAGCAAGGCACCAGACTGCAGGAGTGACTCCTGATGCTCCAGAGTGAATTCCTAGGCAGGAGACTGTCACCCCAACCCTGAGGAGCATATAGTAGACTCCCAGGGCAATGCAGACAGGCTGAGCCTGTCACAGAGACCCAGCCCAGGGCTGGTGCAAAGATGTTTTTCGCCCTAGGCGAAACTTCCACCTTGCGCCTCCCCCTCCTGCACCCCCGCCCTGAGGCCCCCCCCACAGCAGCTCCCCTCCTCTGCCCTGAGGTGCCCCCCTTGCCGCAGCTCCCCACTCTCCGCCCTGAGGCACCCCCCCGCCCCAGCTCACCTCTGCTCCGAGCATGAGCACCCCGAGCATGCCGTCGCTGCTTCACTTCTCCCGCCTCCCAGACTTGCGGTGTCTAAGCTGATTGGCGCTGCAAGCCTGGGAGGCAGGAGAAGTGAAGCAGCCATGGCGTGCTCGGGGAGGAGGCGGGGCAGGGTGAGCTGGGGCGGGGAGTTCCCTGGTGTGCCGCCCCCCCCTTACTTGCTGCAGGCGGCCCTCCCCGCACTCCCCTGCCCCAGCTCCCTCCACCTAAATGCTGGCAGCGACCGAAGATCCGGCCGCCGCGGTTGCTGCCGAAGAAAATGGCGCCCCCCAAATCCCCGTGCCCTTGGCAACCGCCTAGGTCGCCTAAATGGTTGCACCGGCCCTGACCCAGCCACAGCTATTTCCCCAAACCCATTACCTTGGCACTAGATTGTTGGCAGCACTGTAGAGTCACCCCTCCTTTCCCCTGGGATCTCAGGGTGAGAGTATCCCAAAGGTGTGGGTGGTTTGTGACTTCCATTTTGATCCCTCACCTAGAGAGACTTTTAAGAAGCCCAACAAAGGGGCAGAACCCACCTACCCATGCCACGAATATTAGCGAAGAGGGGCTGGTGTTGTGACCACTCCAGTGTAGATAACTGGGAATGGTCAGGTTCACCCACCCCTGAGGGAAGAGCTATGTTACACCTCATTTGACAAATGGGGAATTGAGGTGCACAGAGAGGCTAAGTGACGTGCCCAATGTCTCATAAGAAATTTGTGGCAGACCAGGGACTTGAAGCCATGTCTCCCAAATCCTGGGCTAGGACCTAACCACTTGACCATCCTTCCTTTGTGTAATTACATATTTTATCATAATGAATATTTGCAAGAGGACCCAAATTAAGGTTGCACAGTTAGCTTTAATTCTGGCATTTTCTATCTTTGGAGGGCTTGACTTTGCAATCTGAACAGTCTTTTAATGCAGCGTTTTTATATAATTAGTACAAAAATAAGATATAAATAATACAGAATTTCCTCCTTCACCCTGACATAGTCAGTTAGCAAGTTACACATTGGCAGCATGGCAGAGAAGAGTCTTCAGGGAGGACTGGAATGAGGAGGAGCTTTGCTGATTAACCTAGGATGGGCATTCCAAGCATAAGGGACAACATCCAAGCTATGTCCAAATCCTGCCATTTCTTCCTTCTCACCACATCTAAGATCCGGCTTTTTCTCTACCCCTACCAGAGAGGTAAACTTAACAACATTTAGTGAAGATGTGGCTGAGTGAGCAGCCATTCTGGTGCATGCAGCATTCTCGCCCTGCTGAGGTCAGTCACAATGAAAGCTGCTGGGCTTGGCACGCCCTCTCCTGGATCACCAATAAAGGCTTGCTCTGTCTTGTGTGTGTTGTTTGTTGTGCCTGCAGGTGGATTGCTAGGTGCTAATGACTGACTGGGCTCTGGTTCCTGGCAACACCAAGCAGTCAAGGCTGAGGCTGGCTTACCGCTGCAGCAGCGCGCAGCTGCTACGCTGTCAGCTGTGTGGGACCCAGCCTGGCTGCACCAGCGCACTGCACACACTGCGCTACAGTGGCAGCAGGCGCTGCAGTTATCCGCGCCATGGCGGCGCCTGTTTGTGTGCGCTGTCGTTTTGCTTTGTGTCGCATTCGCTGCGGGAGTGGCGTTGGGAAGGAAGTGCGTCGCTATTGTGGGCGTCATTCATTGTGCCGCTCGTGTAGCATCGCGTTTGTGTTCGCTTTTTCCGTTTGGTCGCTTTTGGAGCCATTCTGCCCATGCTGCTGTTTGTCTGCACCTGTTATGTCTGTCTGTGATCCTCTTGGCATGAGCTTCATTCATCTGCTGCATATCTGATGCAGAGTGTCACCAGCACGATGTTGAGCCTCAGCTCATGGATTGATGTGGCGGTGAAGGCCGATGAGCATATCTTGGGCTGATGTCGCACAGGGGACACTCAGAGTCACAAGTCTGGCTTTGCGAGATTCTTGGAACGGAGCACGCACTGGGTGGAAAAGGCATGCTCATGGTGTGGAGCCAACTTCATGGAAGACTGTGATGACTGAGGGCCTGCTGCAGAACGGATCATGCTGCTAAACTTTGATGGGACTGTGTGGCTGAGCTGTGGACACCTGGCGGAGCTGGCCACTTTCTGATGAAGGCCTGAGTGTGAGATCGAGGTGGCGCTTGGAAGCTGGTGATTGGGGAATGGATGCAAGTTTGGTGCATGGCGCGCAAGATGCAATCCAAAGAACTGCCAGTTTGGGATCCGTGCACGTAGGTATCGGGAAATTTTGACGATGTGAATCGTTTTGTGGAAAGGTTGGTGGGGGCGGCAGCGCATTGGGGTGGGAGCGTACATTGTGCTTGGTGCGGTGGGAATGGTGGGCTGTGGGGATCTATGGGTCTATCTATGGTATCAGGGGCTGTTGATCATTCTAAGCGTTTCACAGGCATGCCTTCTCTATGGCAGGTATTCTTCAGGCGATTGGGTGGTTGGTCTCAGTGTTCTTTTCTGGAACAGTGAGCTGCATGAAAGATATCTTTCAGAGATCGCGCTCAGGTGGAATGAGGAAGGTGCATGGAGATCCCCATGGGGGACTGATCCATGGCCACAGGAGGTGCCCAATGTGGAAGATCACAGGCCACCCTGTTCAGGAGAGTACTGCTGAGGCTCATGAAACCCCTTGTCAGGAAAGCTTTATAGAGCACGCTGGAGTTCAACTTAAGGCTGACTGGGACAGCCGCAGCGAGGGGCTGGCATTTGCTGTGCTTGAGGTAGGTTATGATGTTTGTATGGGAAGGGTAGCTTGGGCCATCAGTGAAGAATGGGAATGGCTACAGGGGCCGAAAGCATATACAGGTTGGAAGAAGGGTGAAATAGAGAGGTGAGGCAAGTCGTGGACCGAGGAGAAGCAGGAGCTGGAGACAGGGAGTAGAGAGAGAGAGAGAGGAAGGCTGAGAGGCAGGGCTTCAAGGATAAGGGAGGCCAGAGGCCTTGAGAATTTGAAGGGGATTAGCAAACAGTATGTTACTGCATTGCAGTGAAAATTGCACTGAATGTCTTTGCATTGAATGCTATAATAATAACTGTGCTTTGCTTACTTGCTATAATAAATAAAACTTCTTCTTCTACTAAAGGTTTCTTCAAAAAAAAAAAATTTCAAGAATTGTTTGTTAAAAAAAAAAAAAGCTTCCTTGACAGACAGACAGACACACAACATTTCATTAACACAAGACAACAAGGGTGTGGGTGGGTCTGGATTAACACCACATGCATCCTGTGCATGTTTCTGTTGCTCTGCATAATGGTGGGGTGGAATGGGTGCATATGGGTGCATGGTGATGGGGTTGAATGGTTGGGGGTGAAGGGTGGTGGGAGGTATGTGGTGGTGGGGGGCCTGGGTGGGTACGTGGAGGGGTTGGGTGGTGCTGGGTGGGAGGGCTGGCTGGGGGGTGTGGGGCGGTGGGGGTGGGGCACAAGGGAAGGAAGGCTGGGCTTGGGGGGAGCAGCATAGTAGTGCTCTGCTTGCTTGCGCTGAGTAGCAGGCATGCTGCGCCGGGCAGTGGCTCTTTATCTCTCTTAGCTCTTGGCTTTCTCTCTCCTCTGCCCCTTTCTTTCTCTTCTCTCTCTTCTCTCTTTTCTCTCTGCTTCTTTTCTTTTTTCTCAGTTTCTCTTTTGTTCTCTTTTTTCTTTCTCTTTTTTTCTCAGTGTTCTTTTTTCTTCTGACAGAAATGTCAACATTTCTGTACACACAGAAATGACAACATGAAATGACACGCAGTCAGTCACACTATCTAGTTCTCATGACACTATCTCCACACATGCATTATTACACTGAGGGAACTCACACATCTCACTTGCATTATTTGCTAACTTGCAAGCCCACAAAAATGAACACAGAGGAAAAACACAACAGAAGGAGGAGAATGGTGAGAGAGGAGGTGAGAGAGAGGGGGTTGGGGGGAGATCTCGTGTGAGTGAAGATGTGGAGGCCTATCTGATCTCAAAGATGATCTTCCATCATTTCTCTTTTAACAGGACTTAATGGAAGATGTTTCCCTACTCCTGGAAGATGTTTCCAGCGGGAGGGGCTCTTTCAAAGGGGGGGGGGGGGGCTCGTGACCTTAAATTCGCGTGTTGCGAATGCGCGCCGGTCCCCTGGTGAAATGTGTGGCTGTGGGCGTGCGTCTGGGCGTGGGACAAACACCACTGGGACACCTGCACTCAGTGGCCTGCGCTATATTGCTGCGATAACTGATCGCCTTTAAGCTGCTTTGAGCTAGAACTGAGAGCACAGCTGAGATAGCCCACATCCGCGGGCACATCCCATCCACCACTCCCATGCAACCATCATGCATGCCCCCACCCCCTTCCTCTTCCTCCCACAAACCCAAAAAAAAATAAACGCCCACGCTCCTCTGCTCCTCTGCCTGTCCTTCTGCGCTGCTGTTGCTGGGCTGCTGCTGGTACTTTCCTCCTGGCCTGCTCCTGGCCCCTGCATCCTGGCAGGTTCTCCTCCTTTTTCCCTTCCCATCTCTTTCCCTTCCTCTCCCCCTTCCCCTCGCCCCTCCTCCCTCCTCCTCTCCCTCCCCTGTCCCCTCCCTCTCCCATCGTGGGATTGGGGTCAAGTGGGATCCCACGTGTGTTGTCCCGTCGGATGTAAAAAGGGGCGATCGGGGACGGGGCGGCGATCGAGCGATTCCTCTCTCGGATCTCGTAATAGGCACTCCGCAGCCCTTTAACTTTCACCTGCTATGTAGTCCGTTGATGGATGGCCTGATCATCCCCTATCAGATATGTCCAAGATTCATTAATTCGAACGACCGGCGTGCTCTGCTGAACTGACGCCCCTGTCCCAAACACTGATGAGTGCCTCATCACCTGCTGCTGCTGCACCTGGGCTCGTTTGCAGCGATGGAGGCTGGGCATGTAACCTAACCTACCTGTACTGTAAACTGACCACACACAACACACAGCAAACGCAGGAAGGAGATTATTTTTTTAAATTTTTAAAAGGCGGGTCACCTGAGGCGGTAAGAGGCAGAGGCAGTGAGGCAAGAGCAGTGCAGGAGTGGCTGCTGAACAGGAATTCTGGGATAGCTCCTTATTCAGGGAGGACTGGTGAGTGTCCACACCTGCTGAGCTGCTGAGGTGTCACCAGCGCTGCACTCTTACACTCTTATACCCCACCGGTTTGCCAGCGCTGCAACCAGGGGGAGTTGCAGTGCTGCTTGCTCTCTGCAAGTGTGGTGTGGGTGTTAAGCAGCGCGCTGAAGCCTCCACCAGCGCTGCAACTTGTAAGTGTAGCCAAGCCCTGAGTCTCAGGCTGTGGCAGTTTAAAATAAATGAGAATTCAAGCAAGCAGCTTAACACTTATGATTTATGTATAATTTCAGAGCACTGTGAGAACCGCTAATGAATCCTTACAGCCCCCTCTGAAACATATATTGTTATCTCCATTTAATAGGTAGGGAATCTGAGACAGGTTTTGAATGAGATATTTAAAAGTCTTATTGCAGCACATGCAGTCAAAACCTTATCACATCCTGCATTAGTAGCCATTTAAATCAGACTGTAAATTTTCTGAGGCAGGAATCTTTGTCCTTTATACATGCATACTTTCAAAACTGCCAAATAGCAATCCAAAATGAAGAAGTCCCTCACTCCAAATGAGCGAGACTTGGTTGGTCTCTGTCGCTCACAGAGATTATTTTCACTAGTGTGTTTGTGGCACAGCCAGAGTTCTCAGGATCAAAGGATTGCAACATTCTGAGATGGATAGGATGCCATTGAAAATCTGGGCAGCAGTTTGGATTTTTGCCTTTGAGAAAACAAACAGAAAAGAGACAGTTCTTAGGAAGAAACAATTAACGCTTGTTTGAGTAGACAAGTAGATGGTCAGTGGAGATGAACTCTGTCTAAGCCTTTTCAACAACATATTGTGTAAATCACTGATGATTTTGTTAATGGCATACTTTGAAAGCTCCAAACAGTGAAGGCTGAATTTGGGGAAGAGGGATTGTCTCTGGGAAGTGGGTGAAGGAATGAAGAAAAAGCTGACCTTGTCTGCTACACCAAGTAAAGAATACAAAGGGGAAGATACAATCTGGGTCCCTCATGGAGATACATTTATTTTTCAATCCATCAGTGGGACACAATGGCATAAATGCCTTTTATCATTCAGACTGTGACAGCTGCCCTTCCAATGTATTCAGGCTAAATTTGCCAAATAATTTTAAAGAGACAGTGGTATCTACAGTGATTGACAATAAAAAGGTGACATTTACCCTGAGTATTACTATGGTATGACCATAGGATTATATAAAAAGGTAATTATCAATATTGTAAAGGTGACCACTGCTATTGTACAGGTTTTCCATCATCCCAGATATAAAGGGCCACACATGGAAGGAAATACCAACCACATGCACCTTCTGGCAGATAAGCCAATTTACTAGCATTTGCATTGCTTTGCTGAAAAAGTACTCAGATACTGTGGTGATGAATGCAGTCTCAAAACCTAGAAAGCTAGCTTGGTAACCAGTAGGGTGACCAGAAGTCCCGATTTTATAGGGAGAGTCCTGATATTTTGGGATTTGTCTTATGTAGGCACCTATTAACCCTGCACCCTCTGTCCCAATTTTTTACACTTGCTATCTAGTCATCCTAGGAACCAGAAACTGTCCTTGTCTTCTGCTGAGGGGAGGGAAAAACAGGACAATGAGTGCTCCTGTGTAAGTATATCCCACAATTACTATGCTGTCCTGGAGATCTTAGTTGACTCACTATGTGTCACGCAAGTGCTGTCTGCACTGCAATCCTGGAGCATGGTGGAATGATAAAAGGGTGCAGAACACCAGAGTGAGGTAGAATATCTGAAAGATTCCTGGAATACAGTCAAATTGCTGGACAAGAACAGGAGACAGTTTGCCTGCTGTATTTGTGCTCTTTTGAATACTGAGCTAATGTTTTCTGCTATATTGTCCAGAGGACTTAATATCTGACAAATCCAGTTCAGGAGCATGCTGCCTTCAGGGTTCGTTTTGTTCTGTTGTTGCTGTTTGTTTTTGTTTTAAGAGCCCTCTTTGGTCTGTTTGATTAATTGCCAAGTAATTCACACTAATTTGCTTGACCAGCTGTCAGAACAAAATTGTCCTCCCGTGGTCCCCATTATCCACACTTTCTTCAGGTCTAAATACAGAAAGGACATTAGCGTGAACTTCAGTGCATTATTAGAGATATTTCCCTGCTGTGCCTCATTGTTGTATCACATAGGACCAGATCCCTAGATGCCTTTGGATGCTACGTGGATCGGGATTTAAAATCAATGGTCGTAGGAGCCTGAATACCTTTGAGGATTAGAGCCATAGTGCTTAGTGAACCATACTCTGTCAGGGCAGTTTGGCCCATTAATGATGGGGTGGTAGCCTTGGCTCTCTGCATATGCCTATGAAAAGAACCCTTTGAATCCTAACAAAGATGCAGTAGAAGCCTGAATCCATTGAAGCCAATGCCAAAACGCTCATAAGCCTTGACTGCACTGGGGAAAATTTCTAAATGATTCCTACTCTTGCTAACTCCGCTTCAGCTGCATTGGTGAGCAGCTCTGGGAGCTCTAGTGTAGGGAAGGGTCCTGCCACTGGTGTCATTTTCAGCACCATGTCTATTAAACTTGCTCTGGAGTGGTGCAATAGGCATGGCATTAAAAATAGCTGCAGCTGTGGGACCTTTAGCTGCACTAGGACTCCCAGTGTTGCTAACACTGGTGCAGATGATCTAGTGTTAGCAATCATAGGAAATGTTCAGACACCCTAATATTCTGATAAAGCATACTGAGCCTTTGAGAGACTCAAATAGAGTATCCTCTAGTCTAGCACAGCAATTCTCAACCTGCGGGTCATCAAGTGATAGACAATAAGTCACACCCGTCAGCTGACAGCTGAAAAAATCCCTGGCTCACTGGCATACCTTCAACCAAACACTTTGGACAAACCATCCTGTTTGGAAACATGACTGTCTGAGTCTAGGTCATTAGTATCCTTTTAATTGCTTATTACTTGACTCCTTAGAAAACTCAATTTCTCAGACTGCATAGAAAGTGAGTTGTAGTGAATCTTTTTTAATACGGAGTCTGTTATTTTTCTACCAGTTGTCAAGGCAGACGGAGAAGACACAAGAGCAAGGAAGCTGCAAAATGATGCCAGCTGAGAGGAAGACATTGTTGGGAGGAGGGGGGGAACATGGCTTAGAAACATCTTTTTTTCTCAGCTCTATTTTTAGATCTAGGCTTTTTTCTTTTTTTCCCTAGGTTAAAATCTAAACACAATAAATTTGCTGCTCCTAGCTTTGAAGTCAATGGCAAAAATCCCACTGAGTTGAAGAATCATAGAAATTTAAGGCTGGAAGGGACCTTGAAAGGTTCTCTCGTCCACCCCCCAAACTGAGGCAGGATTAAGTATACCTAGATCATCCCTAACAAGAGTTTGTTTGACCTGTTCTTAAAACCCTCCAGTGATGCAGATTGATTTTAGTGGGGAAGGATCATGCACACACTGAAGTGAAGATAATTTAATCAGGGTATGACAAATCCTCTTCCCTGGTGAGAATCATTTTCTGCAGAATTTAAGCTTTCATTTTGGTTGTGAAGATCACCTGCTAAATGTGACTGGAGTGTAACTTGATGCAGTGTTATCTTCCTGGCTCTGCAGACAGGCAGTTCCAGTGCCTCTGTTGCTGCTTATAGCTTTGCTCAACAGCAGCAGCAGTATCCTTCTTTGCCTCCTGGCCTGGAGTATTAAGTCATGTTTCTGGGTACTGTTAAATAGCAGCACATGCCACTCCAAACTGCATTCAAATACTGGATGTTATGTATTAAGTGCTGACAATATGCTAGTGTTTGTGAGTAGGATGTTGAAATACAATGGTGATGTTTGACCATGCAGCAAAGTTAGGAGGCATAACAGGCTAGATTCTTCTCTGATGTAACTCTATTGGCTTCAGTGGAGTTACACCAGGCATGAATATAACTCAGGGCTTGGCTACACTGGAGAGTTGCAGGGCTGGTGGTGGGTTTACAGCGCTGCAACTTACTCACTGTCCACACTTGCAAGGCACATACAGCGCTGGCTGTACTCCTGCTCTGCCTCGGGTATAACTATTGCAGCGCTGGTGATGCAGCGCTGCTCTGCCAGTGTGGCCACCAAAAGCACTGTAATTGGCCTCCAGAATTTTCCCATAATGCTTTTAACTAAAGAACTCTTTGTTTTGTTGTGAACTTGGGGCTCCCAGAGCTGCTTATCTAAAAAACAAACACAGCTCCTGTTTGCTGTGAATGAGGCAGGCAGGGGGATGAATGTCTACAACTAGTGTTTGCTTGAGGAAAGAAACAGCGGGGGGGGGGGAGGGAAAGGGAGTCTGTCGGGGCAGCTGCTTATCTGGTCTGCAGGCTATTTGCATTTAAGAGTGAATGAGGGGTCGGGGAAATGGTCAGAATTTGCAGTGCAGGGAGCTGAGTGACACAGTGGGAGCATGAACGAGGAGCTGAGAGGAGCCGAGGGTTACACTGATATCACTTTGGGCAAACTTAAAAGAAAGGAAGGGATCAGAACTTGCAAGGCAGGGAGCTGACACACAGTGTCAGCTCCAAAAATCCACTCTCTCTCTCCCCCATGCTCCCTGTCACACTCCACCCCACCCCCCTCTTTTGAAAAGAACGTTGCAGCCACTTGAACGCTGGGATAGCTGCCCATAATGCACCACTCCCAACACCGCTGCAAATGTGGCCACACTGCAGCGCTGGTAGCTGTCAGTGTGGCCACACTCCAGCGCTTTCCCTACACAGCTGTACGAAGACAGCTGTAACTCCCAGCGCTGCACACCTGCAAGTGTAGCCAAGCCCTCAGTCCATTTTTATTCAGCTGAAGCCCTGAGGATCCCTCCGTTTACCCCCTCTCTAACTTTTCTCTCAAAGCCCATCCCTGCAGTTTGCATCCTACCTCACAAAGATGAAAAACACACTGCACTAGCGAATAATTTTAAAACAGTGGAGTAGTCAATTTGATTTTTCTTGGAACATTTGGAAGTTGGGATGATGTAAAATTGTTTAGTATTTGGTATCCATTTGAAAATGGAACATTTCTGGTCCTACCTTCACCATAGCTATAAGTTGGACCTCCTGATCATAGGAATGACAAGTTGTGAACTTGACCTAGATTATTAGGAGTTGATGTCATTAGGGAGGTAGTTTCCCCTAGATTTGCATTAAGTCTTGGGTTCAACCTAAGATCACAGTCGTGAAGCACCATGATCTCCACAGATCACCAAATAGGACAATTTTCTATCATTTTATTATATTAAAATAAGAACACAGGCTCGCTGACACTGTCTATCCCTATTTCTCAGATGAATAGCTCCACCAGTATAAAAGGTATTTTCATAATAATTCCAAATCAGCTGATTGCTTGGAGTGCCAGAATTTTTAATGACTTACTATTTTAAAAATATGTAAATTGACTCATCACCCATCATCTCTTTAGATATGTAAATTTATTGAAAAAGATGCCACTTCTCCTTCTTGAGATACAGACAAGCCCTGATGCTTAGTTTTATGTGCACAAATCTGGGTTTCCAGTACTGGTGATTTTAAATGCATTGCTTTGTTTTCCTTACCATGGCTGAGAGAAGCACTAGACAAATGATTATGTGTGTGGCAATACAGGAAGTTACACTAGTATAGATAAATTGCTATAGTTATATGGCTATAACTCCTCATGTGGAATCAGAGTGCCTTTTTCTGGTTTAGCTTATGTTGGCTTGGAAGTGGTTTAAGCTAAACTGGAGAAAGCCACTCTTATTCCATAATAAGAGCATCCATGTATACCACTATAACTCTAGTGGTTTAAGAATACCAGTATAGCTTCTTGTGTAGGTGACAAGCCCTACATTTATTGAGGATGGTGTGGGACATTAAGGTCTATCACAGGACTAGATCAGATGATCTATTCCTGGCTCTGCTGACTTCCTTTGTGACCTGGCCAAGTCACTTAACCTGCCTTTGCCTACTTCACAGGGATGCTCGCTAAAATCTATAACATCTATGACATTCTCTACTGGAATTTTCTTGTGTGTTATTGTTAAGCATAAATACCACAAAAAGACTGCAGCATCAAGGTTTAATATTATGTTTCTGGGATAGAGTAAATAGTTTCTTAGTTTTTTTGAATCCCAGAACATGTATATTATTTGTATAGTTATGGGGCCATTCCACATAACATACTTGTCATACTTTGAACTCTGGTTCTGGTAACTGGGAAGCAGATGTTGAGTCATTAGATTAACTGTCCACCAAACATGATACCTTGGCTGAGTGATACATTATGGGACTGATCCTCCTCTTGTTTACACTGATATTAATTCTCTTTGTCGGTGTGTAACCTTTGGGTGGGCTAGAGATTACTTCATTGCCCTTCTCCAGTGTCTAAAAAAACCTGCAACTCCCATAGAAAAGTAGCTGGAGACTCAGAGTTGAGTCTCTAAGGATTTTCAGCAAGGATTGCACAGGGTCAACCTCCCCACATTCAAGTCTCAAAAAGAACTAAAGAAATTAAACAACTTTATAAAATCTTATGATAAACAAATCTAATTTTTACTGCATAAACATGGCTAGTTTATAATCCACAGACATTATCTACACAGTTATACATAAATATCAAGAAAAATTAAAATCTGAACAGTTCAGTCCCCACAGAAACACAATGAGAAGAAACAGAATTCCCAAAAGCTTAGGTCGACTTCCCCTAAGTCTCAGTTAGAGTCTTTGATCACCAAATCTATACAGTCTGCTGAGTCTAAAATAACATCTTCCCTCCACTTGCTTATAACAATCTTCAACTGGAATCCATGCAGACTCTTCCTCTGCTGAAATCACTGTTTGCCAGTCAGCTAACTGATTAACCAATCACTCAGTTAAGTGTATAGATTAAAAAAAAAAAACACCCAGTTACAAGAAAATACAAAACTGAGAATAGTAAAATATAAATGACTTTCCCTATTACTACATTTAAAGAAAAGTTGGTGAATCGCGCTAGTTGAGACAATTTAAAACAATTTGGCTAAAATCAAAACAACATTCAAAGCATACAATTAAAATAGAATAACTTATTTTCCCCTCCCAATTTCCCCTTGCTATAATTAACATTGCCCAGTAACAATGTCACTAACCTGCTGCAAAATGCTTCAGAGTTAGAGAAAACAGCCTGCTTTCTGCTCCTGGGCTCAGCTTCTCCCAACCTAAGCTTCTCCCAGCTGCCCCTGCCCTGACTGCTTACCCTCATGAAGTCTGACCCCCAGCAACAGAAGAACCTATTGGAGCATATCCAAAACTACCACACCCAATTCCAGAAAGCTTCTGGAAGATTCAGCCTAGCAACAATGACCCAGACACAACAAACTCCTACCTCCCCTTGATGGGTCTCTCAGAGAGATATCTTCGTATTAGGCACATGGGTTACAAGTGGATTTACTCTTACTATATACACTAGCATGGGAGAAGAATCTTTAGCTGGTATAATGTATTTTCCTCACTTACAAAAGGCTGCACAGACTATTTTGTAACAAGATGGGTCAACTGCAAAGCTGGCTTTCAGTGTGGGACAGTTATGAAGTCACAGAGAACCCTTCACTTGTAGGGCTCATAATCTGTCAGCATCCTTTTCCCAGCATGCTCTTCTGACCTGCCTCCCCATGCAATCCACCATTTCACTTTGAAAAAGGAACAAAGGGACATTCCAGCATCACAGCAATCAGTGCCCTTCCATCTGCCTTTCTTCTCCCCCACCAGACAAGCCCCAGATCCCTTGCCCAGTTGCTAAATTGTCCTGTCCCTACATTACTACTTACATCAGGGGTTGGCAACCTTCCAGAAGTGCTGTGCCGAGTCTTCATTTATTCACTCTGATTAAAGGTTTCGCGTGCCAGTAATACATTTTAACATTTTTAGAAGGTCTCTTTCTATAAGTCTATAATATATAACTAAACTATTGTTGTATGTAAAGTAAATGAGGTTTTAAAAAATGTTTAAGAAGCTTCATTTAAAATTAAATTAAAATGCAGAGCCCCCCGGACTGGTGGCCAGGACCCTGGCAGTGTGTGTGCCACTGAAAATCAGCTCGCGTGCCACCTTCGGCACAAGTGCCATAGGTTGCCTACCCCTGACCTACATAGTTTCCTGCCAACTGTTTTATTTCACCCAGGGCCTTACAAAACCTGGGGCCTACTCTTGGTAGAACATAAGCATCTAAAGCTTGTTTGGAACATGGGAATAAAAATCATGTTGTTCAATGTAATATTTGATAGCTGTTTTCCTGAGCAGATGCTCAGTTATTTTTTGCTAGTGATTATAACGTCTGGCAGCCAACAAGATGTTAATTAGAATTTAAGGAAGTAACAGACCTAAGAAGAAAGAGGCGTCCCTCCAGGTTACCAGAGTACGATGGTGGAAGAGCTTATGGGGTGGCTGGTGCTGTGAAGTTAAAAACCTGTTTGCATATTGGAGCTAAGACTTTGCATAGAGAATTTTTTTTATATAGAACCAGGGCCCTGTGTGTCTGTCCCATGGCTTTTTGCATCGGGGTCTAGCATATAGCTGAGCTGGCAATAATTTGAGCAAAAATTTTCATGCAAGTCTATGCAAAATTTTCAACCAATTATTTAGCATATTTCACACTGCCCTAAATTATCTATTTTTGCAAAGGTTATGGGGAATTGACAATTAATCATAACAAAACCTGTGAAAACAAAAACAATCTACCTGTGCGGATTTTAGCAGAGGTGCCCTCCAACAGATGCAACATTTTCAGATTGACTTATTAGCCTGTTTAATTTTCAAAAGTCACTCAGTGACCTCAGAGCCTAAATCTCATGGACAGTCAATGGGATTTAGGCTCCTAAATGACTGAGTAACTTTTAAAATGGGGCTTGGGTTCCTAAATCATGTAGGTGCTTTTGAAAATGTTACCAATGGCATGATAAATGAAGCCTAAGGCTAGGAGACAGGGAGCCCTGAGTTCTACTCCCACAATTGCTACTAAATGCCATTAATACTTTGCAGTTACATAGGACTATTAAATAATAGGCTGTTAATAGGAAAATATTGTTATTTATACTTTATAGATGGAGAGATTGAGAATCAGAAGCTAGTCACTTGGTAACATTTTCAAAAACACCTCAGTGATTTAGGAGGCTACATCTCATTTTTAGACTTTATTTAGGAAGTTACAGGTTTCACTGAAAGAAAATGAGACTTAAGCCTTGTGAACCCGGTAGCGTTTTCAACATTTTTGTTGTTGCTGTCGCTATACAGATCAAACAAAACAAAAAGAGCACAGCTACATTGCTTTGCCTAAAGCAGCTTCAGCTACTTCCCCTGTGAATCACAGCATCCAGGCAGTACTGCTCTTTTTCAAAATAAGCACACAGCATTTTGGGCAGGGATCCCAAGGTGCAATGTTCTGCTAGGCTCAATGTGTTATAGGCTGTTTATCTCAGTGGATTGTGGGACACCTAGTGGAACTGAGTGGAATTCTAGGACTTGAGGTCAAACTCATGATTCCGTCCACAGTCTCTCACAATTCATTAGGGTTTTGCTAGCCAGTACATTTTCAAACTGTTTCGGGATCAAACAAATTTTCAAACCACTGTCAGGTAGCATGGAGGAAAAACTATTGCAAGCTTTCACCCTCTGTCCTTAGCCAGTGACAGGAACAAAATAAAACCTACATTTCACCCCTCTACTCCAGGGCAGTGGACACTCCCACCCTCTCATTCAAATCCCTCCTAAAAAAATAAAAATAATCTCCTTCTACAGAACCTTTCCCAGAGCCGCAAGATAGTGGCAGCAATGATGAATGCCTTGTCTAGCCCAGGATTTAAAGGGTTGACGTTGGCTCAAGCTATGAGAGTAGTTAGCTCAGTCAATTTAACACCTTCTAAAACGCTAGCCAACAAAAAGCAGTTGTACTTTAGAATGTGATAAACTGTTAACTAGGGAAAATTTTGGCTTTAGTACAAATCTAACATCACACTTTTAAATCCTAGGGCTCGTCTATGCTTAACATGCTATAGCAGCTCAGCTCAGAAATTCGGCGGCATTTCAGCGAGTGCTCCACCGCCGCCATGGTCCTTCGTCTGGCGCCCGCCAGACAAAAAGGTTGGGGACCACTGGGTTACACAATGAAGCATGAAGAGCTGCCGTAAATAAAAATATCCTCCACTCCAAATTAACTCCAAGCGACACTTTCATTAGTTTCCCAGTTTAAAAGAAAACACATACACATTTGGATTGCTAAACTTCATTTTTTATTTAAATAAACTGAATTTGAAAGAGAAAAAAATGATATAGCTTTACACTGCAAATTATTTTTTCACATAACTGTAAACACGTGTATGTTTAGCCTATAATAAAGTAAACTATGCAAATAAACTTTAGGCACAGTATTCTCCAAATAGTTATATGTACTTCAATTTTGTATTATTCCTGAGTACCCATTTCTCTGACCCTAGAGAAAAAAAAACACAAGTGAGAACGTTTTCCTATCAGCCTTTCCTCTTAAACCAATTGGTTAAGTCTGGTTTCTGAGAACATGGGATGTTCCAATTTGTTTTGCTGGAACATCAAGGAATACAGCATGGGTACACGAGAAGCCATAAAACCTTTTGAGGGAGTGGGATACAAGTGTGGCCTATGCTGACCTTTCGGGTATATATATTTTAGGTCTTCTGGCTTGATGAGTGCTGACTCGGTACTGTTAGTGTGCCTACTATCTTAGACATGATCATAAGCAATGTCTGGTATATTCCTTTTTATGTTGTCTTATCCCCTTTTAAACTGCATACACTCGAAGAATAATCAGAACACTTACTATGAAACACCCCATATTTTAGAGGGCACAATGCAGCCACTGAATAACTTATAATGCGTTGTTGCAGTAATTAGCTACTTCACTGCTTATCTAACATGTAAGTCAAGGGAAATTCAGGATGATATTTTGGAAGCACCATTACTACTAATTAGGTTGCAAACACACATTCAGTTAAATAGCTGCTATACCAATTGTTAAGACCAAAGCTTTTGCAGCTTGCTAGGAGAGAGCACCTGTATTCCCTTTGCTCACAGAGAAAAATCAAATCATTTTGGTTATAAACCAACTGTATTTTTTAATTATGCGTTAAAATATGTATACATATCATATTCTTTTAGAACCAAATATTTTTAAAAAAACATATGTACAAGAAAGATGCCTCTTTAAATATATATCGAATGCAGGAAAATAATCTGGGTTTTATAACCTTCCTTCAAAATTTCCCTAGTGCCCTCCAATGCATTTTTTTTAAAAAGAGAAAAAAAACCCTAACAAACAGGGAAACAAAACCACATGAATGATGGTAGACTACCACTGATAGACAAAAGCCAGGAAAGTAAACATTTAGCTTTGTATTTCCTGGCTTACATTAGACGCCTACTGCCACTTGCCTTATGCCATGTGGGTAACAGCTGAAATTGAACTGTGTGTGGAGTGGGCAGCATGAACCTCATGCATCACTTAAGTCCCATGTATGCACAAAATGAAACAAACAAAAAAACCTTACAGGGGTAAATGTTTCTTGCTCTGAAGAATGACAGGACCCATTGTCCCTCATGAGATCCATGCCAAGGAACAACTTGGGGAAAACTCCATGTAGGGAACCTTGGAGAAGGCGGGCTGCTTCCAGTTGCATCTTATAACTGTTTATTCATCCGTTTGGTGTAATCATCTTGTAGCAATGGGCTCTAGCCCTGCAGTTGCAAATATCTTTTCTCCAGTTCCAAATGGAGTATTTTGGAGTAATTTAAATAAGGTTGATATTCTATATTTAAACCGTTTTCGTTAGAAACTGAAAACCAGAATTAAATGAGACTGTGTGATATATTAGAGAAAGTTGTCCTACTTCTTATTTACATAGGTAGGTACTTTTGTTACTTAAAACACCTAAGAACATTACTTTGAGAGAATACCTGTCTCCAATGCCAATTATTACACATACACAGTGTGTGTACATGCATGACTGTTTGTTTATGAAGGTAATTTGAACAGCTTCTAGTATTGTTTCCTTTAATAATGGAGGCAGCAACTGAAGTTTTATTTAAAATTATTCCATAAGGCATCGGTGCAACAAGGTAGTGATTGAAGAGGCAATTTTATAACTTCTTTTACAATTGTTTAAAACACTCCCACATCACGGTTAGCCAAAAATAGCAATAAAAAGGCATTAGAAAAGCCCCAAACTGAAGAAGACAGTTTAGTGATGAAATTTAGTTTACACTCCAGCTCCCACATGGGTTTTTTAATGAATTGTTGGCTCACGTCTGTCCTAAACACACATTTTTCCTTAATGTACTACAGCACTGAACATCTCCCATGAACAAGAAACATTTAGATTACATCAAAAGAATATGCATTATGCTTTACAGATCAACAGTAGTCAGGATCACAGACTGGCTTATCTACTGTACATATCTATTTAAAACTTTAAAAGACTAAGCATATACATAAAATATACACTTAATAAACAAAGTAAAATCCTCCTCAGCTTCTGTTTAGGATAACATTTGATATTCCATAGGGTTACAGATTGCTTCTATTAAAATTCCATGCACAGAGCTATTCCTGTGCCAATTCCCTCATCAGCATTGGGCTCATTGAAAAGTAAATTAGTTCTTCATATATATGCAGTAGAAAAAGAGAAACCTCAGCCCTAGTCATCACTGTCACTTCCAGATTCACTCAACTGCAAGTCATTTCCTATTGGGGACAAAAAAACAAGAACACCAGAAGTTAATTCATACTTTGATTATATTCAAATTTAAGAATTATTGTATTTAAACTGGAGATTTAAATAAGAATTACACAGAAATGAACATGAACAGCATCTCAGCAGTTTGTCTAATATAATCATTCTTCATATTCAAGAACATTAAAATTTGCACAGTTTATTTAAGGCCCAATCCAGGCAAAGTTGAGTCTCCTTGGCTCCACAACCACAAAGGCTACTACTCCCTGTTCAAAAAGAAGCATTCGCCTTCTCAGCAGCTGTGGAATTAATTCCACACCCTCCGCCCAGCCAAAGTGCCATATATGACTTTTGGGCAGGACACTAGGGAAGTCCCTGGCTCCATCTACACTATTAAAATAACCATTTTTTAAAGATAGTAGTTTCAGTAGTGAAGATAGGGCTGTTCTATGGGGAAGTTCTATGGCCTATGTCATACAGGAGGTCAGGCTACATGATCACAGTGGTCCCTACTAGCCTGTGGATAAATCAGGAAAGTGCGGGCAGCTCAAGAATATCGGGCTGAGCCTATTTGATAGCTCTGCTTCAGAAGTCAGTGAGGAAGGGGAAAACCAGGGAGCTCTGAGGCCCAAAGATAGGTCAGAAGCAGGGAGGCCCAGAGACCTACACTGTCCTTATAGTATGTACCAAAGGTCCCCAAACTGTGGAGTGCACCCTCCTTGGGGGTGCAGAGGAAAGGTGGGGGCACAGCAGTGCCTGGATCAGCCCCCATGGAGGGTGGGGAAGGAGTGCCACCCAGCTCTGCCCACAGCCACAGCTCTGGCCCTGCCCCCAGACCCTTGACGCAGCTCCAGTCCTGACTGCGACCCCGGCCTCGACCACAGCTCCAGGCCGCGGCTCCTGGCCCCCGGCCATGGCTCCCAACTGCGGCTCTGGCCCCCCTCCCAGACGTGGTTCCTGGGGGGCAAAGACAGGTTCCATTACGGGCAGGGGGGGGGCGTGATTGAAAAAGTTTGGGGACCACTGCTATATAGCAACTGTCTGCCGCCTCTCTTGCAGAATTCTGGTGAACATGAGAATGAGAAATGTCCTCTTCATTCTTGGGTAATGTACATGCTTTCTTTTAAGCTGGCCTATAACATGTGCCCTAGCATCTTCCACATTCCTGCCCTCAAATGCAAATCCACTGCAATGGAGCTACTGAAAAAAATAAGACAGTGGCTGTTTCTCTTCCTTTTTAACATTTTTGGGGGGTTTCCATGCTATGGCAAGCCTTCCCCTGTAGAGGTGTTCTTCATGTTACAGAAATATCAAGGTTTATCCATGGACACATGTTGGATCAAGCCTTTGAAATTCAAGCACATTCCAAGCATGACAAATCTGACCTCCTAAAGGAGGGCCTGTCCAAGGCCCACTAAGTCAGTGAATAGACTCTACTGACTTCAGTGGGCTTTGGATATGTCCTTGAGTGAAGGTCTAAATACTAATTAGCAAAACTCACATTTCTCTCTAAGTACTGGACTAATCAAGGAGGATTAGATGCACCAGATTCATTTTCATATTTAATTCACCAAAACCCTCCATGTTTGAATTTACCCGAATCTGCTGCAGAAACCATGGGCACTTAGCACACAGCACACATTTTAGGTCCAGTTCGTCTTGGAGCATATAGCGGAACCACAGAGGGGATATAGCAATTTGACTAGCCATAATCTCCTCACCCTTGCCTATCTCCTATGGTGGACAGGAGCGGGTCTCTCTACAGTTCCTCCACGTCCTCACATTCTTTATGCTTTTAAACTGGCAGTGAAAGATGGGTGATAGTGATGAGGATGGCTGGGCACAGTAGCACAGGAGGGGAAAACGTTTGATAGGGCGTGATGCATAATTTAGCTGCACTTCTGACCCTTTCTCTGACCTCTCTGAATGCACCCTCCATAGATGCTGGCCTCGTACCTTCATCTCTCTCAGGGTGGAATCCCGTGATTCTCCCACCCTTAGACTTGGTCTCAGGATATAGAGACCAGCCAGCAGGTTACAGCCTGCGTGAGGCAGGGGACATCCTGCCTGCCTGCCTCCCTCCACACCGATGGTCCCCAAGGACTCACAAGGGAACGGTGAGCTAGCGAGGGACACTGGTGTAAGATGTTTGTTGTTTTGTATTATCTGTATTCTCCTAGGTGGTGTATGATTAAGTAAAAGAGCACAACGCTCTGTGTAAAGTGTGGGTGTTACAGGCTTCGCAACTGCCGCATGCCCCTGACGGAGTTAAACGGTAACCAGAAGCTTCACACCTCTTGGATGGAGATCTGGGAGAGGGGTATGTTGGAACAACTGGGTTATCTCGGGGGTCAGTGCTGGGCCTGGGGGCATAGAACAGAAGGACAGAGGAGCTCCATTTTGGAGAAGGGGCAGAAGACAGAGTCAGTGCCCAGGAAATGTGCCCGAGGCGCCCAGGGAGAAAACAGCGCTGTAGCCTGCTGAGGCTCTAGAACAGAGGTGGGCAAACTACAGCCCGCGGGTCCCTCCTGCCCGGCCCTTGAGCTCCTGTCCCAGGAGGCTTGCCCCTGGCCCCTACCCTGCTATTCCCACTCCCCCGCAGCCTCAGCTCACCCCACCACCAGTGCAATGCTCTGGGCGGCGAGCTCCTGGGGCAGCACAGCTGCAGAGCCGGGGCCTGACCCGGTGCTCTGTGCTGCGCAGTGCATGGCTGGCTCCAGCCGGGCGGCACAGCTGCCTGTCCTGCTGCTCTGGGTGACACGGCTGTAGCGCCGCCAGCCACCAGTGCTCCAGGCAGCGCGGTAAGGGGGCAGGGAGTGGGGGTGTTGGATAGAGGACAGGGGAGTTCGGGGTGGTGGTCAGGGGTGTGGATAGGGGTTGGGGCAGTCAGAGGGTGGGAAACAGGGGGGTTGAATGGGGGCAGGGGTCCTGGGGGGAGCAGTTAGGAAGGAGAGGGGGTTGGATGGGGTGGCGGGGTCCAGGGGCTGTCAGGGGACAGGGTAAAGGGGGTAAGATCGGGCAGGCCGTCAGGGGACAGGGAGCAGGGGTAGAGTCCCGGGGGGGAGGCGTCAGGGGGCGAGAAGTGGGGGTGCGGGGTGGGTCAGATACGGGGCGGTAGCTGGGCCACGCCTGGCTGTTTGAGGAGACACATCCTCCCCTAACCGGCCCTCCATACAATTTTGGAAACTGGATGTGGCCCTCAGAACAAAAAATTTGCTTGCCCCTGCTCTAGAAGCTTAAACCATCCAGAGACACAGAAGGTTGAATTCCCCTCACAGCAGTCCCAGTGAGTGGTCACAAGAGGGTGCTCACTAGGTACTGTGACACCTTCCTGCTTGTTTAACAGCCCTGTTATTAAATTAAACCAACCTAGGGATAGTCAGAATCCCAATAACCCAATATAGCCATGCAGTAATTATTCCAATAACCAGGTCACATGCAGTATTCATCAGTTATTACAAGTTAGCTCCACGTCCTTTATACGTCTATATCAACTTCTAACTAACTCTCACACACACACAAACATAGCGACTTCACTAAGGGGTTTACTATATATGCAGCCAATCCCACATTTCAGAAGCTCAGATTCTTTTTTGTTAATTTAAAAAACAATTCTTCTCCTCCCCAAAGTGTACAGACACTCCCCGGGTTACGCAAGACCCGACTTACTCAAATTCGACCTTACACAAAAAGTTCCATAAAGCATAAATAAAATTTTCGAGTTGTGGAAAATATTGCATAGAGTACAGAAACACAAAGTACTGTACTGTAATGCGGTGTGTGGAGGAATACAGCAGTAGCATCTCCTGCAAGGGAAGGCTTTGCGCTCTCACAGCCTCGTGTTATTTCAGTGATACTGTATTTTGTTATTTCACCCTATTATTTCATTCAAATCATGCCTGGAAAGTGACCAAGTGATAGCAAGAGTGCAGGACCAGTTCGTAAGCAAAAGAAGATTGATTTAGAGCAGAAAATATTGTAATTGTTTGTTTTTTATGCTTGCTCAATATATGTTTGCAACTTACGTAAAATTCAGGTTACGCAAGGCTTTCCGGAATGGAATGATTGCGTAAGTTGGGGAGCGTCTGTATCCTACTCCTCCCTGATCGGGCTTTGCTACCCAGTCACACTGAGCATCAGCTCCAAAACCCACTGAAGCTGATGGGACTCTTTTGGGTTTTGGCTCAAGCCCTTGATGCCTAAGTAACCTCTATACTAGGGGTGGGCAAACTTTTTGGCCCGAGGGCCACATCTGGGTGGGGAAATTGCATGTAGGGCCATGTATGTACAGCTGGGACAAGGGGTTGGGATGTGGGAGTGGGTGTGGCTGGGGGCTCAGGGCAGGTGGTTGGGGTGCAGGAGGGGTCCGAGGTGCGGCAGGGGGCTCAGGGCAGGTGGTTGGGGTGCAGGAGGGGTTTGGGGTGCAGGCTCCGGCCCAGCAGCGGCACTCAGCAAGGCTAAGGCAGGCTCCCTGCCTGCCCTGGCCCCGCACTGTGCCACTCCCGGAAGCGGCTGGCACCACATCCTGCAGCCCCTGGGGCAGGGGGCAGAGGGCTCCATGCACTGCCCTCGCCTTCCCCCGAAGCTCCCATTGGCCATGGTTTCCAGTTCCCAGCCAATGAGAGCTGCAGGGAGCGGTGCCTGCATGTGAATCCAAAGCCCTGACAGGCCGGATCCAGCCCACGGGCCATAGTTTGCCCAGCCTTGCTCTATATCTTCAAATAAATAAGAGCTTTTTGTTATAAGGTCTCCCTTTCAAATATTTCAACCTGCATGCGAGCAACTGCTTGGGATAACCATTTGGTAAACTATATTCTGCAGCAGTATCTAAATCTGCTTAGAAAATCTATGCCTTTTGGTGGCATCACACAGGTTTCCACAGCAACAACACACAAAACTTTACTTACTGAGAGTGTTCATTAGCTGATTGCTTCCTTGTGGCCTGCTGGTACCATTAGCAACAGCATTTCTGTTGTTGTACTGCTGGTGTGGTGGCTGAGAGGGGGAAATACGTGCAGCCTCTTCCCCGTCACTGCTAGAGCTTTCATCATCACTCCCAGAAGAGCTCTCAGAGTCCGATGAGCTGCTACCACTGCTGCTGCTCATCTGTTCAATAATTTCAACCTCTGCTCTTAGCTCTGGAATAAGATGACATATGTTGGGTCAAAACATTTATAGGCCTCTGTGAATTTCAGGAAAGGAATGTTAAAATGCACCAGTTTTGTCAAGTATAATTTACCAAGCACAATGAACAAGTCTAAAATCAAATCAAAAGGAGGGAATTGGGGGCGGAAAACAAAAGAAACATACAAAAGATACATACAACTGTGCCTAAGTGCTGCAGCTGAATCTAGAGAAGAGGTAATAATCACTGCTTCTCTAAACTTCATTTCTTTCACTACCACTTTATATGTTTTCTATTTTTAAAACCATTCCTTATTGTATTATTCATTTACTGAGTGCTCAATGTGCCAGGCACTTTACAGACAAAACAGGCATCGAATGTAAATGACTTGGGGTCACGGTATAACAGTTGACACAATAGGTGCAAATTTGAAAAGTACTCAGTGACTTAGGAGCCTAAGTTCCATAGAAAAACCTGTGGGATTTAGACTCATCTGAAAATGGTATCAGATACAATAAGGGACAGTTACAACGAGGAGAGAAGGGGATTACAACAATAAAGTTAGGAAGTTCTTTAGATTTGCCATGCACCCGTCTTGGTGGTTCCAATGGTCATATGAAAGTTATATCAGCAAGAGTTTGGAATAGTCACATTACTTACCAAGGATTTAGATAAGTCATCCCAAATCACACCATTATTGTATATTTGAATATTCCATGTTACTCAAAAACCATTTGAAGGATTTTTTGAACATTTTGTGGGGACTACAGCTTGTATCCCTCCACCAATAACATTAAGCATGTAGTTACCATAAGATCAGAGGGAAAGAAATAATAAAGCTAACACTATTTATATTATGAAAGCACCCAAAATCATCAGAGTTCAAGCCTCATTGTGCTGGACATTGTACATACACAAGCTAAGAAATCAGTTCCTTTCTTAAAGAACTTACAGTCTAATAGAAAGAGTGGGAGAAGTCAGGTATCATCTCCATTTTACAGATGGGGACCTAAGGCACGGAAAAATGTCAGTGTCTTGCCCAGGATTACACAGGAATACTGTAGCAGAAACAGAGTTTGAACCCAAATTTCCAAAGTCCTACTCTAGTGTTTGAATCACAAGACCATCCTTTCTGTGTAAAGTATCTCCAAAATGACCTTGAACAGATCTTTTCTATACATAAAAATGCCATGACGTTAAAGTTCATGATCGCGAACGTTTCAGAATTAAGGCTAAATACTGTATCTGATTGGAAAGGAGAGGGTTCCAGATGCCCGATGATACAACAGCTACAGGATCAGGAAATAAGACTAAAGAACCCTGCTAAGTTCTCAGCCTCCACTGTATTTTGGCAATGAAATCCATTGGGTAATTATGCACTGGCTTACAGTTTCCTTTTTCAATTTTAAATTAGTTACCTTTCGATTTCTAAGTCAGCTACACTCAACTGGAATTAAGGAAAACAATATTATACCTATGCAATGGAGCAATAGACTGTCTAAATCAAGTTGTACTTCTTGAGCAAATGAGGTTGTTTTTGCAATTTGGCTGCTGAAGCAAAACATATTGGTTATGTTACCTACAGTTCATCTGTTTGTAAGACAGCCATTTTGGTTCAATCTTTTAGATTTAAAAAAATCTGTCATCTGTTTCTGTTGGATTTACATGACTGGGTCAATGGCAGGGAGTAATACATCTTTCAAAAGTGATTTCTTTCTCTCTTATTCTCCTCCCTACTTAGTCTTGCAGTTTTTAGAATTTTATTTCCTGCTGGAGTCTGAGAACTGGATAAGGAGCACTCCCAAGTCTGGGTTCTCAATTTATTCCCAAACTGCGGGTTTCTAGAATCCCATAACAACTTTCAGGCTTAGAGGATCTCTCAATGTCTAAACTAAGCAAGTTGGGGAAACTAAGCACAATGGAAAATGGAAATCCCACAGATGTGAATATCTTTTGCCCTAGCTTGATTCGGTAAATTTTCTGCATGCCTCAAGTGATACTTTGGATCAAGGGAGTTGATAATTATAACTACTCACTGAGCACTAAAAATGTACATGGTGCAAATATTCACAGTCTATGCCTCAAAGAGCTGAGAATCGAATGGACAGAAAAGATGTACTGGGAGAACTTGAGGAAGGGGCTTCCACCCATTTCCTTGTTTATAAGCCCTATGGAAGAAGCGAGTCATATGTGGAAGATATGAATGAGAAGTTGGGATGACCTGGCAGACTGTGACTGGGAGGGCCCTCCAACATAGGAGTGTGGTGCTCTTCTCAGGGCAACACAGAACCATAAGCCACTGTTACCCTCTGCCTTAGCAAGGGAGAGCTTTGCTGGAGATCAGACTACGTGTGATCTCCCTAACACACCAGTCTGTCCGCTTTGCAAGTAAATTCCTTGAGATTCTGCCAGTCTTAACCTTGTCTTGCAGGTAACAAATCAGTGAACCCCGGTTCCTGAGTTCTTCAGAGACGTCTCTCTGTAGTGTCCAGTCCCTCTGACTGGATACTCTCAGAAATTGTTAAGTGTGCTATCTCAAAAGAGACAGTACGCACACCAGCCTGTTAGGTTAGCTGAGGACTCACTCTATACTTCAACAAAACAGCACTGAGATGGTTTACAGTAAAACTAGGAAGAAGTTTTTGAAGAACAGACACTTAAGTGATACTAAGCAGAGATAATAGAAAATAGAAAACAAACAAAATAAAACATGCTTTCTAGTACCTAACATTTAATTCTAGGTAGTTACGCCTTTGCCTAAACAGCTTTCTCACTTACAGCAACTCCAGTCCTTCCTGGCAGGAGCTCCAATGTTCACAGAATCAGAGCTTGTTGTCCACTTTGTTCCCTAAGATATGGACAAAAAAGGGGTTCTCTCCCCTTCTTTTTCTAGTCCAGTAAGCCTTTGAAATGTATTATTTGAAAATTCAGCCCAGACACAGTTCCTGTCCTCTGCTGGTGTGTAGATGCCATGCTATCTTCCTCATCCTCTAATCAATTTGTTGTTTTAATTGGCTTAATCAGTTTGTTTACCATAGATGTAAATGTACTCTGGCCTCACCTGGTTCAATTTACATCGGAGACCCAGGCAAACTGGCAAAACAACATTCCTTTGTCTACAAAAAACTTGTTTATTTGCTCTACTCAGATTGCTTGGTCTGAATATATTTTAGGAACATATTTCCAGCACAGACATAATTCTTTATACACTAACCATACATACACCATGCAATAATATTAACGACCACCGTGTCAAGAGTTTTTACATATATCTTACAAGATATCGTTTGGCTACATATTCTGACAACAGCATGGTGGGTGGCATAAAGGGGCTCTTAGGGTCAGAAGGAGGCAGCATGGAAGATGGTGTGAAGACAACAGAAGGGAGAGGAAGACGGTAATTAAAGAGTAGAGGTTGGCAACACTGGTGGAAGGAAGAGGATAGGAGGTATGCAACCAGACAGTATTCAAGATGAAGGCTGAAGAGGAGGTTGGATAGGAAGTTTGAACTGGATATGGTGGGCAAGGGGGAGCCAATAGAATAATTCAGAGAGAGAAGTGAGATGATCTGATTGTCAAGGAAGATAGTTTTGGCTGCTGTGTTTAGGATGGAATGAAGGGGAGCAATATGGGCGCCTGGCAGGTGAGTGAGGAGGACATTAGACAAGGCAGAGAATGAGGAGAGCATGGAGATGCGTTTTAGCCACCAGGAGAGGAAAGAAAGATGTCTTGGAGAAAAGTGGCAAGATTTGTTGCCATCCTTGATGTGTGCGGAGAAGAAGAGCAAGAAAATGACATCAAGATTGTGAGCCTGGGGGACAGGCTGGGAAGTTGGAGGTGTTATCAGCAGCAACAGAGAGCACTTAGGAAGGGAGATAAGTGGCTCAATTGGGGCTTTTTTTCTAATCAATTGCTGCCTCTTGGGCTTGCGGTTCCCTTTCAGATATCTCTAGTCTCCTCTCTCAGCTCCATGCAACCAATATTTTAAATTGTTCTTCTGTGCAGACAAGAAAATGTTGTTTTTGCTGATGTCACAACTGCTCTTATATCATTAAAAATGTATCGTGCAGAGTTTCCACAGGACTTTTAGGAAGCCCTACTGAATCCCCAGTTGCTTCAGCCTGTTAAAGATGGTGGTTGAGTCAACCACAAGACGAGGTCCAAAAGGAAAAACAAATCTGCTTTATTTATGTCACAATTTGTATTTTCCTGCTTGTCTGCTCTGTTGCTTTATCAAGGCATTCTTTAGTGCAGTCATTAGTATGGATGACTTAATGTTCTGGTGCCTTTACTTTTTTTTTTTTTTTTTTTTAAATGTGTGATGATTACATGGCATAGTCTATATGCTGCCTTTAACTGTGAAAAGTCAAATGCTTATCAGCATACTTTTCGTTCCTTAAGATCAAACAAACAAACCATGTTAATGCAATATTGAGGTTGAAAAGGTCACAAGAGTCAGGAAATGCAAAAGTTAATATTAAAAAAACCTCTCTATGTAGCATGTGTTAAATACATACCTTAATGAATGCACTACATCTGGCAAAGTTGATATTGCTGAGGGAACCATAATTTGAGTTTTGTGCATTTGATTTCTCAACTGTAGCAATTTACTTAAAAGAAAAGTGAAACAAAAACGTTCTTTTTTCTCCTAGGTGCTACAATAATAAATACCACTAATAAATCAAATCTACTTAGTTACTTCATTAACTAAGAACAGGGCTTTTTCCTGCTTTTCTCTGCTGTCAGGAGATGCATTGGATTTTACTCTGTTTCATGCACCTTCAATAAAATTCTTAGCTGGCCCTGAGAAGGACTGAGCATCTAGAACTCCAACTAAAGCCAATGGGAGTTGTAGGTGCTCAGCATTTGGCATTCTGAGGCCGTAAGTCCCATATCACACTAGACAGAAGTAAACAACTTGATTTTGACAGGTTGAATTTATAGAGAAAGCAGATAGAAAAAAATGTTTTACATTGAAATTCAGCAAATTTGATTTAAAAGTCCACAAGAGACAACAAATATGCAATTATATTATGTCATCTTTAGAGTTATTTTTCAAAGTACAACTTCACTTTAGAGCACATTTTAAGCATTACATTCATAGTTTTCCAGCAACACTGGAAAACTTGTACTTTTTCCAGATGCTAGATACCTACATTATGTCAACATTATTAAAAATGCATCTGTTGTGATTAAGTATGCTATATAAATATGTCAACAATTTTTTCCCCGTAAATACCACAATATGATCATTCATTCTCATTGAACAGTGACATGTGATAAGGTGCAGATAAGTATTCATAATGCACGAGAGCCTCACCTGCACTCTGGCCCCTTGATGCTGTGTAAAAGGGATGCAGGGGCATAAAGAGGGCCAAATCTCCCCATAACTAATAGGTAAAGGATTCTCCTTCTGCTAGCACTGCAAAGTCAGCTCTAAAGATGCCTCCCAAAGACCCTCAACACATACCACAGAGGGACAGGTATGTCAAGTGTGGGGCCAGAGTATGCTGTGAAAATGCTGGGCAGCACAGCAGCCCACAGGGCAACCTGTGGTGGTTGCTGGAACTTAGAGAGGATCCCAGAACTGTGTTAGTAACACCAGAGGCATCCCAGCCCCTGGGGCATCTTAGGATCAGGAGGGTGCAAAGATGGCTTAAAGCCACTTTAGATCCAGCCCCCTATGACTTGAGAGTTCAGTGCTGCACCGGTTAGAGGCACAGCACAGAACCTCACCCAGTATGCTTTACTTTTCTTCTGTACAAAGTATGTCTTTCAACGACCAAGAAGGAGATGGCATGAAACAACAAGAGAAAAAAAAATCCTTTAACTTAAAAACTCTGTAGGAGTAAAGAAGAAATACAGGAGTCCCAAGGACTGAAGACTGTTTCCTGGATCTAGTTGACTTGTATCGTTCATTTTCGTTGTGTCAAAATGGCTTTTAATTGTGCTTTCCCTACACAGGTTCTCAGAATTATAAGACGTGTCAAAGTGTTGGTACTCTAGTTCTCCATTGTTAGAAGCTTATGTAAAGAAAGGACAGAGGAATGTTTAGAAAAGCTACAGAAGCACAATTATTCTGTGGCCAAGAACAAACTGTTGATGGATCCATACTCTCTCTTATTAGAACTTTATGTGAAGGGTAGATACTCTCTGTGAAATACAACTGATCTCCCAGATGGTACTTTGAAGTTCTCTACAATACAGGACATTCAGATGCTGGAGAAGTTATCAGACAGCCAGGACATTCACACTTTTGTACAACAGGTCTTCTGTTTTTAGAATACAAGGAAAGACTCTCTCTGGAGTAATCGCCACACCAGACAAATATGTATTTTTTACTGCAACAATACAACCTTTAGTCACTGTTGTATACCTTTCTGAAAAGTATCAGAGGGGTAGTGTGGATCTGTAAAAGCAGCAAAGAATCCTGTGGCACCTTATAGACTAACAGACGTTTTGGAGCATGAGCTTTCGTGGGACCCTTGCATCCGACGAAGTGGGTATTCACCCACGAAAGCTCATGCTCCAAAACATCTGTTAGTCTATAAGGTGCCACAGGATTCTTTGCTGCTCTTTCTGAAAAGGTGTCTGATGATTATTTAAGGCTATGTTTACACTAGGAGCACTTTACTGGTATAAGACTACTGGTATACTATACTGGCAAAGCACTCCTAGTGTGGGTGCAGCTATACTGGAAAGCTGCAGTTTGTACCAGAATAATAAAATCTTTCATATCCCCACACCCTGCACCCTCACTGAGTGAAAACAAGCTATACTGGTAAAAGTGCCATTTGGTTGGTGTAACTGTCTACACTAGGGGCTTCTACCAGCACAGCTATGTCAGTCAAGGATCACACCTCCTCACAACTATGCCAGCAGAACTCTGTAGTACATACCTAGTTTAACTAATATTTGTTTTCTAAACTATATAATAAGAACCATACCAGATAATTTGTTTACTAACTTAATATATTTCCCTGTAGTCTGCCTGTTTGGTTGGTTTTATGTATCTGAAGAATTTTCAAAATAAAAAATTAGATATAAACACAGTGAGAAAGGACAGAAATTGCAACTAACAAACCCTCAGACTTCAGCGTGGTCTTTCGATCAACATCCTGGTGTTCACTAGATTAGAAACTGCGCAGGAGTGAATATAATCTGCTCCTACAACCAACATTCCGATTTTTGAAAAGTAAAAATGTCATAAAGGGACTAGTATAAGTCGAAGAAAATCTTGCTGAATAATATAGGATAAATAACGTAGGCTGAGCCCATAAGAAAACTAGCTGTATGGACCAGAGGGAAAAGACAATGCAAAGGAAACACCAGAAGTGGAGAATGGAATAATATGGTCTTAATATACAACATATGCCTAGAAAGTACCTGACTTTTCAGTAAAATATAAACTAAACAAAAAAAGAAAGTTCCTCGCTACAACTGCATTGTCCACAATATACCCATGGAGTGCACCACCCGGGTGGAAAGGATTTGGGCAGAGATTCTGTGCATCAATCCCCAATAGGCCTAACTTTTAGGCACAGATACAGAAACACTGAGATTAGGAGCCTGCTGCTGCTGCTTAAGTAGGAGATTTATTTAATTTAGGCACTCAATCCTTCTTTCCCTCCCAAGATACCTGCATAATAAATATAGCAACTACATGGCAGTGTGGTCCATATTGTGCAAATTTGATCCCTATCCAATTATCTGATGGATCTCAGACCTAAAGCCTTTCTGTTGGTTGAGACAGCCAGCCAACTCCTGTTCCATCCAACTGTGATGATGTGCATCTTGTGAGTTAATGTTATTTTTATGGAGAAAGAGTCTGAAAGAGATTAAGTTATCAGCAAAAAAGGGATGCTCGCATGCAGAGAGATGGGGACAGTTTGGATGACTACGTTGATGTAAGAAAATAAATAATTCACTAAGAATCCTTAAAATGAGATACATAGACTATAAACCAGCAGTCATGTACCAGCCTTTAATGCTTTGAAGTTCTTATGTATCTTTGTAAATGAACAATTATAAAACAGTAGATTAAAAAAAAAAACACCCTTCTTTACCTCTCTTAATGTCATCCAGCTGAGGTTCAGGTGAAGGGTTGTCTTTCAAAGGAGAGGTTTTGGGCCCAGCTGCTGGCTTGGATGGGGCTTTGAACTGTGAGGAAGGCTGGGAGGCTCGGGCAGCCTGCTGTTCTATTCGTGCCTGGATCTTACTGCTGCCCTCAGCCCTGAAACAACATAAAAAAAACAGTCAGTGGTGCCATAGAGCTGTGTTCATTTGTTCCAGTAAGATCTGTATTAATATATATTTAATGAGTTTAGACTGAATAAAAATGTAGTTTGCATCCTGTAGAGCTATACAGTGAATTATGGATTTTAAATACAATACTGCTAAAAACCTACACTGCTTTGGCACTCAGCATCACCACTGACTTCCATGGGAAGCATGCCATAAAGTGACTGTAGAGTGAGGTCCTTACTAACTGTGCTCCAGATCCATGTGAGGTTTAGCAATATCTTGTTCTCTATTCAAATAGCAGTAAAGGTTTTTCATTTAGCAAAGAACATCTTAATACAATCAGCAACTATAGTAAAATACACTTACATAGCACCTTTCATCCTGAATGATCCCAAAGCTCTTCACAAACATTTAGACATGAAATACAGAGGGATCACTTCATCCATCACTGAAATGGAGCTAACTATTAGAAGATGCACAGCAAGACTGACTACCCAGCATTTTACAACAGGAAGTATCCTCTTTGATTACATGCAGTACATCATCAGATGAAAGTTACTATATAAGAGCAGAGAATTGTTACCAATATTGATTTATGCTCTTGAAACTACAGAAGGAATTTACATGGGAAGAATGTAATTACTCTACTTTGAATTTTAGACTAAAACCCCTTCTCTTGCGAAGAGTGCCAAGGGATCTTTAAAGACCAAAATGATCATGACAACAGCTTTACATCCCTTCTGAATGACATGACCTCTAATAGCACAGTGCCTCGGAACATCATGCTCATGCACTTGTAGGGCATTGTCTCAGAGGAAAGTGTGGCAACTGTTGAATCACTACCCCCACGTACAACAGCCTGGATTTGTTCTTTGGAGATCTCTGATCTACTTGCCAAGCATGGTCCCAGCCTGCATCACTATAAAGTTTTAGTCAGCTCTCAGTCAAAGTTTTTACGGCTGCAGTAATACAGGTTATTTTAAATGTGTAATGTTTTTACACTCAACTAATATGCATTCCCCACTGCTAAAAGAACTTGATTCAGAGACTTTAGGTACTTACATATTAGCACTACTCTGAAAGATATTTTATCTGAATACTTTCTAGAGTGTCATTTGTGTACTGAGGTATGGCTATCAGATCAGACAGATGTTCTGATCTCAGCAGTTTTTAGGCAATTACCCACAATACTATTTATTTCTGCAGCGTTCACTTTTTCAGAATCTTTGCCCATGAAGGGTTTGGATTTTTGCTCTGTTTATCTCCTTGATGCAACCATGTTCCCCCACTCTAATTGTTATATATAATTAGACTTCTAGGTCCATTACTTGCAACTTCACCGTCCACTTGACAGGTTACCACTTCCATCTTCTTCAGAAAGAAATCATTGTAAGCCATCTAATCTCTTGATCAGCTTCTAAACTCTTATACCATCAATACTGTTCAATCAAGAGGTACAGTTATCACCTTTCAATAACGGAGAATCTACTAATTCTTTACACTCTGCTACATACACACAATGGAGATTTCCATATTAAGGCATGATAATTGTCCTCATAAAGTCCAGGAAACTCAGTAATTAAACAATACTGCTTATTCACAAAACTCATAGCCATAGCTAAAGGTGGCACTATTAACATGACTCTCCAGCAAGAATTCTTCTTATTAACTGTATTTGCCCCAGTTTTACCTTGTTTTCTTGACTTGAATGCTGCTACTAAGTTTTTCCAGCACATATTCCCCAGTGTCATGATTGATAATAAGTACACAGTCCTTCTGATATGGTCTTTTATTTCCTTTGAACACAGTCATTGGAGGAGTTGAGCCCTGGTGTCAAAGAAAAAGCACACATTCATTTGCTTATACCCACACTATACAAGCCATTTATACACAATAAGTCTATATGCATGCTTCTGCCCTAATATCAAGAGATTATCATTTAGTTTGGATTGAAAGTGTTTGTTCATTTCAAGAAGGGATGAATATATTTATATGCATTACATCAGACTCTTCCTCACTCATTATTATGCTTTTAATCATTTTATGTGGCTTTGCAGTGAAACACATCTACCCTTCGGTTACTATCATTTACAGTTCTACTTTCCATCATGGCAACAACTAGATTTTATTAGTTTGCCCTGATAAATATCAGAAACCTCCCTGATACTTCTACCAGGTCTGAAAATCCTGGATTTGGATACTGAATATAAATCTAATTATGCATTCAGTAGAATTGTGACCTGATGAAATGTATGTGTACCCAATACATCATTTAAACTGCCTTTATATTTAATCCAGCAAATAAAAAACAATACCTCTGTTCTATGTTATGAAGCAAATATCACATGCCATACATTAGCAACAACTGATTAAAAAAAAATACAGCTTGTTTGCTTGGCAAACCTATTGTGTGAAGACCTACATTCTGGAGTTCTCTATGATACTAATTAACATTGGGTGAATCAAAAAATTGATGCACTTAGTATAAGGGGTGTACAAAAGTATACTCTCTACTGTGAAACCTACTCAGATTTTATCCATACAATAGCTGTATAGTTACAGAGAAAGGTGAATGGTACTTACTTACAACTGAAGAAGAGAGTCCTGCTTCAGAGAACAGAAAGCAATCTTTACACATGTTCTTGGGAAGCATCCTGAATTGAGGACAGTGTGCAAAAGCACAAGCTTCCAACCCCACCCCTCTTCTAAAGAAAATATAATGTCTTCACAATTAAACTAAAATTTTAAACTCTCCGCACCATCAAAAATAGAGTACACATATTAATCTAAAATGGTTATGGAACAATACAGACTGCCTACATCTGGATTCTTCAGAGATGTTACAGTAAGACAGGTTCCAATTTGGATAAGATCGTATTCTCATATAGTCATGCCTTCACAGATATTTACAATATTACTACATTAAGAAATTGAAAAGTAAAAAAGGATTGAAGAGAATACAAAATAAGCTGGAAGTTAAGTCCTGGTCATCCTTGACAGATAAAGAGAAGTTAGACAAACATTTAAAGCACAAATATAATGGAAATTGTGCTAAGCTTATATCCCACCATTCCCTACTCTGTGGAAAACCTGGAATTTAAAGAAGAGCATAATCTTTGCTGAGAAATAAAGAGAAGAAACTGAAAATCCAATGAAGCACATCAACAGTCCCTCTCACATGCTTAAAATTAAGCAGGTATGTAAGAGTTTGGAGTTCCTAAATACAAAGCAACAGAAACCAAAATGCTATGTTACAGACTATTCTGTTACAAAGGCCAGAAAAAACCCACTGAGTGAAAGAGCTAAAGTTTAACAGGATTGTGATGAAACCCATAACGAAAACAAGAGACAAAAATAATTCCTCAACAACTATTTGACCATCAAATATTAAACCACTACATCCACAAAGCACCCATAATCCCTGAAACCGTCCACACACTGGAAGAGACACAAAAAAATCTCCTTCAAAACAGTGGTACTGTCAGGGATAGCAAAATTTCAAATGACAAATTGGAACCTGAATCCCATCCAATTGTTAGGCACCTAGTGCAACTGTTTGTTGGAATATGAGAAATAAAGCAGGATCCAGAAGATCAGTGAACCCTCTTATATTGTTTTATCAACATTTCAAGAAAGGGAAGCGTTGAGATTATATATTCCATCCCTTTTCAGAGAATTGTCCATTTAACTAGATTGAAAGCAGCCACTATGCTTATGTTGCTCCAAATCAATATTGACTATGTTCAGTTTGGTTAACTGGAAAATCCTCTAGAACATAGAAGAGACAGGTCAAGCTGAAAGCTGTCCATTCTCATAAAATATTACATTAAAAATAATCTTATCAGAACAGACATCTGGAAAGGGGATGCACTACAAACAATCTTATTCACCCACTTCAAAAATATAGGAACAATACACTTCCCAGTCAAAAGGGAATATTCCAATTCAAAAGGCAGCATTACTGGCATTAATTTTACTGCTTCTGCTCTCAGAATTACTTCAACAAGATTAGTATACTATATAGATTAAGTTGAGGCAACATTTCATATAAGAATGAAGAAGGTAACATTATTTAGAAAACTTTCTTGGGAGCAGATCCTCCCTGGTGTAAATTATCAGCTCCATCCATAATATTTCCAGCTGAGGATCTGCCATTTGGATTCCAACCTGGAAGAAAACTGTTGCCTATCTATACTAAGCCTATCTATGTTTATAAATTCAGGTATGCTGGATTGGTAATTAGCAATAGCTCCAGCTAATATACAAATCCAGTTCCAGAACACAGGTGCAGTTTTTGTTTTGTTTCAACTCTTTATCATCAAAACAGAAATATGTACAATCATTTGACCATATTCTTTACTGTCACTTGTCCATCATCCTTGCACAATAAATCTTTACTATATAATTTCTGGAGGGATTGGATTTAACCTCATTGTAACTGACTAGGAATCCTGGGGTAGCTTCTGCAAACATGGGGTGCAGGATGTTGTTTGTATAGCTTTCAGCAACAGAAAGAGCTGTTTCAAAGGCATAACTTCAGTCTTTTGAAAATTGGATCTTGACTTGACTCAAGGATAATCAGACTCCCATACTTAAAATGCGGAACTAAAAACTGATGGAAATTAGGTGGGGCCCCAGTCAGGATTAAAAGTCTTTTTGTACTTCAAAGAGTACCAAGAAGGATTAATTGTAAGCAAAGTAGATTGGACGTTTACAGAAATAACACTTGATAGCGATTCCATTTTACAGCCCTCTCCCAGAATGATATACTGAAATGCTAGTACAGGGGTAGGCAACCTGCGGCACGCGAGCTGATTTTCAGTGGCACTCACACTACCCGGGTCCTGGCCACCAGTCTGGGGGGGGCTCTGCATTTTAATTTAATTTTAAATGAAGCTTCTTAAACATTTTAAAAACCTTATTTGCTTTATGTACAACAATAGTTTAGTTATATATTACAGACTTATAGAAAGAGACCTTCTAAAAACGTTAAAATGTATGACTGGTACGCAAAACCTTAAATTAGAGTGAATAAATGAAGACTCGGCACACCACTTCTGAAAGGTTGCCGACCCCTGGGCTAGCAGAAAGACAGTGCAAAAGCTGCTCAGACAGTGGACTCATTTGTTTTAGCATTGTGATCAAAGATGAAGACGATAGATTTAAGTCCATTTACACTACAATGTTCCTGGCTAGCAGACACTAAAACCACACGATGACAATTTGCTACGAAGTCAAAAGGTAAATTTGCATCATAACACAAAGTAAACTTACTGGAATATGTGGCAGTGTAATTGTTACTTCATCTCCTTTACCAACCTGGAGCTCCCCCTCACAAGATGTGTCTATAGATGCTGGCTTAAAATCATCTGAAGAGGAAAATAAGTGGTATTAAATATATTTCACATCTAAATTGTTTCTAGAGTCTCCATGGTTTCTCTTCTGAGATAACTCATCTGCTTTATTTCTGATTAGAAAGAATGTAAAATGTGGGCCAATGCTACTATTTAAAGAAGAGCTGGACTAATGCATAGGCACAATAGATCAAATTCTGTGGATACCTGCTCCTTAAATCATGTGATTACCTCGGATTTTAATCTTTCAATTTTTAAAAAAAAGTAAATTCTAGCCATTCTGGTCAAGGAAAAGCTTCATCGTGTGACCCAGGTATAACCAATGCAGTATCGTTTGAGTCTGAAGACAGTCTGAAACAAGCAGCCAACGCATAATGTGAGTGCGGGTCACTTGCCAGGATTATCCGGGTATATTCTCACATACTCAGTTCCCTGCCTTTGCAGGGGCTTGGTGCATCTCGGTCCCTCCTCTTCTCTGCCTGTGGCACAGAACAGTCTAGTCTCCTGTGGGCTGTACTACTTTAGTCTATTTTCAGTTGTTGGGTTTAGTCAGTGGGCGATGGTGGCCTGTGATATACAGAAGTCCGACTAGATGACTTGGTGATCCCTTCTGGCCTTAAAACTCTATGACTCTAAGTGGTGAACTGCTCCACGTATCTCAACAGATTGTTAACTGTAAGACTGAGCGGTTTGTGGGGAGACCTGCCATCATGACCTCAGAACTCCCTGTCTGACAGAAGCAGAAGAATACAGTGAGCCCAGCTCAGCTACCCATGCAGATACACACTTGCTGTGATAAGTTCTGGTCAGGGCCCCAAAGCTTCTACCTCTACTTCTCCAGGTGGGAGAGGGGAGCAGAGAGAAGGCCTGCATGCTATTGCCCCTACCTGTGTGGGAGAGGGGCCCCCTGACAAAGCCATTCCAGATGGAGGGTGGGAGCATGACACAGTCAGAATATGCCTAAGGCAATTTAAAGCCCAAAGATACTCCTGGTTTATAGAGGGTTACTTTGAATAAAATGTACTTTACACTTGCTCGGAGATGCAAAGTACATATCTCCAGTAACTTTTCTTAATACATTTACATATTTTCTATTAATTATCCTACCGCACTACTGAGCCATAAAGGAGACAAAAACAGATGATCAGAATGTATGAAGTTCAGACATGATTTAGACAAAACTGCAAAAGTAAAATCAGAACATGAACCAGATATGAGTATGGGGGATAATGCCATTTTCATAAGAGGGCACTCAATTACAGTGTCTAAGCATACAGAAAAGTGGGGCATGGATCAACCTTCACATCGCACTCCCCGGCAGTACCCAGCCTGGGAAAGCTAATGATCCAACCAGCAAAACAAATTTGGTGATTAATCCTGGCCACATGCCACCTGAGGCACATTGCGCATACGCAAAGAAGCAGCATACAAAACTATCCAGTTATATTCACTGCCAAGACTTCTCCTAATTACTGTATTAGTTGTTAAAACGTCCACTTCTTAGAGCAAATTTAAAATGAAGCTCTACTATGAAAAGCAAGTTTGCAAAAAATAGCACCTTCTTAACATCGTCACTAAGAGTAATACCTGCTGGGCTTAATGATAAAAATAAATGTAACTGATTTTTACTCTGCTAGTACTACAGAGACAACACAGCAGATGGAGAAAGTGAGTATCCGACTATATTTAACCCCTTCTCATGCATTACCAAAAGAGTTAATTGTTCTAATGGCAGGGCCAAGTTGTGCCCTCACTTATGTCTGAGTAACTTTGTGAGTTAACAATTACTAGCTATTGTTTCCCCAAATGTATCACTGTGGACTTGCTGGGTCGAGCAAGGGGCAGCTGCAGAGGGTTTCCTAATCTAGTTTAGCAGCCAAAAGGGAGAAGGCCTCTTGGCCCACCCTCATTTCTTATTAAATGCTATATGTGCATGTATCATAAATACTTTTTTTAAAAAAAATTTTTTGAGCCTTACACTTTACCAGAGCCGCCTCATTTACAAGTCTGGCATACCTCCCTCTGACATATAGGAATGGTATGAGCTGGGGTGACTGACAAAGGATTTCAATACTAGGCTTTTTTCCTAGGGTCAGTGGTAGATGAAGATATGCCATGCAAACATTTGGCCAACAATTGGGTTTCTCTTGGGAAGTTTACTGGTTTGTGTATACCCTTGGTTAGTTTTGTAACGGTTATACTAATTTTATGACCCTGAAAAATAGTCCACGATTTTAATGACCAAAGTTAAGTTTTCCTGGAAGCATTTTCCATGGATTGTCCAGGATACTATAAAACCTCACAAACAACACATGATGAAAATGATTTTTTGTAGGTTATAAAAGAAAGCAGAATTTTGGCCTACAAAATCTTACAGTGGTATGTAGGAAGGAAAAAAAAAAACCCAACAGTATAATTGATCCCAGGTTAAATTTTCAGGCCCAGCAGTTATAAAAAAAATTATATCCTGGAAAGTAAATATGTCTGATCTGAAGCTCATTGATATGACACTCAGCAAGAGTCTCACTTCCCTCTCCCCCACCCACCCCTAATTTTTACACTTACTTTCAAATTAGCCTCACTTTAATTTCCCTCCTCCCATCTAAATTTGCAACTGAAAGTTGCTGCTCTCCACATAACTAGGTAAGAGCCTAGGAAGGAGGAGCTGGTGAGGAATGGGCAGAGAGGGGATGGTGAGCTGGTAAGGGGTGTGTGCAGCAGTTTGGATGGTAGGGGCAATTGGAGAGTTAGGGGCTAGGGCTCATAAGCAGAGGGTGGGAGCCGGGCAGATGAGAGGAGGAAGATACAGGGGGAAGGGAATGTGGGATCCCAGCGCACAGAGTGTAAGGAGGGTCCCTGGAAAAGTGTACAGGGTTGGACGACTCCTGCTCTCTCCACTGAGGGGGGTGCAGCACAGGGGGGGTCCCAGGCTTGGGGGGGAGTGCAGGGGCTGTGGGCCGGGGGGACGAGTAAAGGGCTAGAGTAAAGGTAGAAGAGGAAAGGGATAAGCGGGGTCCCCAGGCGGGGCGGGATCCCGAGCAGGGGGGTCCGGATCCCGGGCAGGGCGGTGGGTCCCAGGGGGAGCGGTGGCGGTGGCTCCCGGGGGTCGGGGCAGGGCGTCCCGGGGAGAGCGGGGGGGGCCGGATCCCGGGCAGGACAGTGGGTCTCGGGGAGAGCGGGGGGGGCCGGATCCCGGCAGGACGGTGGGTCCCGGGAGAGCGGGGGCCAGATCCCGGGCAGGACGGTGGGTCCCGGGGAGAGCAGGGGCCGGATCCCGGGCAGGGCGGTGGGTCCTGGGGAGAGCGGGGGCCGGATCCCGGGCAGGGCGGTGGGTCCCGGGAGAGCAGGGGCGGATCCTGGGCAGGGCGGTGGGTCCCGGGAGAGCAGGGGCCGGATCCCGGGCAGGGCGGTGGGTCCCGGGAGAGCAGGGGGCGGATCCCGGGCAGGGCGGTGGGTCCCGGGAGAGCGGGGCGATGGCAGGGGCGGAGCGGTGGGTCCCGGGAGAGCGGGGCGGATCCCGGGCAGGGCGGTGGGTCCCGGGAGAGCAGGGGCGGATCCCGGCAGGGCGGTGGGTCCCGGGAGAGCAAGGGGGCGGATCCCGGGCAGGGCGGTGGGTCCCGGGAGAGCAAGGGGGCCGGATCCCGGCAGGGCGGTGGGTCCCGGGAGAGCAGGGGCGATGGCAGGGGCGGAGCGGTGGGTCCCGGGAGAGCAGGGCGGGGCGGATCCCGGCAGGGCGGTGGGTCCCGGGAGAGCAGGGGTCCGGATCCCGGCAGGGCGGTGGGTCCCGGGAGAGCAGGGGCGGATCCCGGCAGGGCGGTGGGTCCCGGGAGAGCAGGGGCGGATCCCGGGCAGGGCAGTGGGTCCCGGGAGAGCAGGGGGCGATGGCAGGGGCGGAGCGGTGGGTCCCGGGGAGAGCAGGGGGGGCCGGATACCGGGCAGGGCGGTGGGTCCCGGGGAGAGCAGGGGGGGCGGATCCCGGGCAGGGCGGTGGGTCCCGGGGAGAGCAGGGGGGGGCCGGATCCCGGGCAGGGCGGTGGGTCCCGGGGAGAGCAGGGGGCGATGGCAGGGGCGGAGCGGTGGGTCCTGGGAGAGCAGGGGCGGGGCGGATCCCGGGCAGGGCGGTGGGTCCCGGGAGAGCAGGGGGCGGATCCCGGCAGGGCGGTGGGTCCCGGGAGAGCAGGGGGCGGATCCCGGGCAGGGCGGTGGGTCCTGGGAGAGCAGGGGGCGGATCCCGGGCAGGGCGGTGGGTCCCAGGGAGAGCAGGGGGCGGATCCCGGGCAGGGCGGTGGGTCCCGGGAGAGCAGGGGGCGATGGCAGGGGCGGTGCGGTGGGTCCCGGGGAGAGCAGGGGGGGCCGGATCCCGGGCAGGGCGGTGGGTCCCGGGAGAGCAGGGGTCCGGATCCCGGGCAGGGCGGTGGGTCCCGGGAGAGCGGGGCCGGATCCCGGCCAGGGCGGTGGGTCCCGGGAGAGGCGGGGCGGATCCCGGCCAGGGCGGTGGGTCCCGGGAGAGCGGGGGTCCGGATCCCGGCCAGGGCGGTGGGTCCCGGGGAGAGCAGGGGTCCGGATCCCGGCCAGGGCGGTGGGTCCCGGGAGAGCAGGGGCCGGATCCCGGGCAGGGCGGTGGGTCCTGGGAGAGCAGGGGCGGGTCCCGGGCAGGGCGGTGGGTCCAGGGAGAGCAGGGGGCGGATCCCGGGCAGGGCGGTGGGTCCCGGGAGAGCAGGGGCCGGATCCCGGGCAGGGCGGTGGGTCCTGGGAGAGCAGGGGGCCGGATCTCGGGCAGGGCGGTGGGTCTCGGGGAGAGCGGGGGCGATGGCAGGGGCGGAGCGGTGGGTCCCAGGGGAGAGCAGGGGGCGGATCCCGGGCAGGGCGGTGGGTCCTGGGGAGCAGGGGGCCGGATCTCGGCAGGGCGGTGGGTCTCGGGGAGAGCGGGGGGGGGCGATGGCAGGGGCGGAGCGGTGGGTCCCGGGGAGAGCAGGGGGGCGGGTCTCGGGCAGGGCGGTGGGTCCCGGGGAGAGCAGGGGGTCCGGATCCCGGGCAGAGCGGTGGGTCTCGGGGAGAGCGGGGGGGCGGGGGCGGCTGGCTCACAGCGGATGGTGTGGAAGGAGGCCTTGGGCCGCCGCTCGAAGCTCTCCCCCAGCTGCAGCCCGTGCTCCTCCTTGTCCAGCAGCGGGTTCGCCGAGCCGTTCATGCCCCTGCCCGCGCCGGACCCGGACACAGCAGCACCCGGCAGCGGCGCATCCCCCGCGCCGCTCCCTTCCGGGGCAGCGTGTCACCGGGAAAGGAGTCCGGCTGCGGGGCGCGCCCCGCGCGGGTAGGCCCCGGGGAGGGCGCAGAATGGGGTGGGGAGGGGGTGTCTGACACGGGGAGCGGAGGGGGTGTCTGGGGGAAGGGAGGGGTGTCTGACACGGGGAGCAGGGGTGTCTGTGGGGGTGGGGAGGGTGTCTGACACGGGGAGCAGGGGGTGTCTGTGGGGGTGGGGAGGGGTGTCTGACACGGGGAGCAGAGGGGTGTCTGGGGTGGGGAGGGGTGTCTGACACGGGGAGCAGAGGGGTGGGGGTGTCTGACACGGGGAGCAGAGGGGTGTCTGTGGGGGTGGGGAGGGGGAGTCTGACACGGGGAGCAGAGGGGGGTGTCTGGGGGGGGGGAGGGGTGTCTGACACGGGGAGCAGGGGGTGTCTGTGGGGTGGGGGGGTGTCTGACACGGGGAGCAGAGGGGTGTCTGTGGGGTGGGGAGGAGTCTGACACGGGGAGCAGGGAGTGTCTGTGGGGTGGGGAGGGGTGTCTGACACGGGGAGCAGACTGGGGGTGTCTGTGGGGTGGGGGTGTCTGACACGGGGAGCAGAGGGGGTGTCTGTGGGGGTGGGAGGGGTGTCTGACACGGGGAGCAGAGGGGTGTCTGTGGGGGTGGGGAGTCTGACACGGGGAGCAGAGGGGGTGTCTGGGGTGGGAGGGGTGTCTGACACGGGAGCAGGGGTGTCTGTGGGGTGGGGGTGTCTGACACGGGAGCAGAGGGGTGTCTGTGGGGGTGGGAGGGGAGTCTGACACGGGAGCAGGGGAGTGTCTGTGGGGTGGGGAGGGGTGTCTGACACGGGAGCAGACTGGGGTGTCTGTGGGGTGGGGAGGGGGTGTCTGACATGGGGAGCAGACTGGGGGTATCTGTGGGGGTGGGGAGGGGGTGTCTGACACGGGGAGCAGACTGGGGGTGTCTCGGGGCAGGACGGGGGTGCCTGGGGGAAGGGAAGGAGGTGTTGGAGAGCAGGACACGGTGTCTGACATGGGGAACAGAGGGGAGTGTGGGAGGTAGAGCAGGATGGGTCTGACACAGGGAGGCGCTGTCTGCGGTGGGAGGCAGGCTGGGAGTCTGACACAGCGCAGCCCTGTGCTTGCAGGATCAAGTTCCCAGTGAACACTGAAGAGCTGTGTGGCCCATGAGTTCTCTTTAACACTGGTCACGTCTACACCAAGAAAAAGCATCACGTTTGTAAACATGTTAACTAATGTGATGATAAACTTAACTTAGGGCTAGTCTACACTTACCAGCCGGGTCGACGCGGTGAGTTCGACTTCTCGGAGTTCGAACTATCACGTCTAATCTGGACGCGATAGTTCGAACTCCGGAAGCGCCGCGGTCAACTCCGGTACTCCACCACTGTAAACGGCGGTGGCGGAGTCGACCTTGGAGCCGCGGACTTCGATTCCGCGGCGTCTGGACGGGTGAGTAGTTCGAACTAGGGTACTTCGAATTCAGCTACGCTATTCACGTAGCTGAACTTGCGTACCCTAGTTCGACCCCCGCCCTTAGCGTAGACCTGCCCTTAGTATCTAGCAGAGATGGGGATAAGTTGGGTTTAAAAACAAAATAACTTTAAGATCAGGTAACATGTCTTTACATGTGATTGTCCATGTTCAGACCAAGTGCAAAATCATGTATAACACCGTTAGTTAATATTTCCCTTGTGTAAACATGACCAATGAAAATGATCAATTTGGGGTGTTTTTGGTCTATCTTGTTAAAAAATGTATCTGCTTCTCTTTATTGTCTGACAGAGCACATTGTAAAGCCTGTTAGTTTACTCAGACTTTTTTTTAATCTGTAGGCTGAGTTGTGAGATTTTTGTTCTTGCAGGGTTTGGGAGTCTTGTTAGTATAACTTTGTCATAGATTTTTAAGACCAGAAGAGATCAAATAGTCTGACATCCTGTATAACTGACCAAATAATTTTGACCTTGTTTTAACTTGATTCTGTATGCATCTTTAAACTTTGTGTTTGTGAATGTATAATGTCATGACATCACTAAATAAATAAAATATAACGTTTTTGCTTTGGTGAAGTACTGTTGGCTTTTACCTAAAAATGGAGATGCTGTCTTCACCCTTTGTCTTATGTTTTTGAATTTCAGAGGTCAGTAGCTCACTTTTATTTTTTTGTAAAAGAACACAAAGGCTCCAGTCCAATCTGTGCTTACACCATCAAGGAATCCCACTGGAATCACTGGGGACATGAATGGGTGCAGGGTTCCTTTCAAGTGGATCAGGTTGCAGAATCAGGCCCATAGTGTGAGGACAAGGTGGTAGTCAGTTTTTGTGGTGTTTGTATGATCTATAAGAGGAACAGAAATGTGTCTTGTTGACTATTTTTGTTTTTAATCTTAGAAATCGTAGGCAAGTCAAGTCTGATCTTGCCTGGTTTTGCTGGAGGACTTTCATGGAGGTTTCAGAAAAGTAGGTTTGGTGCTTTCTCAGCCTGGCACAGCGAGTTACAAAAAGTCCCTAAAGTGCAAACTATAACCCTTTTCTCATTTTTTCTTATGTTTCTAGGGCCTTGATTGTTTTGTCCGAAATCAAAGATGGAAATATACACCTGAGGAAAAAAACATTTTAAATCTGCTTTGTCTGTATTCATATGGATGAATCCAGGATGTTCCAAGAAAACACATCTGATAATTACTTGAATTCGGTAGCCCTAATTTGTGAAGATGATGCTTTCCAAAAGAAAGGGCACAGTGCAAGGACCCTTAGCCCTGAAGAAGCTGAAAAACTGGCAAGAGATCAAGCCTTGGTGTCTGACTTCAAAAAACTGAAACTGGAGAAAGATGCACAGAAGAACTGGGATCTTTTTTACAAAAGAAACAGCACAAACTTCTTTAAAGACAGGCATTGGACAACTAGGGAGTTTGAAGATTTAAAAGCATGCCGGGAGGTGAGCCATATACACTAGTTCTACAAGTAAAGGGGCAAATATTGCTATTTATTTTCAAATGATAATCCGCCAAGTAAGATGTCAGTGACAGATCACTGTTATACATCAAATACGCAGTGTTGTGTAGTTGATAGCGTCCATGACTTCTAAGATTTAAAAACATTTTTCAATTTTTTTTTATTGGAATTTTCATCCTATTCTTTCCTCAATATCTCCATGAGTAGGCTCCATCAGGATCCATCTGAAAGTTTCAAAAGTTGGAATCTTTTATGAAATCTTTGAATAATAGTTTATAATTGACCTATATTTTACATTCAGACCCACTCTCTAGAACAGTGGTGCCTAAACTTTTCCTGTCGCACCTCCCCCTTATCAGTAATGGCATTTGTCCATGACCCCCTCCCACCAACCCATTCTCCATTACTGCACAATTGGCTCAGCAGAGGAGTTTGGGTTGAAGGCAAACCTGGGGGCAGAACTGGGAAGGGGACAGATCTGGGGTTAGAGGTAGAGCTGGCCTGGGGTTGGAGAGGGAATCAAACAGACCTGGGCCAGGGATGGGAGCGGAGCCTGGGCCAGGGGTGTGGCTGTGTCTGGGGTGGGGCCATGGCTGCAGGCAGACCTAGGAGCGAGGCTGGGGCCAGGTCGGAGAGGAGCTGGGGGCTGAGTGGCGCTCCCTCCCCAATCCCCATGGGGCTGACCTGGGTCTTGTCGCATGTTTCTCTGCACCCCATATGGGGGCATGCCCCACAGTTTGGGGACCACTGCTCTAGAATATTTGCTCTGTGTCCTATATTATATCTAAGTTCCTCTCTCTCTTCCAATTTGCAGACACAAGTTGCAAAACTTTTGAGCACTCTTGTCACCTATCTAGAGTAGTCAATACATTAAAATATACATTTTAGAAACACATTAAAATGTATTTGTTATTCACCCTATTTAATAAAAGGGCCCAGGCAAGAAGGATAGCATAATTTGATCATTGCTGAAATGAGTAGATCACTAATGAGATTTTAGTAGTTTCTAAAGAGAAACTTAATGTAATATAAATTAAAGCCTACACTTCACAATGTCAAATTGCCAGTGGAAGGATACTTCAGGTTTTAAACTGATCCTAACTTTAAAATGTGAAAAGCAGTATCTTTGTACTGTGAGAATCAACACAAGTGATGTGCTATATGCTTGGCCTCTTTCTCTCATATAGTTTGAAGATCAGAAACTGACCATTCTTGAAGCAGGCTGTGGGGTTGGAAATTGCTTGTTTCCACTTTTAGAAGAGGACTTGAATATCTTTGCTTATGCCTGTGATTTCTCTCCAAGAGCTGTTGAGTATGTGAAGGTTGGTGTGATATTTATCTGCATTTTTAGTGCTTCTTTAGAAATTTGTGTTAATCAGATTACAGACTATCTAGCGTTGTTTTCTTCTATAAGTATGGTAAACTGTCCTGCATGGAAGAGGAGAGAAACTGATATATAGTACTGGAGCTTAATTTACAAGAAATTGAATCATCATTGAGGACCTGATTTTCTAGTATTAAATCATATTACTGTAGTAGTAAGTGTGAATGTTGTACTTGGATATTTCCTAAAAGTAAAGTTTGGCCAATGAGAATAATAGACTGATTGATATTAAGGGACCCCAAATCTGAAGTGAACTGTGACAGCTTACTGGTAAGTAGCGTATGCGTGGAGATCCATCTGCGCCCTGTTTCTGTGAATCTACTACCAAATTCTACACGCCTTGCTTAGGGCTTGGCTACACTGGAGAGTTGCAGCGCTGGTGGTGGCATTACAGCGCTGCAACTCACTTATCATCCACATTTGCAAGGCACATACAGCGCTGGATCTCCCTGGCTACAGCGCTGGCTGTACTCCACCTCTGCCTGGGGAATAACGACTGCAGCGCTGGTGCTGCAGCGCTGGAGTGCCAGTGTAAACAGTGATTAATCTTACTACGCTGTAACTGACCTCCAGAATTTTCCCATAATGCTTTTAACTAAAAAACTCTCTTTGTTTTGTTGTGATGCCTCTCTTTGTTTTGTTGTGAACTCGGGGCTCCCGGAGCTGCTTATCTAAAAAACAAACACAGCTACTGTTTGCTGTGAATGAGGCAGGCAGGGAGATGAATGTCCACAGCTAGTGTTTGCTTGAGGAGAGAAACAGCACAGCGGGCGGGGAGGAGGGAGCAGCTGCTTATCTGGTCTGAAGGCTATTTGCATTTAAGAGTGAATGAGGGGTCGGGGAAGTGGTCGGAATTTGCAAGGCAGGGAGCTGACAGTGTCGGCTCCAAAAATCCACTCTCTCTCTCTCTCCCCCCCCCCCACGCTCCCTGTCACACTCCACCCCCCTCTTTTGAAAAGCACGTTGCAGCCACTTGAACGCTGGGATAGCTGCCCATAATGCACCACTCCCAACACCGCTGCAAATGTGGCCACACTGCAGCGCTGGTAGCTGTCAGTGTGGCCACACTGCAGCGCTTTCCCTACACAGCTGTACGAAGACAGCTTTAACTCCCAGCGCTGCACAGCTGCAAGTGTAGCCAAGCCCTTAGTCATGTCACTTAACTCCTGCTTATGTTTGTTTACCAGTGATGAGTACTGTAGTGTGTGCGTGAATCTGGGAACTATGAGAGACTCTTCAGTACCATTGAAGTATCTGCCTATTCTTTACGCCTCCACCTTAGGTGTCCTATACGTGTCTTGTGCTAGTTCTTTGCTTTCACTACTTTTATAGGGGGCAATGTTAACTTTGTTGTTCAAAGGGATGACAAGTTATTGCCACTTCTAAACCCAGACACTATCCTGCAGATAGTCATATGTCGTGGTGTATAAATTTTCCCTTTAAAATGAGTGTATTCTTGAGAACTGTGAGGCTTATATGCAACTTATGACCACTTTCATTAGAGAATCTCAATGCTATTAATACTTCTCGTATACATAGTGTTGTGCAACTGCTCACTAATTTTCACAACGTTTTTACCACCTTTACTACAACAATCTGTCTGGGGATTGGTCCTGCTTTGAGCAGGGGGTTGGACTAGATGACCTCCTGAGGTCCCTTCCAACCCTGATATTCTATGATTCAGCAATTAAGTGTTGCCCCCCCTTTCCCCCCCCCCCAACATATCCATGTCCTGGTTAACTACACAGTACAGCCAAAATTTGATTTGGGACATAAACTCAGCTGTGACATCTTTTGTGAGGAGGGAAGAGGAACAACCAGAGTGATCTTGAAAACAAAAACTTAGAGGCTCTTTTCAAGAATATTTGAAGACCTATTATAAACAAATAGCATGTTTATACTCGATTCATTTTTATACAATACAGTACACCCTCTCTAGAATGCCCAACAAACTTTTGGCTATAGTGAACCCGGTGCCTGGATCCTACCTCCAGCCCTGGGGCCGCTGGTGTAATTATATTGTGTTATTTTGACAAAATATGCAGAATTTTAAAATGTGGGCAGAATTTTTTAATTTTTTGGCACAGAGTTCCCCCCAGGAATAGTGACACAGCACTCCAGTGGCACAGCTGCACCAGTGCAGCTGCTCCATTGTAGTGCTTAGTGAAGATGCTACCTATGGCAACAGGAGAGCTTCTCCCATCAGCGTAGGTACTCCACCTCCCTGAGAATTGGTAGATATGTTGATGGGAGAAGCCTTCCTGTCAACATAGCACTGTCTAAACCAGGGGTTAGGTTGATTATAACTCCATCACTGAGGGGTGTGGATGTTCCACATTCCTGAGCGACGAAGTTATACCAACATAATTTCCTAGTGTAAACAGAAAGCTTGGAGTGAATGCTCTTTGTAGTTCTGTTTCCTTTTGTTGATCTCCCTGTTTAAAAAAAATCACAAAATACAATTTTGTCTTTTATAATTTTATAGTGAATGCTGTTACTTTTCAACTAAAGCAACATCTTTTCACTCCATAGAAGAACGCTTTATATAATATTGAGAGATGTAAAGTATTCCAATGTGATCTGACCAAAGATGACCTTCTGGAAAATATACCAGCAGATTCTGTGGATGTTGCCACATTAATATTTGTGCTTTCTGCCATTCACCCTGACAAGATGCACCTTGCTTTGCAAAATATTTATAAGGTAAATGTGTAAGTATGACCTAATAGTTTTGGGGGTTTTTTAAAGTATTTTTTGACTCAAGAATACTATTCCACTCTGAAAAGAAACTGTGTGAAAATGGCACCTCCTTAGTTAGTACTTTACTCCCTGGATGAATTCAGTCACATTTGCTTTTGCTTACTATCGGGACTAAAATAAGTTTTGACTACATTTTTCTTGTGTTAGTTCTGAGTGAGTGACCTGGATTCTCCTCTGGCTTGTGTATCATCAACATAACTAAATTAATGTTACAAAAATTGAAAAAGTTGATAATATGACATCTAAATGGCTGTTAGAAGAAAAATCTTTTTGCAAGTAACTTAAGCAGACTTGCTGTATGGTCCTTGAGATGCAGCACATGGAACCACATGATGCCATTTTTACAGCGTCACTTTTTGCCTTTTTAAGGAATACCGTTAAGAAAATGCAATAATGACTCATTTTTATAAAAAGGAAATCAGCTGATTAATTGGCTGAAAGTCAGATCAGAAATGAACGTTGCTTTCTCTAGGTTCACCAGCATTATTTTCTCCTGTTTTTTTGGTTACCATTTTTATCTATACCAAGCATCTTAACACACTAAAATAAAAACAACGGTCATAACAGTGCATTTTGATGGGGAACTAAGTACCATTATTTTTCCTTTATCTGAATTTAAAGGTTCTATGGTACTGTGTTATGTTAATAATGATTCAGGCCCTGATCCTGATAACACTAACATATGTGCTTAATTTTACACACAGTGAGTAGTCCCATTGAAAATCAGTGGGACTACACACAGTATACAGAGTTAAGCATGTACAGAAGTCTGTGTGGGACTGGGGTCTTAGGCTTCAAACAAGAAGTAGAGGAGCATTAGCGTCTCCTCCTGTGATGTGCTGAGATTTTTTTCAACTCTGATTGAGGGTACTCAGCATCCTGTAGGAGCAGGCCCTAAAATGAAAAACTGAAATGCACAACTATTTTGAGATAACAGTTGTCCAAAAATATTGGCTACTTATTGGGAAGAAAGGTTCAAACTTTGATTTCTCATTCTGTTTCCAACATACATTTTTTTTATTTGCAGTTTGTACTGTATTTGGATTTTTATATTATAGGATATCTGTTGTATCACATCAGCTATAGTCTGAATAATAAAGGTTAGGTTTTGATATACTTTAGAGTTTGTTTTCTAAAATAGAGATTTATTTCTTAACTCAAATGGGACAGAGGCTAATTACTGTTTTCTTAGTGAAGATGGGTTAGCTCATTTAATCCATTTGTTCACTTCTGCAGAAATTTACAAGTTCTCTCTCCTTTAAATAATTTTGTTATGTCCACTGTACTGATATATATCTGTATTTTATCTGATAGGTATTAAAACCAGGCAAATGTGTCTTATTTAGAGACTATGGGCTCTATGATCATGCAATGCTTAGGTTTAAATCTGGCAGCAAACTTGGAGAAAACTTTTATGTTAGACAAGATGGAACAAGATCATATTTCTTTACTGATGGTAAGATTTAATAGAAACTTTTTTCTCTGCAAGTTTTTTGTTTAAACTTGCTTCAGTGAATTGTTGCTATGCCTTTAAGGGTTGCTTGATACATATATGAACAACACTGAGGTTTCATAGTTTGTTTTCCAGCTGTATATGGTTATTTTATAAGAAGTGGCAGGACCGAAGGAGCAATTTGATCTGTTGACAGAACTACCTATATGAACCATTATGATAGGCCATGGCAGCATAGGTTTAGAACTTGTTAGCTGCAGTGGCTTCATTCAGATCAATACTCTGAAAGAAAGAGAAAAATGCTTAGGGAAAGATTTGGTCTCATACGTCACTAAGCAACTAAGGGGTGCAATTATCCCATAATAGTCTTTTTGCAATGTTCTTACATATATGAAGCCTGCTTCAAAACTCATTGAAGTCAGTGGGCTTTGAAGCAAAAGTATGACTGGAATGAAGGAAAGCTTTTATTGAGGTAACACTGAGCTAATAATTTGACTAGTTGTGACTGCTGTCTCTTCTGGTAGATTATTTCCAAGTTCAACCAGCTCTACATTTTAGTAAAGATAACTTTTAAAAGCATTTCATTATCATCATCTTAGGACATTAACAATACTTACAGTAGCACCTCAGAGTTACGAATACCTCGGGAGTGGAGGTTGTGCATAACTCTGAACAGAATGTTATGGTTCTTTTAAAAGTTTACAACTGAACATTGACTTAATACAGCTTTGAAACTTTTTATTAAGCAGAAGAAAAATACTGCTCCCCCCCTCTTTTTTTTAGTGGTTTATGTTTAACACAGTACTGTACTATATTTTCTTTTTTTGGTCTCTGCTGCTGCCTGATTGTATACTTCCAGTTCTAAATGAGGTGTGTGGTTGACCGGTCAGCTCATAATTCTGGTGTTCATAATTCTGAGGTTCCACTGTATATAGTCTTTCACTGAGTCACATTTCAGAGGGGTAGCCGTGTTAGTCTGGATCTGTAAAAAAAAAAAAAATCCTGTGGCACCTTTATAGACTAACAGACGTACTGGAGCATAAGCTTTCGTGGGTGAATACCCACGTTGTAAGACACATGTTTGACGAAGTGGGTATTCACCCACGAAAGCTTATGCTCCAGTACGTCTGTTAGTCTATAAAGGTGCCACAGCACTCTTTCATTGAGGGATCTCAAAATGCTTTACAAAAGAAGATAATTGTCCCAACTTTATGGATAGGAAAACTGAAGCACAAAGAAATTAAGTCTTGTACAAAACTGGGATTGTAACTCTGGTCTCTTGACTCCCAGTTTTGGTCACTGAATACTAGAGAACAAACACTTCCCTGTATTAATTATGGGGCTATGTGAAAGAAAAAAGTCTTTTTTTCTTCTTTAAAGCAAAATCAAGCATTGAAAGTCTCTTGGAGACCAATTTGGAGCCAAGTAAATAATTTTGATATTTTATGACATAGTCGATTACCTAGTTGCTGCTCATATTTAAAAATAAAACTAATTCCATTGATCATTTTTGAGATGTTTCTATTCTTTAAAGGATATTGATTAAATTTAAGATAAATAATGCAAGCAGCTATGCAACTTCACCTAAGAATTCCTAGGGTAATTTTTGTTCATCAAATACACCTGTACCCCTATATAACGCTGCCTCAGGAGCCAAAAAATCTTACCGCGTTATAGGTGAAACTGCATTATATTGAACTTGCTTTTATCCGCCGGAGTGTGCAGCCCCGCCCCGCCGGAGCACTGCTTTACCACGTTATATCCGAATTTGTGTTATATCGTATCGCGTTATATCAAGGTAGAGGTGTAGCTTGTGTAGTTCCACTTATACTGGTAATTGTACCAAACTGAGCTCTGCTGTTGGAGGGAGGGACTGGGGGAGCCAGCCAAGAAATGGAAATTTGAATCCACTCCCTTGCTAGGCATTTGGAGAATGAGATATCACAGTTGAGTGTTTGGATGGGAAATTCTTAGTGAGTTTTTTTCCCTTGAATTTTGAAGATTTTGCTATTACCTGCTGTCTCATTTTCTTGTGATGATATGAAAATAACCTGTATATTATGCTACAGTAGCAAATAACTCTAAAATATCGTTCACCAGTGTCAGTTCTTTCTAAAAAGGCATGTTGAGTTTAATTGTGATCTAACAAGTTTGTTTTTCCAGGAGTTTGATAGGCAAAACATATTGTCTAGTGCAGCAAAATGTGCTTTGTGACCACTTGGTGGCGGTTCATGGTGGAACTTGCCAGTCAGGAGGTGCTAGCTCTCCTTATTTTCAGCTGTGAGAAATAAAACAGATGAAAGAGAGAAGTGAAAGGAGGAGCAAATACAGACAGTGATTGTTCCTTTTTAGAAAGGGATATATGCCTGGCTCAAACAGGACCATCAGTCTCTCTCACCTTCTCAGAGAACTGATTTTTTTCACTCCCCCAAATTATTTTTAATTAGTAGAGGAGTGAGTGTGTAGATCTTGCTCATAGCCTGATTTCATTACAGTGAAGTTGTCCGATGGTGGCAGTATCTATTTATATTTCAGTAGCCTGTATTTCTCGCACTGTACAAACAATGAACAACAATTTCTGCTATGGAGAGTTTACAATCTAATTAGGTAGAACAGATAAAGAAAAGTGTGAGGGTAAACAAAGGAGAAATGACTCGCCCAAGATCACACAGCAGGTCAGCAGCAGAGCCAGGTCTTCTGAGTTCCAGTCCAGTGTCCTATCTGCTAAGCCTCATTCGCTCCTCTAGGGAAAGTACTTCACTAAGGTTTCTTCTATGTGTTTCTGTTTAACTACAATGTGGGAACTTGACCTATTTGCCCCTCCGTAGAGAGCAAGCCTGAGGCCAATCCACCACGGAAATCTTCAAAGTGGGGTTGAAGAGGGACTTAAGATGGTGCATTGGCTTTGTGCTGGCCCTCTACACAATGTGAAAATAATTTCAGAGTCATTCACAAAAGGGAACGGAAAACTTTCAATTTAAAATGATAAATGTACACAATTTGGGAAACAGGATTGTGTTACCAGTCCTGCAAGCTGCTCTGCATGAAAGCAGAGCCTCATTGACTTCAGTGAAGCTCAGTGCAAGTGTCGGTGTCTGTCTGCACAGAGCAGCTTGCAAGTTTGAAACCTTCGTGATTTTCATGAAAGTGGATGTAATTAAGTAGTTAAAAACAAATGCTTGTATAAATGCTCACTAGTGCTTAAAAACAGTTTAAACTAACTTTTAGTAACACCATCTTTTTCCCTTGTAGAGTTCTTGTCTCATCTCTTTATGGCTGTAGGATATGAGCAAGTGGTCAATGAGTATGTGCTACGAGAAACTGTGAATAGGAAAGAAGGCCTGCGTGTTCCAAGGGTTTTTCTTCAGAGCAAATTTCGAAAGCCTCTAAGTGAAGCATGAGTATTTGCTAATGAGCCACAGAAATGCTTGTTTAAATAGGGCGGTGAGGGGGGGAAATCTAGTATCATGTGTTTCCTTGGCTGTACTATCCTGGAGTCTGCTAAACCAGAATGACAGAATCATGTTTTCCAGAACCTTCTGTTGCTTTTAATCCTTGGGTACAGAATACAAAAGTGTCTATTAGAATACAATTTTAAGATAGGATAAAGGTACATATATACAAGCAACCTCTTTGAGTGCCTAAATTTTCCCTTTTTAAAGTAAATTCTATGCACCATTGTTAGAGGCTCTTGTGTGATTTTAATATAAAAATGGTTTAAATAAGACAGTCTGTTTTTAAATAATTCTCCAAGGATTTTGCATAGGATTGTAATTTTCATTAAGGAAAGTATGTTGTTGAGCATAAACAGGCTAAATGTTAATTATAAACCACTGTTTCCACTAGTTGCAAGAATGGATTAGTGTTGTGTCCCTTCTCCTTCATATTAAAACTATTTTATATTTCTGCTAATGGACACTTTTTATCTGATATTCATTTTTATAATAAGGCCTATTAAAAGTTATAGGGGTCTATTTTCTTTTCAGTGCATATAGAGTGTCTGCACCTAATTTATATCCGGTGTTAAGAAAACACACTCCATATGTGAAAGGTTAGCCAAAATACTGTTTTTGAAAACAATCATCTGTAGCAATTTGGTGAAATATTTAAGACATCTATTAATCCTTTATAAGCTATTTCTGAATGGAATCTTAATATAAAGCGTGACCACTATTTTTATACATGCTTCCACTTTCTACCAGCAAAGAGAGACTTTTTGGAACTTAAGGGGGACAACAGCCCTGGAAACACAAAACCATTGCCTCCGTAAAGCATGTGACCTGATGCAGAACGTTATCTTGTTTGTTTTGCTACATCTTCTAATGACAGGTTAGAAATAGCAGGAAGAAACACTTCTTTTAATTTATGTCCATTTCTTTTACAGGTGTCTGTTTCTTTCCTGTTCCGCTCCAAAAATTAGTTAAGCTGTAGCTGTAACCTGTGACCCACTAACAAAGCAATTGAGCCTCAAGGCCCCATCAGTTGATGGCCTGGTGGGGCTGTTAGTTAGTGAGGCTATCGGTGCTTCTTTGGCATGAGTGCAGTGTGAGCATTTATGTCCATTTCTCAAAATGTTTCAATTATATGACAACCCTTTTTCCCTTTTCAGAGAGGCTGAGGCTAACACTGTGCTGTTAACAGTGGATGCTTTTTGCAGACAAGCACCTGCCCATTACATAATGTTAGGGAATGGCCAAGAAGAATGAAGGGGGCGGGGGAGACCTCTGTGCTTTTCCCTTCACACACCCTGGCCTAATCTTTCTGAGTTGAAGAGCCAAGAATCACATGCCTCAGTTGCTTTAAAAAGGCATTTTGAATGTCACAGGGCTTCTCTGAGTCTGGAAAGGGAATCTGGAGTCTCTTCTCTGAACAGTGTTGAAAAAGATATTGACCCTCCACCATCCCAGAATTCAATCGCTGCTAGCAGAGAAAGCCAAGGAGTTGATATCTTGCTCAGTGAGATGACTGGTGGTTATTTAATCCAGAAGGTTACAAAGTCCTCTGAGTGGTACCCTAGTCCCCAAGTGATGTCTATGTCCCCTAGACAATCCATGTTGCAAGAGGATAATCTCCTTTCCCTGAGGTTTACACAATACTGTAACCAATGCCTGATTCACACTGGTCTGAAATTTACTATTGTTTGAGGTATCTATTCAATGCTCTGCTTCCTGGGTGAAGCATGGCAGGTTTGTCATCATCCTTGTGGAACTCCTTACCTGAGGAGGTTGTGAAGGCTAGGACTATAACAATGTTTAAAAGGGGACTGGATAAATTCATGGTGGCTAAGTCCATAAATGGCTATTAGCCAGGATGGGTAAGAATGGTGTCCCTAGCCTCTGTTCGTCAGATGATGGAGATGGATGGCAGGAGAGAGATCACTTGATCGTTGCCTGTTAGGTTCACTCCCTCTGGAGCACCTGGCATTGGCCACTGTCGGTAGACAGGATACTGGGCTAGATGGACCTTTGGTCTGACCGGGTACGGCCATTCTTATGTTCTTATCTTGTTCTCCAGATGGTTGAAAGGAAGGAGAAGCTGGTCCTAGCGCATACCACATCCCAAAATCAGACTGGGTTTGTTCTCCGTAGGGTTGTATTCGGGGAGGAAAAGGGGGGAAAAGGAGTGGTGCTCTTGGCTCAGCTCTGAATGCCATTAGCATTGTAGTTCTGTTTGTCCCAGAGGGAGGAGGTATTTACCTGCTCTAGCCCTTGCGTGCTGTAGCATGGTTCATCTACCTTGTGTGTAAGTAGGGAGGAGAGGAGCAATGCTTGCTAACTCTTTCATGGTCACCAGGCTTGCAGTGGGGATTGGAGCACACCAGGAGGGTGGAGTAGGATACAGTGGAAGAAGCCTAACCCTTCCCACCTACAGAGGACAGACAGCAGGAAGAAACCTTGAGGTCCCCCCGACCCCATCTGGTGATGAATGGGAAAAAGAGGGGAAAAGTCCAACTCTGCACAAAGGAGGGAAGTGGAAATGCCCCCTGCAGGTGCTGAAGGTGGGAATAAGCATGCTTTCCTGTTAAAGACAATGGGTGTGGGTAGTAAATCACTGCCTTCCTCTCCCCCCAGAAGATACATGTAGGTAGAGATCCCCTTTTGTTGGAGATTATTTGAAATGGATGATCACAGGGCCTTGCTCATGGGCTCCATACTTCTGGACCAGCATCTAGAATTCTGTAATACTTCTCTGAACTCTGAACCATTAGAAGTCTTCATAATTAAATTATAATAAAAATAACCTACCTTAACTACAGCTCACACACAACCCTCTGGCTGCTGAGGATTTTGTAGCCCTAGAATCCTGTCTTATCTCAAGAATTGTCAGGGGGGCAGGGGGAGAGGGAGGGAGAGGAATGAGGGTAAGGTGTGTAACAGAATTTTAAAATATATATCCATGGTATCCTCCTCACCTATCATGCTGAGAAATTGCTATGCAGCACTTTTAATGATCATGGGTTATTCATCTTGCTACTCCAGTTCTTGTCAATCAAGCAGGGCTGCTGTTTTGTTGACCTGATTTATGGGGAGATGACTTTAATCTCAATGGGCTGCTTGATCTAGCTTGCTTAAACTTATCCAGTGAGTTGCTCCTGGCTAGATCTGTTTCAGGCAAAATTTAAAACAGAAAACAATTAGAAAAATAACCATGCATTCGAAGGAGAAAACAGGCCCATAATGGGAGGCTTTGTGTTAACCTTGGTAACTAAAAGTCTGTTTATAGATTGGGTTCCCTTGTGGTGTCCTGTGGTTCTGCAAACACAGAGGTACTTTGGTGTTAAGTAATTATCACTGTGCTCAACCCCCTACTGAATATGCACAGCTTGAATGGAAACAAAACAAAAGCTATGAATATTGGCCTGAAAATGTAATTAACTCAACTTATACATCTACAAATGTCAGTAAACCATATGCCAATGTGTGGGAAAAGATGCAGGCTTGGTCTCACACTAGCCAATCTGCACATGCTGTTCACCATGAAATCAGGGAAATGATTAGACCTGACAACCTTTTTCTGTTGTTTTGGAATATTAAGTTCATGCATTTGAACATATTGGAGCTATAAGATGCCACCAAGGAAGTATTTTACTGGAAGAGTTATTCCTGATGTGTATCTGAAAGCTTGCAAGGAAATAAATAATGAGAGTAAGTCTTCAGAGAAAAAAATTAATTTACCACAGATCTGTCGACTTCAGAAAATACTGTTCTTACTGGACACTGGATAATATGCAACTAAAATGAATTGTTTTTCTGGGTAGTGAATCTTCTGAAGGACGCTATGTAGGTTCCAAAACAAGACTGCCTTAAAAAATGCTGCAGACACAGATAATTATACCATTTTAATTGCAAATGATGGCCCGTGATACTACTTCTAATATGTGCAAGACATTTTGGAAAGCAGAATTTTCCATTGTTGACTGGTTTTCCTTCGTTCAGTGCTGCTATGCATACACAATGGGTTTTCCAGCAAATGAGTTGTCTGATTATGCTTGTTATTAGGAAGAAAAAATGTGAGCAATTTCAAGCACTTTAGTGCAATGACTTCACAGTTATGCATTCTGCAAAAAGATCTTGGCCTCCCAGAGGTGCAGTTGATTCAAAGCGTAAGTACACGTTGGCTCTCTCCATTTCTACTGTAAGCACATTTATTAGAACAAAGGCCAGCAATGAGTCTGGGTTGTACAGAGGCACAGAGACTGTATTTTGCAAAGATAAAGTAACTAGTCTCGTCAGTGGCTTTTAGCAAAAAATGTTTTCTTTGTTGTGTTTAAAACAGATTGGAAGACGGCATAATAGTTTCAATTTACGTAGACTTTCTGGTGTTATATTTGTATAAGTTGTTAGTACCAAATATGTTGGTGTTTTTAGTAGCATCAATGAAGTGGCAAATGTAATACATGTGTCTTTCATTTATGGATCTATCCATTATTTGGCTTCAGCCAAATAACCTTCCAATTATTTGGTATTCATTTGTGCACTAACTTTCAACTGTCAGTACACCCATTACATGCTGTATGGTAAATGATCAGCCTGATATGGTTCTCATGAAAGGATTGAGTAGGTCTGTGCAACATGGGCTGGTGAGCCTGGAGCTAAAATAGCCCCTTACAGGATGAGTCACACCTGGATTGAATCAGGTGCTTTCAGGCTAAGAAGAGCAGGAAGTTGAAGTAAAGGGGGGGCAACCTGGGGTACTGTAACTATGTTTGTAGATGCTGTAGGGAGCAAGAAGGCTCCTGTAGGGACCTGATTCAGCAGGGCAAAAACAGAAGTACCAGGAGCAAGGTCTCCAGGCAGGAAGGCCTGGGAGAGATTGTAAAGGCCAGCTGAGATGAAGATTGTGAGTTTGTGCTTTGTGTTGTTTTTTTGGATTAATCTGGAGAGAGAGACACTGAATTAGAGTTGGGAGGCCTAGAGGGACAGTTTGTAAAAGAGGACTAAAGAAATGTGATTCTTTGTGGGGCTTGTTTGAATGACTTATGACCTCTTAAAGGGCCCTAAAGAGTGGGAGAAACAGAGCAGGGCATTCCAGAGTGACCTGTGTCCATGAGGAGGCACTCAGGAGGTGGCTGCGCAATATTAGACTGTAATAGCCCACAGAGATAAACATCTCCATGTATTTGGCCCCACCCTATCTATGATGTAGCTTTTCAAAATAGTAGAAAATACCACTGCTTTGTGAGAGACATGAGCGCTCTGCTTCTGCGGGGGTGTAGTGAGCAAGCACTCCAACACAGCCTTTGCAACAGAGATGATCAGTCTTAATTAAAAATTGGCCGCCAAGAGGAGTGATCTGAGAAGATGACCTGGATGCCAGAGGGAGTCTGGTGAACAGCTACTGTCCTTGGGAGACAGTACTTATCTCATTAAAAGAGGTGTAATTCACAATAACAAAGGTGGCTGGGGTTGGCAGAAGCAGAGCTTGCTCACTTGCCCAGGTCCTTAGAGGAGTCTGGTGAACGATGTTCATGCCCTCTGCAGCTTAATTTCTTATGGATGTTCGTGGATTGGTCGAAGGATTAGAGGTATTGAATCACAGTCTGCCGAGTGTCCCAAGTCCCAGTGCATGCAGATTTTTTTTTTTCTTATAGCCAGCCTCTGGACTTCAATTTGTGTATCATATTTGGATGCAAAGAAAAGCTGCTGGTGTTCCAGGCTCTATAAAATGGCTGTGATGCCACGTGTATATATGGGATTGTAGTGCAACGGAAGTCCAAAAAACGGTGACTTCTGAGGTTTTTACTGAAATCTTAACTTCAAGCTGTTGCTCTGGGAAAATGATAATTTAATCTGAAAATTTATTATGATGTCACATTTAGTGGGAGCTTGATTCTTTTTCACTTCACCAGACTTGTAGCTGCTACACAAAGCCTACACTGTAAAAACTGTTCAGAAGAAAATAATGTAAAGCTTTAAAATAAAAACTTGGTTCCTCTCTGCACCAATACAACAAATAAACCTGTTAATTCCTTTAGTAGTGAAATGATGCTGATCAGAAAGGGGAAATGCTTTCAAGAACTAGCTGAGACATTGTCTAGAAATACAGACCCCATTTGTCAGAGTGGTGCAAAGCCTTGGGGTCCTGTTTGACTATTCACTAAGCTTGGATGACCGGGTAGCATCAATATCAAAAAAATTCCTGCTTTCATCCCCAGCTTTCTAGGATGATGCCTCTCTTCCTCCTGGACAATGTCCTCTCTACAGTGATCCAGGCATGTGTCATGTCAAGGCTGGATTAGTGTAATTCAGTTTATTTGAAGGTGAATGTGAAGCTCTCCACAAAATACAGCTGTTCACCTCCTTCAACAGTCTAGGCCAAGGGGTCGGCAGTCTTCAGCATGCGGCCTATCAAGGTAATCCACTGGTGGGCCACAAGACATTTTGTTTACATTGACCATCCATAGGCACAGCCCTCCGCCTATGGAGGTCAAATGTAAACAAAATGTCTTGCGGCCTGCCAGCAGCTTACCCTGATGGGCCCGTGCTGAAGGTTGCCGACCCCGGTCTAGGCCGTTATGAACATGGACCTGATGCTTTCACATCCCTCTCCCGGCTCCCACTTAGCTTCTAATACCAGTTTAAGACTTTGGTCCTAATCTTCAAGGCAATTAATGGATCACGCCCCCCACCCCCTCAGCTACATTAAAGACCGAACTTTTAATCTATGAACCATTTGGACAGTTGCACTCCTCTGGGACAGTGAAGATCACTGGATGAAGTGGACCAGGATGAAGCATTCGAGAGCTGAGGACAAAGCACTCTTGATTCAGGGGATCCAATTTTTGGGAGAAACTTCCAGCAGAGATTAGGTGGATCTGGAGTCCTGACTGTCTTTAGGAAATGCTGCAAAACCTTCCTCATCAAAAAGGCCTTTCCAGTCTAAGAAGGGCACTCACAACATTGACACTCTTTGAGCCCTAGCCCCCCCACCATCTAAAAGGGGGGGGGTCAAAACTCCTATCCCAAATGGATTTTGTTTTTTTGTTTTGTTTTGTTTTTATCCTAAAAATGGAAAAGTGCCAGAGCCTCCATGAAATCAACTAAGGACTTTGTTCTTGCTATTGGTTTTATGTGGAAAGTACCCATACTATGGTGATGGGCAGCGATATACAAATCTGAGAGACTGTGGTGCTACTGCTGAAGTCTCTGGAACTGAGGTAAAAGGGGCTTAAACCCCTCAACTATAAGGATAGCATCTTCCAAAGATGATCTTGAAAAATCCCCTTTCTTTACTATCATGTTTATTATGGTGGTACCTAGAGACCCCAGCCAAGCGGGGCTCCCTTGTTTTATGTGCTGTACAAACACACGTGCAAGACAGTACCTCCCATAAAGCTCTTACAGTTTTTAAATGCAAAAGACTGATAAAGGGTGGGGGGAAAAGTAATATTATCCCATTTTACAGATGGGGAACTGAGACACAAATTAAATAACTTGCCCTAATTCTCAAATGGTTGGTAGCAGTAGTGGTACTCAAATCCTGATCTGAGTTCCTATCCAGTGCCTTAATCAAAAGGAACTTCCTCTTGTCACAGAGCATATTCTCTGCTACAGTAAAAAGGAAGCACCGGTGAAGAGGAAATATGGCTAATACATTTGTTACCAGTAAGATGCAAGAGACCAGGGTTCTAGCCCCATCTCTGCCACTGGCCTAATGGATGACTTTGGTTAAGTTATTTAATCCCTCTGTGCCTCAGTTGTCTGTCTATAAAATGGGGATAGTGCTACTGGCTTCCTTTGCAACGTGCATTGAGATCTATGGATGAAAACTGCTATGTGAGAGCTAGATGGTTATTTATGAAGTGATGTAATCTTTTTCCTGAAATTGCTACTGCCTCTGTTGAAGTGAATGGTAATATTTCAATTGACTTAACTGGGAGCAAGGTCAGCCCCCAGCTTGTAGCTTTTACGCAAGGCTCAGGCATCAGCTTTGGTTACCAGTATACAGTACATTGAAGTATGAATTGGCTCATAGCTATGGCCGTTCTGACATATACCTCCTTTGCTGATCTTCAGAGGTTGGGGATGAAGGGAAAGGAGGCACTGCTCATGTCACCAACCCTAATCATTCAAACTAGTGAATCAGACCCCTCCAAATCATGTAGTTTTTAAAAATAATACTTTTTTGGGGGGTTATTTGTCTTCTGGATTTTGAGCCCTTGGAGTTTATAAGCTTTTCCCTATAATCATGAGTGCTAAAAATGTTTTTCTTTAAATGGAAGCCAAGATTCTCATAATCACATGACTCCAGAACCTGGGGCTTGAAGAAAAGTACCAAATAAGATGATTGGCAACCCTGATCTGCTCCTAAGCCCAGTCCCACTCATCATTGCAGCTCAGTGACTCTGATCCTCACAGCATTCATAGAATCAGAGAATATCAGGGTTGGAAGAGACCTCAGGAGGTCATCTAGTCCAACCCCCTGCTCAAAGCAGGACCAATGCCTAACTAAATCATCCCAGCCAGGGCTTTGTCAAGCCTGACCTTAAAAACCTCTAAGGAAGGAGATTCCACCACCTCCCTAGGTAACCCATTCCAGTGCTTCACCACCCACCTACTAAAAAAGTTTTTTTCCTAATATCCAACCTAAACCTCCCCCACTGCTTGTTCTGTCATTTGATACCACTGAGAACAGTCTAGATCCATCCTCTTTGGAACCCCCTTTCAGGTAGTTGAAAGCAGCTATCAAATCCCCCCTCATTCTTCTCTTCTGCAGACTAAACAATCCCCGTTCCCTCAGCCTCTCCTCATAAGTCATGTGCTCCAGCCCCCTGATCATTTTTGTTGTCCTCCGCTGGACTCTTTCCAGTTTTTCCACATCCTTCTTGTAGTGTGGGAACCAAAACTGGACACAATACTCCAGATGAGGCCTCACCAATGCCGAAGAGAGGGGAATGATCATGTCCCTCGATCTCCTGGCAGTGCTCTTACATATACAGCCCAAAATGCCGTTAGCCCTCTTGGCAACAAGGGCACACTGTTGACTCATATCCAGCTTCTCGTCCACTGTAACCCCTACATCCTTTTCTGCAGAGCTGCTGCCTAGCCACTCTGTCCCTAGTCTGTAGCAGTGCATGGGATTCTTCTGTTCTAGGTGCAGGACTCTGCACATGTCCTTGTTGAACCTCATAAGATTTCTTTTGGCCCAATCCTCTAATTTGTCTAGGTCCCTCTGTATCCTATCCCTACCCTCCAGCGTATCTACCACTCCTCCCAGTTTAGTGTCATCTGCAAACTTGCTGAGAATGCAATCCACGCCATCCTCCAGATCATTAATGAAAATATTGAACAAAATATTAGTAGGGAAAAGTGGAGAGAGGGCGCTTATGGCTTATCCTGTAATCACTGCAGCCTGGCAGCTTGCTGGATTTATAGCATAAACCTTTTGGCAATAGTGTGTTTTTAGTACAACCCTATTTTATACTATTGTTTAAAGTCCAGCCACAGAAAAGCTATTTATCTAAACAATAAGAGTCTAGGATTGTCTCTCTGTTGACTAGAATGTCTGTGTAGTCAGTACAAAGTGATGGAAACAGCTATATGCATGATTGAGAGCTCTTTTTGTTTAGAATATCACCAGGTTCAATCATCACTGGTATTGGCAGTCATTTACCATTCAATTTTGAAGTTCTCTGCCTTTTTTATTTATAAATTACACATGTACAGGTACAGTAAGGCATGTGTCTATGCCATGCCAAAAGTCCTAGATCTGTGTGACATCACACCACCACCTCACCACCTTTATGCTACAGATAATTTGCATGCAACAATTTTATTAGTTGTATGAGGGAGACTGCACAGAGGGTGGATTACCTGGCGAACTGCTACACCTATGCAACAGCACAGACTTTCAGCTGTTAGTTTAAAAATAATAAACCTTTAAAAATGTTCATTTTATTATGTCAGAAATATCTTCAGTTAACACACAGTATATTTTGTATTAGGATAACTTGCATTGGAGAGAACAAAACACTAAATCACTGGCCTCCTAGGTAGCTATGTAAAATTAAGCTCCTAGGCTGGCTTCAATAAAAAGATGTGAAATCAAACTCTTTGACAAGTCTCTAACTGGCCCACTTGGAAGACAGCTTATTTTCACATTCTTTGTTTTAAATACCCAGAGATGCAGAGTCCATCAGCAGGGTTGCTTACCTGCGCAAAAATTAAATTAGAGGAAAGGAACAGTTACATTAAAAGTAAGTTGACTTGAAAGAGAAAGGAATAGGTTTAGGACATTTTGCTCACAAGGTGGCAGTAGATACTTATCAGTGCTACCTTCCTTTTAAAGATTAACAGTAAACCTCCACCTAAATCATTAACCTAATCATGGGGAAAAATTATACACGGGTGGGCCTATGGCATTTCTGATGTGCCATTAAACCTTTGTTTCCTTTTTAAATAGCTCTTGGATCCTGAAGAAAGAAGGGAAAATTAGGAGTTACTTTGAGAAGGGGGCCAGCTGTTTGCATGCTAATTAGGGGGAACATCTTAGCATGATGTAAAGGCAGGATAAGGTGAAATTCCTATTACTGTGAATGGCAGCTGTGCTGCTAATTGTTTCCTGTAGCTGTGAGGCAGTAATATGTTGCACTGACAATTAGCAGTTTAATTTTCTCTCTCATTTGATTTTTATGAAATTGTTACCCTAGAAACTGCACTACGGTAAGATACTTTGTCTCTAAGCTTCACAACACCTCCCTCCTTTCCAAAAAACGCAGGTACATTCTAAAATGAATTGTTTCCATCTTCTTCATACTAATTGTGTTTTATAGATGAGGTACTCTTCCATCAGTCGGTCGGTCAGTCAGAGCTACAAAGGATCTGCGCTATTGGCTGTGCTGTATCCTGTATGTTGATTATACTGAGCACAGCTGTCGTTCAGTTTGCCATTTTATTACTTCCTGCACTGTACTAACCCCCATCTTGTTGCCTTTAACAAGGTGGAGGAAGAGGGTAAAATGGCTTTTACCTATAGATAACTTGCAGTATTATTAAATACCATGGTGTTAGCATAAACCTTTCATAGCAGTTTTAATAGCCACATATGAAATTGACTCAATAGCATCTTCTACAATAATAATTCTTTCTGGTTTATAATATTGTAAACTTTCCATTTCTGCACTGGCAGGTGACTAGCTTTGTAGTAGCGGTGCCTTCCCATCATCTTTCTCACCATTTCCCCCCTTTCTAGCATTTAGGTCTAGATTATGTCCTGGCCTTTTGCAGCCACTTAGGGTGAGGATTCCCCCTCATCCCTTTTCCATCAGAGGACTTGGGGGGGAAAGGCTGTTTGGATTGAAATGCAGTGCCCAGGAAAGCATAGAAGCTGAGCTCCAGATGCTTCCCTCAGCAGCGACTGAGTGACAAATAGGTGGGGAGTAGATGGAGCCATTGCTCCTCCCCCTCCACCCCCCCATGCACGGGTGAATGGGGCTGACTGGCACTGCAAGTGGCAGCATGCTGTACCCTATACAGCAGCGTCACAAAGCATTCCCTTCTCCATCCTATGCAACTTCTTGGAAGCCCAGTGCCTCTTGGTACTCCCCTGTGGCAGTCTGTCTACATACTGCTCCTTCCATCCGGCTGTGTGCTAAAAGCACTATCTAGCCATCAACTTATTCACTAAGGGTGGGATCCTACAAAGTGCTGAGTGCCATCAGCTCCCAGTGAAGTCAGTGGCACCTTACAGGACTGGGCCTTTACACAGCACATTTCTTAAGTACCATTTGAAGAAAAGAGTATACTGGCTAGGGGAAGGGAGAATTGTGAGTGCATTTACAGGGATTTGTTTTAACATTACATTGCTAGCAGCTTGGGGCATAGTGAAAATTCTCCTTGCTCCCCAGAGTACCGTGACTCAGCATTGATTTCCTTTCTGTGGTTAAAGCAGTCAGCCAGCCACTTCCTCATGTATCCACCACAGCCATCTCACTAACTTGTTTATTCTGAAACAGCTGTGGTCAAAATTAAATACATCACTTAAAAACGCTCCCATCTGAATACAATATGGGCTGAGGGAGGGAAAGCAGGAGTGCCTATGATAGCACCAGCCCTGAAATCAAGAGTCTGTTCCTAGGAGTGGAACAAGGGGTGAGTGTGACAGACTATACCCTTATCTTCAGCACTTTTACAAAACTACAATAATTTTTTTACAAAGTATGCCTTGTGAAGTATCATTTGAAAACTCATAATTCACTGATCATTATTGTCCTGATGCATACAACATTGCCACACATTTTAAGTTTATAAGATTCTACTGTATGATATTACTAAGGCACATTCCACATCTGGGCAAGCAACCCAAACCAGTTCCTCAGGGACAAAAGGCTAGTCAGCACCTCAGCCAGGTGGCAGCATATTCAAATTAACCTGGTTAAGCGGCCATTATTTGGCGGGAAGAAGGGTGTGCATGAAAAATTTACATCTTTGCAGACAGACTTGCTGTCACCTGAACCCCAGCTGGAGATGATTCTCAGAATAAAGAAATGCTATAAGAAGGAAGAACAGAGGACACAAATCATCTCTCTCCCCTCATGTTTACTTACAGCATCAACAATGTTTGAAAGACAAAAGGGGCATTATTGAACTGGGGAAGTGGTCCTTGCTGAAAGATCCAGCCAGACTTCTGTAAGCACGTGATGAGAGAAATCTTTGCTTTGCGTTCACTTAGGTTGATAAGTTAGGTATTAGTTTGCATTTTACCTTTTTATTTCTTTGTAACCAATTATTTTATGCCTGATTACTTGTAATCACTTATCTATCTTTCTGTAGTTTAATAAACTTGTTTTATCTAAACCAGTGCATGTTTGCATTGAAGTGGTGGGAGACCTCTATTTGAGATAACAGGGTTTGTGCATATCATTTTCTAATCATGAAATGACAGACTTTCTATGAGCTTGTACTGCACAGAAGGAAAGACGCACATTTCTGGGGACAAATTGGACTGAGAAATTGCTGGTGTCACTGCAATATAATTCAGGAGAGGCTGGCTAGAGCACTCATTCAGCTGGGAGTGATTTTGCAGGCTCATGAACAGGCCAGATGTAGCTGCTCACACAGCAAAGCAGTGTAAAAAGCACCCTAGGTTGGAGAATCGAAGGGACACAGCTGTTCTACAGTCCAGATTGTACCCTGGAGGATGTCCCAGTGGTGCAGCGAGCAGGCTATATGCGCAGCTAGTTGTTTTGAATGAAGGTTATGCTTTAAGCACTGGTATAGTGATTTTAAGTGAGTCTCGAGTGTGGTGGCTGGAAACAGTTTTAAAAAAGAGTTACAGTTGTTGTCTGTTTGCTTATTTTGGGTAAGGGGAATAGAAACCGCAAAGCAGTGTAAAAGGCACCTCAAATTGGAGAATTAAGGGGACACAACTATTCAACAGTCCTGATTGTACCCTGAGGAATGTCACAGCGAGCTCTAGCCTAGACTCCCGGTTCCTGTGTCCATAGATGAGCTGGAGGGGACACCAAGTTTCAAATATGTCCACTCCTCTACCTGGAGCCTCCTGCATCCCTTCAGAAACCATGGGTGTGAACAGACTGTATGCTACAACTTGGACTAGATTTTTTTTTGTCTGCCAATTGATTTTTTTGCTTCAACTTCCTCCTGTCACCCACTCCCCAAATCCCCCTGATGCCAGCCTTGCTGTCCCTTCTCTATGCTGCACTGCATCCTTTCACCCTTTCCTAGTACTAGTGGGGAGAAAAAGCCTTCATGTAAAGGAGAGGAGACCAGTCTTCAAGAGTGTCCATTAGCAGCGGCTTGTGTTGTGTCTACCCAGCACTGTCACCACCACCCCTTAGGCCCCATGAAATGAGAATAGTCTGCTCCATAATAACACAAACAACATGCAATTAGACTTATCCCAGACACCACTTTGCTCACCATTCCCTTGTATGTTCTATTCCTTTCCCTCTTCCTTACATTGTTTGTTTTTTTGTTAGACTATAAGCTGTTTGGGACACAGATCATGTTTATGCAGCACTTAATACAATGGAGCCCTGCTCTAAACAGGGCCTATTGGTGCTACTGCAGTTTAAATGATAAATAAGAGTGGAAGAAATTTAAAGAGGATAAATTCTGTGGACAAATGTTCTGGCAAAATGCTGCCTTTGCTGTTCCAAGTTCCAACTGTGCTGAAGTCTCATTTGCAAAAAGGAGGTGGAGGAGGAAATTACTTCACCAAACAGTGTTAATTGCTCCTCATTATATCTTTCTTCAACATATGTTTGATTTTAATTTTAGTTATTCCTTTCAGTAATAAGCACAAACAAATGTTGCCAGTAGGAGTTATTTTCTTACATTAGCAGTAACAAAGAGCCCTGTGCGGATACAAAATTTGTATCTGCAACCGATCCCCAAACATGATCTGAGGATCGCCGCAGATGCAGCTATCCACAGATTTGCAGGGCTCTAGTAGCAATCTCCACTGGCTCTCCATTGAGTTGGGTACCAAGTTCATGCAGTTTATTCTCATGTTCCAGACCTTATGTCACCCAGCCCCAACGTACTGCTCCAACCTGCACTTCCCACCCACCACCCTCTCATCAGGCATTTAGACCAGTCTCAATGTGCTCTTAGGCCCTGGTCTTCATATGGACACCACTGACTTTAATGGGGCTGCACGTGGATGGAGAGGGCTGCCTACACAGTTCATTGTAGGACTGTGTCTTAGTTTCCTTCAACATTGCTGCCTCCATCCCTTCTTCAAGGTTATTCCTTGTGCATGGAATAGACACTGAAAACCTAATTCACTTCTCATAGGAGGCCTGGCAGGAGTGAGGTTTTTAGGAGGGATTTGAATTAGGAACAGGAAGTGGCTTGGTGACTACTTAATTAAAACACATACATGGAACCATCAATATATGCCAATTATGTGGCTATTGGATAACAACAGGATCTTATTTAAACCTTTCTCCTGTCTCTCTCCTTCTGAACACATAGGAAGAGACAGTCTCTGCCCTTATCCTTTTTTGGTTTTTACTGTTGGCTCTTGTCCGTATTTACAGTGTATACTCCTGAGGGCAGGGGGTGGTGTTTTCACTTGTTTTGAGGTGTGCCCCCTCGCACTGGTTTACATGCTCAAAGCTATTAACAGTAAGAGAACATCAGACTGTACAGCAGAGTCTGGACAGTATAAATCACACCAATAGCTATGGTTCAAGGAATTTTCAAGCACTCAGATATAACCAGTGTAAGTTCCACAAGCCAGATAGCGCCTGCTCATGTAACTTAGAAATGCTGCTGTGAAGCACTGGCACTGTTAAGTTCTTTGATCAAAATATTGGGGGAATTATTAAATGGCAGCTCGTGAGCAGGGGTCTGCTTCAGAACAGGGCTGCTACTGGAGGGGACAGGCATGCGAGGCCTAAGGGCAGGTGTTAGCTGCTGTGCACGTACACTGAATGCAAGTGGCAGCAGGCGGACAGTCCCTCCCCAACCACGGCACCAGGAGCCTGAATGAAGCCTAGAGGTGCCTCTTGGACAACCTGACATTCTGGGGTGGGGGAGTAAAAAAGAAGGGGGATGAAAAAAATAAAGGGCTTGAGACAAAAGGGAGGTGGGAGAGGAGCAGAGACAAGTTAGAAACAAGCAGCCATGGACTTCCATTCCTCTCTTTTTTCCCACAAACTCTCTGTGTGTCACCCTCCCATCCCTCTCCTTTTCAGACAGTCCCTGCAATTCCCCCTGGCAGGTGTTCTGTGTGTCCACCATTCCAGGGATCTAATGAATATATTGTGGTGCTGACACTGCAAACACTTAATGCACACAAGTGAATTGAAGGATTGGTCTCTAAGATGATGGGCATGCTAGAAATACCTACAATAGATATCTAGGGAAACAAATTGGGACTGTAGTGTCTAAAGACAGGTGAGATATGTGACCAGTTAAAGCAGTTTAGAGACATTCTAATTCTTTATTGTAATTTGTGCCTAATTTGTTTTACACTGAGATGGACATTAGGCTCTGTGGTATGTTTTGAAAAAATGGGTGGTTTATTTTCCCCCTTGATGTGCACATGTAATTTTCATTGCTGTTTAATGAGAGTTGAGAGTATACATGGAAAGGAAAATATACTGTAATTTTCCATTTTAATAATTAGGAAAATATTGAATGTAGGGACCCTGTCTGAAAATTATGGTTTCGTACAAAAGTATTTCAGTGCTCTTAACAATTTATTCCACTTTAATGAGTTCGTAACACAGTAAATTATACTACTAGAGTAAATCACATCTCTGGATGTGTGGATATGTAAACATTGTAATGGATATGTAAACATTTTCAGTTAAAAGAACTTCTGTTGGCTATACCTGAACATGACAAATAATAGACTATTTCTTAATCCAAAAACCTAAGTCTGCCTCTCTATTGACTAGTAACAGTTTTTGGTCATGAAAACAGACTGTAAATATATAACAAAGATTGCCTCTTGAGTAACAAGATAATACACTCTGGTCAGGAGTCCAAATTTCAAAAGCTTTTTAGAAGAGTATTTATCTTTAAACCCTAAGTTAAGTCTTATTAAAAGTACAATAGCATGGACTAAATAAAGTAGAAAGAAGTCTTCTGTACTTTACAGTTTTAACATTAGTAATGAATATCTAATTAAAGTTTTATCTAATTTTAAAGGCATGGATTCACTTTTTTCACTCTAAAATTACCATAAAAATCAGAAAACAAATTAGTCACACATCTCTCTTCAGAGATCCCATCAAAGCATAATTATAGTAATTTAAAAAAGTAAATCCTTAGAGTGAAGTCCACAGTATCCGCTTGCACCAGCATAGATAGGAGAAGTTTATTTTTAAAGAGACATGATCCAACTATTCACACTTGGGTACCAATTCGGGACAAATCTTCAGTACAAAAGTAACAAAGAAGAGCTGGTGGAGGTTCATTAGAACAGGATCTAGAATAATATTCTCTTTTCTAACCATGTTCATATAGCAGCATGAATCACAGGACAATAACATGACCTCTCACATACACGTTTTTGGGGTGTGGAAAATTCACATAAAAACAAGCCTCTATCAAAACCATGCCAGGCATTCTAACATCTCTGGGTGCTATAAGAGTGCACCCTCCTCTAGCAGAAATCTGAGGCCTAAACTACCCAGAGTTCTTATACTGATTTAAGTAAATGGGTTAGGGGTGTAATTTTCTACAATCAATACAACCCCTAGTGTGGGCACAGTTTTACTGGCATAAAAATGCTTAAAATGGTATATATTTCCCTTTCCCTTACAAGAATAAGCTATACTGGTTTGAGCACCTTTATACGGTATAGCTTTGTCTACACTGGGCGTGTGGGGTGCTTACTGCCACTATACCTGTAGTACGACTTTTGTATGCAGACAAGCCCTGTGCTGATAATGTAACATGCCCAGTCAAACCAAGGATAATGGCAACAAGGGCTGTGTGAGGTTAGCACTCTCCCTTTGCTCAGGTCACCCAAACTATGTCAACATGGGAGGAGTTCCTGTTATACCATTCCAAAAGATGCGGCACTGACTGCTCTGGCCTGTGTTCCCCAAGTACAGGGCCACCCAGAGAGGAGAGCAAGTGAGGCCCCTGGAGCTTTTTCCGCTCTGGGTCTTTGGCGGCAATTGGGCGGCAGGGGGTCCTTCCGCTCCAGTACCTGCCGCCAAAGTGCCCCGAAGACCCGCGGCGGGGGGTTCTTCCGCCCCGGGACCCACCACCAAAGTGCCAGGTCTTTGGCGGCTATTTGGCGGCGGGGGCCCCCCGCCACTGAAGACCCCAGGCCTCCTGAATCCTCTGGGTGGCCCTGCCCAAGTATGTGCCAGAGCAAGGCACATGGGTTCAGATCCTCAGCTAGTGTGAACTGGCATAACTCCATTGACTTAACTGGAACTGTGCTAATTTACAGGAGCAAAGAATCTGGCTCATTGTGTCTAGGCATTCCAACTAAGGTGAGGTGCATCCAGATCCCGCTAGTATGTAATGAGCAACAATTTTGTCCTTAACCTTCTGTGCATGTAATGCTTCAGTGGTAGGAAGAGCTGCAAAAGCATCTTTCCTGATCTCAGCCATGCTGGCATTTACTCAGAGGTGTGACAGGTTGCCATTTTCTAGTTTGTGTGAAAAGTGATACTTAAAACTCCAACCGGGCCAGCTTATTTGCTGAGTTCAGCTATATATTTATGCTGCTTTTCCTAGCAGGTGTCATGGCAATTCTGTGCAGAATGTGCTTGGGGACATGATGATAATTGGACCATTCGAAAGTAAAATAGGATTAATGAGTTGGTATTATGGCTATTGTTATAATTTCAGAGTGCCATACTTGATGTTCTTGATTCACAGATTTAACTGAAACGTTAGTGTTTTGTATGAGAGTCAATGCACAGAGCTTTCTTAAACGTTCCAAAAAGTAATGCACAAACACATTTAAACAATAAAAGGTTTTGCTGTTTGAAATAACGGTTAGGTTATTTTAATAGTTAAAATAAAATGTGTAATAATAATCACCACAGTTAGATTCTGGACATCTAAGCAATGGAATGCAGAGGTTGGTAGATGATTTCTCAGATTTATTTAAGATTGGATAAAACTTATTAATTTAATTGGTGCTAGTGTGACTTCAGGGTGGCATTTCCTATGTGTTACATAAAAGTGTTTAGGAACTAATTTGATATTCACTGTAATCTTGAACTGACACTTATTTGGTATCTAGATGCAAGGCAGAGTCTGCAAATGATATACATGAATCCTACTTTAATCGAACATTTAAGTTTAATTAATTAGCAGGAGAATGCAACAACTCTATTCTGAATTTAGTAATAGTGTCCATCACTTAATTCCATCCATTCAGTTTATATTGAAAATCTTTCTGTTATGAAGAACTGGTTCTAGATTGTTTGGCTCTCATGCATGTGACCATAACCCTGGGGCACAACCTTCCCTTTCAGAAATGCAAGCTAATTATAGAGCTGCTGCAAAATAATAAGTAACTCAAGTGAAAAGAAAATGGTAATTACACAGTAATTCACATGTCTGCTGCTGTGTTATCTCTTGATGAGTGTAATTGCTGTGTGTCACCCCTGTATACATGGAAAGGAAAATGATGAATATGTATGTATTCCTGTAAGGGTTCTCCACTGCATGCTATTTTCTGTCAACATAAATGGATGCTGACACAGCATCGTGTCTCCAGTTGTTCCCTGATCAAGCCTTCACAAGGTTTGTGACAAGTCACTATCCCTTTCTTATTAAAGTTAATGTCACTGGGGATTGCCTCCTTCAACCATTTCCACATCCTTGGCACAAAGGAGAGTCTATTTCCTCCTTCAGGAGGATTACACAGCATTAAAACTGCTCTCTCTGAAGATTAGCACATTTTCTGAAGGAATCATCCCTGTGAGGGGGGTGATCATCTCTCACCTTCCAGACTGCAGTGTCTCTGACTCGCTTCATTCCCCTCAGCTCTCTCCAAAATGACTGCTTCAGAAAATCATCGTCTCTCCTGCTGCTATGCTCCTGGCATTCCCACCTGTGTGTTTCTTTTCCAACTCACTCAGCATCACTTGCACCGTGGGAGGACTAATTACAAGAGGGCTTGCCATCTCTGGTGATGCTAGATCAGTGGAGATTGACATGGAGGCAGATGACATGGCTGCCAGATTTGCTCAGAGCAAGTGTAATCAACATGGTGGTGTGATTGCCTATGCCTCTTTGACAGCAATTTTATGCGTGGACATACGATGTGTAACACGTATGGGGTCCACATGCAGTTTAGCATGAAAAATCTCTTTCCTGTAGACATGGTTGGGGAGCAAGAGGGTAGTTCAGTGTTCAGAGAGCCAGGAGGTTACCACATTGTCAAAATGTCTTGTGATGTGGATAGTTTCCTAAGCAGGAGCTGGATTGAGACCACCAGAAGCCATCAGATTATTAGAACAACCTTCAGCCACCACCGACCTGCACTGGAAACCTACCTCTATCTCCAATCTTTATCACACTATCAGACTGTATGGCTCAAGAAGAGATTATCTATTGTAATTGTCCTGACAAGAAAGCGCCTAAGAATTGTCACCAATCATCTCTCTTGCTAGACTGAGCGTTTGAATAGTTCTTTTACAAACAGAGATCTTAGAACTTCAAACGAACGCAACGACTGAAGCTGACAGAAAATCTTGAGACACAGGGGGAATTTCACTGCTTTAGGTCCCTGTTGTGCCTGAAGTCTTAGGAGCAAACATTATTAAAGGATTTATGCATTATGAGACAGCTACGCTGTGCCCTTGAAGTGGCAGATCAGAAATCTCACCTATTAGGAAATAAAGTTTCCAGTAATCATCAGTCACTTCCAAGAAGCTGGAACAAACCTCTGAAAGAAGTAAGAAATGGAGGGGGATTAGAAAGAGAAGCAGATGAAGGGTAGAGGACAAAGATGGCTCCCAGGCAACATTTAGATGGGGAAATGCACTCCTAACCTTGTAATTATCTGTGTCCACATGCATATTAATTACAGGCACTCTGTAAAGCTCCCCTGAGTCCTCTCTAGTAGCCACAGGGCTGTTCAATGAAGTGCTGAAACAGTCCCTGATCTCCTGCTGCTGCTTGGGGTGGTTACTGACACCCCCCACTGCCCTCAGAATATGCACTACACATTGTGGGGGTAGTGGGGAAATTGCCTGCCTGGATAATTGAACTAGAAAATGGAACCATTGTATGGGTAGATTAATTGGCTGTGAATGGCACAAATAGTTGAGGTGATGGGAAATTTCTTTGGATAAAGAAAATAGGAAGGGGCTATTTTTATAGGTATGCAAGACAGTATCCCATTTGAGGCCGGTATCACATGTCTGGCCCCCCCCGCTGAAGTTTAAACCTGCTTTTGCTGATATAACACAAGGAGCTGGGGTCACAAGGTGGGTGGTCCACAGGGTAAGGCGAGGTGGCCTAAAACTGCCATGTTTTCCCTATGCTTGAGAGTACAGCATGCCAAAGTGGGGGCTGTGATCTGAGATGGAAAATCAGGAAGTCCACTGACTGAAAGCATCCCTCATGATCCCCTGATCTACCTTAGCTGGTGGGATTTCTATGGAGCAAATGGATGTTAAAGTTGCCCACACTTTGGAGGAATGTTAAGGGAGAAGAGGTGGCAATACCACATTTTACCCTCCTTAGAGGTAAATCATCTCTTTGGGACAAGGGGCTAGGCTGGCCCAGTGAGTGCAATGTACATCTCCATGCACCAGCAATAATTAATCTGGTCCGTAGCATCTAAACCACTCAAGAAATAACTCAGAAATGGGAATTAAAATGCTATGGCTAGACTATCTGACTCACATGCAGCCTTGATCAAACACTTTGTCAAACCTTTGCTAATGGTACAGGGTATCTAAACATGAGACTTCTCTTTTTACAGCAAGTTGTCACGGTAGTGTTATTTTTATCTATAGAAATGTTGTTATGGAAATCTTAGTGTGATTTTTAAAGGCTAAGAACTAGCACCCTGCTATTAACTAGGCACTATCAATAAAAAGGTATTCAGCAAGAGATATTACCTGGTGTAAACTTGAAGGACTGTTTGTTTTTTAAAGGTTTGTGATTGTGTAATACAAGGTTGGGCTGTTTGAGGACATTGATTCCCAAAATAAAGGACTTTTGGTGAGTGAGAGGAGTGGGGGATGGAAGAAGGACTCCTTATCCATTGGGGAGAGTGTTGTTAAGTGGTTAGACCAGAATATAAGGAATAACTCCTGAGTTCTGTCCTCAATTTTGCTACTGACTTGCTGCAGTCATCTAATCTCTTTGTAAAAGCAACGAGGAGTCCTTGTAGACTAACCCATTTATTTGGGCATAAGCTTTCGTGGACTATGCCCAAAATAAAGCTTATGCCCAAATAAATTTGTTAGTCTCTTAGGTGCCACAAGGACTCCTCGTTGTTTTTGCTGATACAGACTAACCCGGCTACCCCTCTGAAACGAATCTCTCTGTGCTTCAGCTGACCCATCTCCAAAATGGGGACAATAATATATCTTTGTTCTCTGTTCTAATCTAGCACAAGGCTTCTCAATGTCCTTTTACTGTTGCCACTGTTAGTATGTGAACTTTCTCCTCTGCAGCTCCTGCCATCTGGAACAGCCCTACTCCAGGGATGTATTAAAACTAACTAAGCCTTAGATCCAACAAAGATTTGCCTTTCCTCAATTTTCAGTTGTATCCCCAAATTAATACTTCCTTCACCCAGAACCTACTGCCATCTCTTTGTCTCCTATCCTTGAGTCCTTTGTCCCTCCCCTTTGGCTTCTCCACTGTCCTCTTCACTCACATGTCACTATGAGGAGCCATTAGGGGCCCTATCTCCTCATTCCTCACAGGATCCCAAATAGCTTCTCAGCTGTGTTCAGGGGTTATTTTTTCTATTCTTTTTATAAGCCTGCTCTTTGGGCTTCCTTCTGGTAGGCAACACTGAGCTGTGCGTTCCTGTCTCTCCCTTTCTGACTGCTTCCTCAAGCCTCAGCCAGTAACCTTAGCTATCCCTCTGCAAAGCTGGGATTCTAGAGTGTAAACGAAGGAGTAAGAGACAAAGGGCTGGATGAATCTGGGGGAGGTGCTGAGGGACTGGAGGGGCATTGCTGAAATGTGGGGGATGAAGGTCAAAATGGAGTCTGGTGTGTACACGTTGGGTGCAGGGCTGAATGGCTAGAGGTGCATCAGGCAGAAGAGCTGATGGGTCCTCTGTGGAGGATTGGTGGTGGAAGGGCTGCTGGGTGCTCTTTTTTTTTTTTTTTTGGTGAGAGGGTGGATGAGAGGCACCTAGAAGAATGGCAGCTCAAGAGGAGAAGACCCCATGGAGGAGAACTGAGAGAAACTCCTACTCAGCAGCAGGATGAAAGAGCAAGAGATCCCTGGGAGCAGAGTGGGAAGGGTGAGAGGTGGGAGACCCAAAGGAAGGAGTAAAAAGAAGAGAGACTGCAGTAGGAGAAAGAGATTGGATACAAAGCATCCCATGCCATCAAAGAAGGAAGGTTGGCTAAGACCTGGAAAATGAGGAGATGGTGGGACTCCAGTGGAGAGAACTCCAAAGGGGCAGGGAAGAGAACTGGGCAGCAAGCAATGGAGATAAGGAAGGAGAGAGGAAGGGAGAGGGGTGAGAGGGTAGACTGGGAGACTAGAAGAGCTAATGGGGAGAGGGAGGCGACAGTAGAAGGAAGTACAAAAACCAAGGCAGATAATGTTATTCCTTATAGCGTTATAAAGGTTAGGTGCCAAAACACTGCAACCCTTCCCACACACACAATGTGTTTGATTTTATATAACAGGCAGCATTAGGGAATGTGATTCTGTCAAACTGAGGGTGGAATCGTGACTCTGGCTATTAATGGGAGGTGACCATGGGAGTGTCCCTACATATGGTGTGGTTTTTTTTCTGACTGTTGTTTCTAGATATATCTGATGAGAGATCTGCAACAATGCTCAGAGGGGGCCCTTTGAGTTTGGTGGATGGTTGTCAATAGCTAACAGACCCTAAGTTGCCGAACTGGCAAGCTGTGCTAATACAGAAATCTAGATAAATACCAGGCGAGTTTGTTTTTTTGGCACAAGGGATACAGGCCCTATTCTGCCTGGTCCTGTGCTAGAAGGAGGAGGAGGGCACAAGGAGCTCTCCCCATCTCTTGTGCTTCTGCCCAGGGATCAGCCAAATATGGTTAGGAAGCAGAAGCATTGTGCAAAGACCTTTATAATGCCTCTTCACTGAGGCTTGACTAGCTAAGAGACTGCCCCCACCTCAGTGCCTCCCTGCTGCTTCCTTGTTAATTGCCAGGCTGGCTGTGTGCTTTGGAGGCAGGTGTTCCTGTGTGTTTGCCATTCCACATTTTGTCCCTGGGCATAGATCCACCCTTTTTCTTCATCTTTATGTTGTGCTCACCACAACAATGATATCTGCATCCCTTAATCTGTGCTTGCCTCTCTGTATCTTTCCTGTTTTGAAAGCTATTTTGAAAACATGTCTTTCTCAGTGTCTTTCTGTGCTCTTTTATATTTTAACTATCTGACTTCATTGTTTAACCCTGTAAATCATTTAAGGGTACTGAAGTAGGAACAATGCTGCAAAACAAAGTACAAACCACACTGGGTTATTCTATGACTTAATGAATTAATGTTTGTAAGTCCTTTGAGATCCTCAGATGGAAGAAGCTAAAGAGATGTGACAGGGTGTTGTTGGCAGCTATAAATAGAGTCTCTTTTGGGGGGCCAGCACCCTGGTCACTTAGAGCAGGCAAAGCACTGGGTGTAGCTAGAGTAGGAGGAAATTAGGTAGTCTGACTGGGTTTGGAAGCTTAGTGGGGTATCTCGTACACCAGAAGGGAGACTGATGAGCTCACTAGCTCACCAGCAGGATAGCTAGGAGAAGAAACCAAGCAATATAAAAGGCTGAGCCAGGGAGCCAGAGGGGGCCCCTTCTATCTGCTGCTATATTGTGTTGTACCTGGAGCATAAGGCAAGAACCAATAATAAAGACACTTCATGAAGGTACCCAGGTAGAATACGTATGCTGTTTAAGCAACAGAAGGGCTTACTGGGTAGGGTTGGAGGAGGAGCCTACTTACAAGAAGCACAAATTATCACCTCATGTTATGATCTTAACCTAAGTGATTGGTGAATTTCCTGTCTGGTAGGGAGGCCACTGAATAAAGAGTGCAATTTGTGTGTCAAATAGTTCTTAAGCCTTTAAATTTCAAGCACTTGATTGTGTAGGGTCTTGCTTTCCCAGACCAATTTCATAACATTTCTGCTCCTCTATGTAAAGAGGTAAGTTTAGAACACTGCAGCCAATCACTTCCAAGATATCAGGGGGTGTTCTAGGCATCAATGGGCAGAACTCTACTGATTTGGGTGAAAACTGGAAAAGCCTGATTCAGAGGAGAATAAGGGCCTGGTGCTCCCAGCTGCTGGCTACACCTATCCCAGGCAGCAGTTTAACTTGCTGTGTGGGGAAATAGATTCAAGGCTACAGACAAACTGAAATCAGGAGCCTTAGTGGGAAAGGTTTTAGGGGGAAGTGAGGATTTGAGTGGGAGGGGAAAAGTGGACTGGAAGGGGGAAGGAAGCCACAGGGACCAGGGGATGGGGAAGTGGTGATGGGAGAAGAGGAAAAAATAGCAGACGAGGAGCATGTTAACAAGTAACTGGAAGGTAAAGAACAAAGCAGCTCTGTGTAGAGACTAGGCGGTGTCAGTAACCACCTATGACCCTCAGCTCTGGTCCCCTCATTTCTAGTCTTCATTGCCTCCCCTGCCACCAAATTGCAGCAGGCAGAGGAATTTCTCTGGTGCCCTTGCGGCTGCCTATACATCACAGACAACTGCTTCATGTGTAGCTCTCTCACCGAGTGTACAGCTCAGCCTACAGAAGGAGCAAAGCGCAACCCTCTAGTTTTAAGCACTTTAAAAAACAAATTTCAAAGATTAAAAGTGAAATAACTGTAGCCTCAGGTGGATACTGTGAGGGGAACTCACTAGTTCATAAGGGGGTCCTTGTATGAACTAGACACTTTTGCTCCAGTCCTGCAAAAACTAAAGCCCATGTCTAATTTTACCCACTTGACTAGTCTTATGGATGTCAATGTGATTCCTGTGAATGAAGTTTTGCAAAGTCCTTAAGGATTTGCAAAATTGAGGCCTCTGAATGTTTAAGGGTGTTTGCAGATGTTAATGTTAATTAATGTTTGCAGCTGTAAAGAGCTCCTTTCTGGTAAATTGGAAGAACTATTCTGTCCCTGAATCCAAGTAATATTAACACAGGAGGTTTCAATAAAAAGAAGTATAGGACCTTATTTTTAGGATTGTTGAACATCCACAGCTCCCATTGAAGTCAGCTAGCTTTACTTCTTGAAAATCAGGCCTGTTTACGGTTTATCTGGAATTTGTTGTTTGTAATTAAAAGTGTGCAATTTCCCCCCCCACACACACACTTTCACACTTACCTGTCTTAGTATTATGTTCTATTAAGTGTCAAAAGTATTTTGGGTCAGGTGACCCATGAGTAGTGAAAGGAAGGGAAAGGGAGTTTTCTGTACTGAACTGCAGCGGTGTTTCTCTTGCTACTGAAACATCACTGAATTCTCAGACTGGGGAGGAAAGAAGGGCTGTTAGGACTCAGCTGCTCACGTGACAACACTGCTTCTAAGAGACATTGCTGGGGGCACATTAATACCTTTCGGTTTGATCTTCTATTGAAATTGGTAGGAGATTTGCCGTTGATCTGACAAGCAGCGGGATTGGGTGCTTAAGAGGTAGCCTCAGGATTCTGGATACACTTTTTATTCACAATGTTTTTAATGCTGTTTTCCCCCATCTCCTATAATTAATAACAGGGAGGGGAATGGCCTGATTTCCCTGTGGCTACTAGCCAAGGCTGTTAAACAGGAGATCTGAAGAGTTCCTTAGCCTAGTCTCTCATTCCATGAATCCAACAGAGGTAGTACATTCTACCCTTTGGGGGAAGGACAGAGAGACAGTGATCCATAGTTAGCGATCCCTGTGACAGAACTAGGACTCCTGTGGTTTTCCAAAGGGAAATTCCATACAGTCCTCCATGCCTAAGGAGGAGACTTCAAAGTTCTTATTGTGGTTATTGGAACAGATGGACATAGGTGTGCTCAAAACTAAAGGCCCACTGAAGGTAGGGTGACCAGACAGCTAGTGTGAAAAATTGGGATGGGGGTGGGGGGTAATAGGAGCCTATATAAGAAAAAGACCCAAAAATTGGGACTGTCCCTATAAAATCGGGACATCTGGTCACCCTAACCCAAGAGGACTTGAGAGTGAAGAAGGAAAGTCCCTGTGAAGACCAACAAACAGGAACCAGGGGAAGTCCATAAAACTGTTAATTCAACAGTGTGAAACCCCATATACTAAAAATAACCACTGGTTTCAAAATAATGAGATAGTTAGCTAATGAGCTTGCTCAAATTATTGTCATCAAGGGCTTCATATTCAAGCAATAAGATTTGCCAACGTATGTGTTGTTCTGGGGGGATTGCAAGCAACATTTCTTGTACCTGGTAGGTTAGAAGGCTAGATCAGAGTTTGTTTCTGGACACACAAGAAGTTGTGCTATTTCTCTCTGAGTATAATGTGCCTGGAAATGTGTCTACGGGCTATTAGATAATGGCTCAATCTAATTAGAAATTGCAGGGAAAAAGGTAAAAATCTCTCTTTTTACAGGTTGAAAAATGTTCCCCTAAAAGAGTGATATAAACAATAATCCAATGTATGTGATTTCCAGTTCAATCTAAAAGATGCATAAAAATGTAAGACACAGTTAAAGTCAGCCTAGTAAACAATTTGGCTAGTAATGCTAATTGTTTTCTTTTAAAATGAAGAATATTAAATGTCTTGAACTTTAGTGCTAGAAAATAGCATGATATCTCTTTAAATCAGCCCATTTGTAGCTCTGTAAAGCCCAGGTGGTGTATGTTTTTAATCACCCTTAAATGTTGCCTGTTAAACAGAAGTGAAACAAAGGGGCTTTTTGGAGTAATATTTATTCTCTTATCTCACTCCTTTTTTTTTTTAAACTCTAATTAAAATGCAGCAGAGGTGGGGAAATCCTGGGATGATCTGTCCCTAGAATACATGCTCATTCCCACCAATGAATGTGTATATGTTGTTTTTTTTAATCTGGGGGCAGAGGGGGCCACTTATATGTATGTTCATATGGGTGTGACATTTCCTAGATTGTGTTTATAAATAAGAGTAATCTAGAGAACTCAAAGCTTCCTGAAGTGTAGCGCACACAATATAATTATTATGAACATACATAAACCAGGAGTACTATAGGAATTTGACTACTTTAAAAAAAATGTTTTTACTGTCATATATAAGCTTCCAACGAACTTCAAACACTCCATCATCTTCATGCCTATGATTATGGGCAAGATCCTGCTTTGTGTTTAAAATATACTTCTATATATCATATAATATGCCTTCCTGGCTTCCAAAAGTATAAGTGCTTTGAAAGTTAGTTAATAGAGCAACAACTCCACTGCAGTTTAAAAGAAAGGGATCATGTTTGTTTTACAAGGGGAATTCTGTGGGCCAAATTCATATTTGGTGCACAAAAGTCAATTGAGTTACTGCTTGGGGATGACTTTTGCTCCACAGGTTTATCTAGAGGATTTTATCCCTACATATTTGTGTATTTAAGAACTTATGGGTCCAAATTCTAGTTTCTCAAATGTCTATTTTTCTTAGAAATTGTACTGTCTTTCCAGTATTTGGTTCAATGGTAAGAGTTATTTTAAAACTGAATTGTAATGCTATTTGAATATTATAAAACATTTAATATATATTGTTTGAAAATGCTTTGGGCTGATGTGAATAATCAGCAGGAGTCATAGGATTTTTCAAGACAAGGATATTATTTTCATGCAAATTGCCCTTCAGGAAGAGAAACATAGAATTCTATAAGCAGAATTATCTCTAAATCACTTTTTCCAAAGTTTTCCATCAACTGCACATGGGTCTTTAGTAACCAAATATTAATTAATCAGTCCAGAAAATGCCTGTATAATACTAGTGTTTATATACATTCAGGGGCTGTGATGCATCTTTGTTTTGTATGCTAATTTTATTTTTCAAGTACTTTGGTTGAATTGAGCTCTCAGAAGAAGCATGAAGAAAGATGTCAATGTTAGCATAGATTTTTTTTAAATTTTGTAATTCACCATTTGCAAAATCTGTACAAAATCCACAATCGCTATATATACAACAATCACTCAATTTGAATGAAAAAGCCAAAAATTAAGCACAAGTCATTATTGTGTTTCACTGAACTGTTTCAGGCAGGCTTGGATTAACCAGTGAGCACTGTTCAATAGGGAGAAAAAAACAAAAAGACTATGATTAGTGCTGCAACACAGGTTGCAATACCAGTCACCCAAAACTGTCCTGGCCATGCTCCCCACCCTTCATATCGTGATGGAGGGGTGGCCAGGACAAACCTGGGGAAAAGAACTGGACTTAGGCTGGAAGGGCATCTGGCCTGTGAAGATTATTAGAACCACATTTAGGGTGAGAACTTACACTAAAGAAACTGGTTACATGTATTAAGCTTAGTTTGCATGCTCTGTTTTATTTTCTTATTTTCTTTATTTTCTGCCTTGTTCTATCTGCTACGTCTTTAACTACTTAAAATACACCTGCTATAGTTAATAAATTTATTTCTGCTTTACAATATAACCCAGTTTGTGATTTCTAATGTGGGGGAGGAGGGGCGAGAAGTTGTGCATACCCCTCTCCCCATTGAGAGAAGAGGCAAATTTCATATAATTTTGGGTTTGTACTCCAAGGGTGGGGTGGACATCTGGGTGCTGTGGCAAGCCCCTTCAGCTGAGCCTCTTCAGAGTGGATCTCTGTCGCTCTGTGCAGCTGGGGGTGGCCCTACCTGTGTGCTTGGCTGGAAAAGGCTGGGGAGCCTAGCCGAGCAAGACCAGGTAAAAGGGAGCCCTGGCTGGCATAATAGTCTGCCTCAGTGGTGTCCCATTACACCCGCTGACATCCCAGGGAATCCAACCCATCACAGGCACTACATACTTAAATCAGTAACAAGCATAATTTAGTAATGAAGGGGCAACTTATCTTTCCCATTGTATTTTTTTTCTTTGTATTCTGTTTAGGATTCTGTTCCATGGGCAGCTTTGGTAGGGATGGCAGGAGCAGAGACCTCACTCAAATGGCCTGAAATCTGTCCATGACAGGAGAATGAAGCTTAAGCAGTGATTTTCCTCCATCCTTAACCTTGTAGAAGCCTGCCCTTTCGTATTAAATCTAAGTGGTTGGAGCTATGAGAGTTGTGGGTGGGGATGGCAAAGCTGAGGAAGATCCATGTTACATAGCAACAGTTTCCAGAAAACCCATGGGAAAATGGTAGTGGGAATTCTGGGCTTGTCAGCATTAACTCTCTTTTTCTGCTCTGGGCTTTGAGACAGTGGGCCAGCATGGCTTCACAGGGAGCCAGGTTGCTATGGGAATGAGAGGGCTTGATGATTGTCATGAAGGATATCTGACACAGATGTCCTGAAGTCTGTGGGTTTTTTCTCTGTAGATTTCCTTAGTTTGCTTCAGTAGGAGTTGTGGGTGCTCAGCCCTTCTTAGGATCAGGTTATAACTGTTTTTCTTTAATGAAATAGTTAAAAAAAAAATACCGACAGCCTTTTGTGGTGCAAAGCTGTCTTAGCAGCCTTAAACAGTCCCGCTATGATTTGTAGCTGTGTTCTCTTTCTGCTTTTATGCAGCACCTCCTGTCCTCATTGTTTTAGGCTGTTGGTGTCACTTCAAAGGTGTATGGACCCTCCTTTTTTTGCTGCTTTAGGTTGTATAAAGAAGGCTCAGACGTTATTTGTAATTTGTCTACTTTTTCACCTTATAAATCTCAGGAATATTATTTTTTATCTTTCCTTGATTTGCTGGAAGAGCAGAGAATGGGAGCGGGAGCTTTCTCAGCCCTCAATTGTAGGAGTGGTGAATCTCTTGCAAAGAAAGCGACTTTTACAAAGGGTCACTCATTTTTTAAAAGACTCTTACAGATTGTAAGACAAATAGGAAATTAAAGAATTAGCTACCTTAAGTTTGGTTAAGGAAATATGATTGCATGTGTAAAAAAAGGTCCTTATTAGCAAAGAGAAGGAAGGCCTTGAAAATAATAAGGGCCTGTCTTCACATACAGTGCTATAGGGTCACAGCTGCACTACTGCTGCGCTTTAGTGAAGATGCTACTATGCTGGCCAGAGAGCTTTTGTTAGTTAATTCACCTCCCAGAGAGGCAGTAGCGATATCAGCGAGAGAAGCTCTCCTGTCAACACAGTACTATCTATGGGGGGCAGCTAGGTCAGTATAGCTCCATCACCCAGGAGTGTGGATTTTTCACACCCCCTGAGCAATGTAGTTATCCCAATATAGGTCTGTTGTGTAGACCTGTCCTAAGTTTTAAGGCCAGGAGGAATAGAGGAGGGAGGATGTGTAGCTCAAAAAATAACTAATGAGATAAGGGGAAGCTTCTAAAAAGAAGATCTCTGATCGATAGAGATGACTGCAGATGGTTTTAAATTCAGTCCTCTAGAAAAAGGGTTAAATCAAGAGCTGATACTTCTAGCCAGAGGGTGGGTGGTCCCCCAGGGAGAACCTCCTTGATCAGCTAAAGGAGGACTGTTTTTTTATTTTAAAATCTCTCACAAAAAATGGAAAAGGGCACAACAAACCTTTTCTGTACCACGTCACCTTTAAATGATCAGAGATAGGGTTGCCAGGTGCCCAGTTTTCGACTGGAACTCCTGGTCGAAAAGGGACCCCACCGGCTCCTGTCAGCACAACTGACCAAGCTGCTAAAAGTCTGGGTGGCTGTAGTACCAGCGGGGCAGGCAGGCAAGCTCTGTGCGGCTCCTGGGAAGCAGCCATCATGTCCCTCCGGCTCCACGTACCTGCAGGTGCTGCCCTGAGTGCTGGCTCCACAGCTCCCATTGGTCATGGTTCCCAGCCCATGCGCGCTGTGGGGACAGTGCCTGCAGCCTGGGGCTCTGTGTAGAATCCCATGGCCCTCCCCTCTGTTTAGGAGCTGGAGGGCCATGCTGCCACTTCCCAGGAGCTGCCTGAGATCAGAGCCACCTGGAGCCCACACCACCTCCCGTGCCCCAGCTCAGAACCCCCTCCTGCACCCAAACTCCCTCCAGGAGCCTGTACCCTCTTCTGCACCCCAACTCCCTGCCCCAGCCTGCTCTCATACTCTAAACTCTCCACTCTAGCTGAGCCCCCTTGTGCACTCCAAATCCCTCATCCCCAGCCCCACTCTGGTGAAAATGAGCAAGGGAGGGGGATGGAGTGAGGCTTTGGAGAAGGGGCAGGGCCGGGCAATGGTGTTCCCTATTCTGCAATTAGAAAGTTGGCAACTCTAATCAGAGACCAAGACTCTCCCTTGCTTTTAATCTCCTTGGTGTGGACAGAAGGAAAGATGGGTGTGGGAGCTTTGATTTTACTTCTACTATCAAAAACTGAAGGTAAGAGGAACAAGAGTCAGAATTCCTGCTGCAGCTTCCCATTGCTGTGCCTGTTCTAAGAAGAGGGGTAAACTCTACTATCTTCTCACTAGGGTTGAGGTGCTAATCCTGTAATAAACCCAGGACTAAGGGAGTACTATATCAAAAAGAGCTCTGCACTATGTGTGCTTTGCTTTGGCTACATTAGCCACTTAGCCCGTAGCCTTATTCTTACACACCACCAAGATTTCTAGGACGAGGTTCCTTTTTGCTGACACAATGACAATCACGGGTTTGTATTTTTTTGGGGTGGAGTTTGTTTATTTTTTTTGCTGCATGCACCAGATACAAAATGTGTTGGCTCAGCTGCCTCACGCCAGAAAACCTCATTCGGATTGAATTTCCAAGGCTTCTAAAAGTGCTTTGCAAAAACATTTCAAGCCACGGAACCTCCCCAGCAAACTGCTGGGAAAAAACCCAACCCTCTTGATGAGCTAGCCCGGCCCTGCACCTGAAGCCCCTAAGCGTTGTTAGCGGGACCGCAGTTGCGTGGCGCTCATGGTGATGTCACAAAGGTCCACGGGCAAGCGAGGCATTTGGAAACAACTACGGTCCTGTTTTCACATGAAAAAAGAAAAACCAAAAAACCCCCGTGGGCCAAACGAGCCAGGCACCACTGGGCCGCAGGCGGTTGGTTTTCAAAGTTTTCTACAAGGCATCAGCTGCTCTGTAGGCCGGGGCAGCGGTGGGTGAGACTGAGTCACTGCCTCCTGCTGGGGCTGCTCAGCCCCAGTAACTCCCCGTCGGTAACACCTGCCCGGGGCTGGCTCTCCCCGCCGCCAGGCCCGGGCGGCGAGGCCAGCGGCCCGATGGGAGCCGAGCCCGCAGCGCGGCCCCTTTCCGCAGCCGCACAAAGGAGACGCGAGAAGGCGGCGGGCGGCGGCCAGGTGCTGTCAAGAGCACGCGGGGCCGGGCTGGTGGCGGGGGCGGCGCTTGTCCCCGTGGGGGTGGGGAGGCCGCTTTCGCCCGCTGATTTGGCAGCCGGGCCGGGGCTGGCGGGCGGGGCCCGGCTGACAGGGAGCGAGCGAGCGAGCGAGCGGCAGGCAGGGGGCGTGGGCCGGCGAGAGCGACACCTCCCCGGAGCCCCTTTCCCCGCGCGGCCGCGGGCAGCTGCAGGCAGGTCCGAGCTTGGGAGCGCGGCCCCATGGAGCCCGCGGGCCGGAGGAGCCGCCCCGAGGAGGGGGATTGCCCCGAGGAGGAGGAGGTGGACCCCAGGATCCAGGTGAGGCAGGAGCGCGAGCCCCGGGGATGCTGCGGAGCCGGTGCCGGGGGCTGGCTCAGCCCAAGCCCGCACGCTTTGGGCGGACAATGTCTAGTCTCTGCGCCCCGAGCCATGGGCCTCAGCCTGGGGGTGGGACGGTCCGGCACGGAGCTGCGATCGCCGAGCGGGGGAGGGGAATTCTGGTGAGGGGGGGTCCCCTGATTTGGTGAGGGGGTCACTGCGTTTGCTCCCCATCCCTGCACAGGTCTCCCATAGATCTCCCCCGTGTTACCCCCTCGCTACTCCGCCCCCCACCGATGGGGCGTGCAGCCGCTGTGCATCTGCCCGCTGAGCTCATTAGGTTTCTGCTGGGGTATTTCTGCGGATGGGTGGAGAGGCTGCTGGAGCACCGGGTGCCTGCCTGCCTGCTCCCCTTCGGGAGAGGGGGTTTAAAAGACCCCCTTTTGGGTAGCCCAGTGTGTGCGCTGGAGCCTGGAGACAAGCCCCCCCCCCATAGGCAGCATCACAGTGTGGGGGCTTTTCTGAGCCTCCCAGGACTTAAAGCAACCTGCCTCTTTCCAAACCCAAAGGGAAACCTCCTGTGTTGTTATGCTCAGGTTGCAAGAATACCTGAAGAGTGGTTTCTGCGGTGTGTGTGTCTGCATACAGACAAGACAATGCAACTGTGATTTTCTTCAGTACCATTCATACAGGGCGTCTTTCCAAACGCTGTACAATAGTTACAAGACCAGAGCTGAATCATTTGTGGCTTGGCTGTTAAGTAAGATTGGGCTTGGGAGTGGGGAACAAAACATGTTTGAAGCTGAAACCTGAAATAAGGTTGTTGGAGGGGGTCATGGTCTCTCTTAGCTTGGTGCCCGCAGCTGAGCAAGGGCATTTGTGAAGTTGTATTAGTATGATTTAAGCTGTTCATGCTGGTTGTTTAAGATTATTATATTTTCCATTAAAATGTTCTGTGCCATGACTCTCTTCCCTTCCTTTAAATTAAAATTCTGACTCTTGCATTTTTTGTTGTGATTGAAAAAAATCAAACCTTTTTTGTAAACCTTCAGGGAGGGAAAAAATTCTTAATAATAATTAATAATGGTGGGATTTTAATTAAAAAGGAAAACACAGGCTTGAAATACAAAATGTTACTTTCCTTTTACCTGTGATTTTAAAATGCTCTTGAATCATTTTTTGAACAATGTTCCTTATCTTTCTCCCCTCAAATTCATGCCCTGACCTATTGCTTGGTGGAAAGATCAGTATGGCCCTAATCCTGCAAAGACCTACACCCAGCCTTAATTTTATGCCCTGAGTAATCCCTTAGTGGGATTACTGGCTGTGTGTAAAGTTAAGCAAATGTAGAAGTCTTTGCTGGATCGGGCCTATACCTGTCTTCTGTATCTCTTTGTGAGAGCTGTACAGATTTGTGGCAACATTTTCAGATGTGGGTGCCTAAAGATAAGTCTGATCCTGCAGACACTTCAGCAATGTTTAAGTGACCTGATTTTTTCAGAGACTTGAGGTGCACTAGCTCCCAATGACTGAAATTTTGTCCTTAGGTTCTTTTCTTTTGGAATATGGCTCTATTTATCTAATCAACACTGGGAGTTTGATTGCATGCTGTTAATGAAATTGTGGTGGTGGTTGTTTTTGGTTTTTGTTGGTCATCTGGCTAAATAAATGTCTGTTGCTTTAACATTTGTAGGGCCTAGATAACGAAACAGTAATTTGAAATGTGTATTAAAACCTGCTATTAGAAAAAATAAAAACAATTGTCTTTAAAGTCCGAAATCAAAATCTGACTTCTGTGGGTAACAAAGCTATATTGTTAGAACTAACATCTTTTCATTGTGATTAATTAATGTAATTTGATGGACAGTCACTCAATAGTTGATCAATTCGTGGTGTGGGTCCTTTAGTACAATCCAACATTGAGGGCTAAATTCTGATACTTCTGTTGCAGAAAGAGGCTATTGGTGTAACTGCTTCTAATGTATTGTGAGATGAGTCCCTTTTTATACTTACTGTCTTTGCATGTGCCTGTTTCTATTACAGTATTGACACTATGTTCTAATCCTTGTCTTTGTGCCTTTGTCTGTGTATATACCTCCTTCCCTACCACTGTGAAGACAAATGGCCTTGTCTTAAAAACTGTCTTACTGGGAACTAGCTGACATTAGCCACATGCTTTTAAGATACAGATTGTATGTCATATTTATTAATACTAAATAAGAATAACCCAAAGCAAGAACTGTACTTTATTAAAACTAGAATATAAGTGAAATTTCTCAGCTTGTTTTTCTCTTTCCTGAGTAGCTGAATGCTGAGACTAGGTGGTAAACTCACAGACTTCTAAGGCCAAGAAGGGACCAACCATCCTGATGATATAGTCTGACCTCGGGCACATTGCAGGCCACAGAATCTCACCCACCCACTCCTATAATAGACCTATAACCTCTGGCTGAGTTCCTCCAAATGTCCCAAATCCCTGTTTTCATTTAACATTACAGCCAGAGCCCTAATGTGCTTTCTTTGGGGGATGCCAGATGATATTTAATAGAACCTTTCCTTCTCGGTCATATTGGTGTCTGATCACTCAGTGCATGCCTGTGTTTTTGCTCTTTCTAGGGGGAACTGGAAAAGTTAAATCAATCCACAGATGACATCAATCGAAGAGAAACTGAACTTGAGGTACGGAGCTGCTTCTCATACTGTCCTTTCGTGTAAACAGGCTTCTGTGAGAAACATCTTTATTTTAATGCGATTGTCCAATACTCTATGATAATTTGACACCAGATACCTGATGAATGACTTTGAAATAGTAGATATCTGGGTTTGAGCTGAAGTGAGTCAATTGTAAAGGGATGCTGTGAGATTAAAAAACATAGAGAATTTCTTAGTTTAGATGACTGAAATTTATTTTTAAACCATGTTCAATTCCACTGTTTTCTATAGTTTACTTTTTGTTTCTCATTAATCTTAGTCAGTGAAAATACACCCACTAGCTCAGGGGTTCTCAAACTGGGGATCGGGACCCCTCAAGGGGCCATGAGGTTATTACATGGGGAGTCGCGAGCTGTCAGCCTCCACCCCAAACTTCGCTTTGCCTCCAGCATTTATAATGTTAAATATATGAAAAAGTGTTTTTAATGTATAAGGCGGGTCGCACTCAGAGACTTGCTGTGTGAAAGGGGTCACCAGTACAAAAGTCTGAGAACCCCTGCACTAGCTAGCCCTTCATAATTGAAGTCTCTCCATTTTTTTTTTCACTAGTCAATTTCACTTATGTCTTCACTTTCTGGCTGTCAAATGGGAGAAAGTTTCTATGTTTGGGTTGCAAATATTGCAAAGAAAGGTGTTAAATCCAAATAAAATGTCTTAATGGATTTTTAAATCCCTGTATAGGTTCTGTACAACTTTTTAAAAACTAGAACTTAATTTTTGTACCTAAACTACATGCCACTTCCTTTTATTAGCCACCAATGAAAATGAAAGCCTGCAATAGCATAAGATGGCTGTGCAGATGGAAGAAAATCAACATCAAATAAGTGATGCAAAAGGATCACTTAATTATATTTCACTATATTAAGAACATAAGAACGGGTGTAATGGGTCAGACCAAAGGTCCATCTAGCCCAGTATCTGTCTACCGACAGTGGCCAATGCCAGGTGCCCCAGAGGGAGCAAACCTAACAGGCAATGATCAAGTGATCACTCTCCTGCCATCCATCTCCATCCTCTGACAAACAGAGGCTAGGGACATCATTCCTTACCCATCCTGGCTAATAGCCATTTATGGACTTAACCACCATGAATTTATCCAGTCCCCTTTTAAACATTGTTATAGTCCTAGCCTTCACAACCTCCTCAGGTAAGGAGTTCCACAAGTTGACTGTGCGCTGTGTGAAGAAGAACTTCCTTTTATTTGTTTTAAACCTGCTGCCCATTAATTTCATTTGATGACCCCTAGTTCTTGTATTATTATTATGTAAATCTGTTTAATTGTGGATGTTACATTTCACTTTAATTTTGTAAATGATTATTACATTTTAAAAATACAACTATAAGTACCTATCCTGTAAATTAAAAATTGTAACATTTAAAAAAAAAAAAAAAAAAAAAAGACTGCCCCAGAATGTCTCTTTTAGCCCTCAAAAGGTGTGGGCTGAGACAAATATATTTTGGGGTATATCTTTTGCTTTCTGTTGTGACTTCTTAGTTTATGGGATGTGTGTCCAGAGCACTGTATGGATCTCTCTAGTTGTATGTCATTATTATTTGAATTTTAAAATACAATATTACAATGAAATGTACATTCAGTGTTGAGTAGACTTGCAAAGTTCTATAGTAAATAAGTGGTCCTTTCACATCAAACACTTATGCTTTTTTCCTCTGTCTGCACAACTATCTTACACTTTTTAGGCTTTCATTTTCTGTCTGAGGCTAAGTATGTAAATCATGAAGAATGTATTGGTGAATGTAATTATCAGTGGTATAGAGAGCTACCTATATGACATGCAGAATTATTAATTCTGCAGTTGAAATATACTTTTAAGTAGCTCTGCAGCTTGATTTTAAATTTCACAAGTAAGCTTTTAATCCAATATATAAATAGTTAGTTCATCTCAACAGCCACCAATTAAGCAAATTTTTGCAATCTCCTTATTTCATGCTGAGGCACTGAAATTGAATGACATCACTATGAATGGTGGTTTGAATTTCATTAGACCTGTGGTATAATGTGCTGACAGCATATTATACCACAGGTGGAATAGTAGTATTGAACCACAACCTGTAAACGCTTATACATGTGATAATGGGACTACTCACCTGGCTAAGTTATTCATGTGCTTAAGTGGATTCACAACCTAGAAACTTGTTGCTACTGTACTTCGTCTGGTTGAACTATGCTTGTAGAAGACTTGCTGAACTTTAAAGCTTAAATTCATCCCTGGTCTACTGACACCACTGGAATTCAATAAGAGATACATTTTGACAAAAGGTTTAACACAATTTCTGCCCCTTCCCCTTATTTATTATAAAAAATATTCAATTTTAAACATCAAAGGAAACAATTGTGATAGGCTTCCTACTTCTGCCTTGAGTAGACACTCGCTCGGGATATGTCTGTAATGCTTACTGCAAGCAGTGTTTGACGGAATTCTTATTGACATCGTGTCTCTGTGAAAGTTTCTCCTTCAACAAAAACCTTCTTACATTGAGGCCAGTTTATGTAATATTAGGCAATCAAATAATCTTTGATCCCAGAATTTTCATTTTTCTTGATCTGTTTAAACTTGTGACAGTTGACTGTCACAAGCAAGTAATCGCTAATATTTTATGTGCACGATGACAAAATTGGTCAGTGTAAGATATATATTTATTTAGAACTCCTAAAAAATTATACTTAGAAAACCCTAATATTCACACTAAATAACAGAGAAAAAAATCTACAGAGCTGCCTCATAGGCATAAATCTACAGTGAACTCTGGGGAAGAGATGATCTCAGTCCTAAATTTGAGGGTGTCATTCTACTTCAAGGATCCTTCAAAAGAGGGTGAAAACCTGAGAACATTATGTTCAACTGAACTGCATTTGGAGCTTTTGTTTATTACCTGAGTGAGAGAAGACACCCATTCAAAACGTATCTGTTGCTGCCTCTTCCTAGTCTGGGACAGCAGTTTCTGCTGCTGTTGTAGAAATGACCTGGTTAAATATTTAGATGACAAGAGAAAGGTGACAGAATGTTTCTCTTTAAACAGACGGTGGAATTATATTTATCCTAGTCCTCCTTTCATTTTTCAAATTTGCCATCTACTACCCTAACAACTTCAGTGAAAGTGAACATAGCCCCTTATCTCCATTGAAAACAATGGGTCCCAGCACAGATGTAGAAGTTTGTGCAAGCAGATCTCACTGCAGATTTGGAGCCTTAGTTTGTTCTCCTTACTAGCTGGAGTCTTGCAAGTTTCCTCCAGTGTTCAGCCTTTGCAGCTGTGACCTTTCCCAGACTATCAGCCAAAAGAAGGGGCATATTTGCAGTTTCCAAAGGGGCAACAGGTTTTCCCACAGCTACAGCTTGGGAATGCTCACCCTTTCCTGAGCTGTTTTTGGGGGCGGGAGGGTGAAGACCCAAAGAAACTCACTCTTGTCACTAACCTGCAATTATTACATTGAGTGTTGATTTATGAATATTGCTCCCCGGTCACTGAAACATCTGTATGGTCCTGATGCTCTTACTGATAAGATCTGCACCGTTCTGTATCCTGTAAAATCAGCTCTTGTGGAAATAGGGTGGTTTTGACCTAAAATGTGCAACAGTGTACGACTTCATATATGCAGAAAAGATTGAGCCCTAAGCATCTAAGGCAAACCTCAGGAAGAAGGGAATTTCACGCTGAAATATTAACTGACTGGATGCCCACTTGACATTCTTTATGACCATTTTATTTTATGTATTTACTTTCATATCAGTTTCCTTTGGAATATTTAAATCCTGATCCTGTAAGGGGGGCCTATGTAGGTGGGCCCATATGCCAATGCAGAGCTACTGACGTTGGTGGCACTCCACAGGTTTAAGGGATTGTCTTCAGAGAACAGGCTGCCAGATGAGTACCAACGTGAATGTGTGGGGAGACTGGATCCTTATTTGAGGCACATAATTTTGGACTGTAGATTAGTTCTTGCTAGTCCAGTCATTGCTGGTGGGCTACTTAACTTACATCAAGAAGGTGAAGTGAGTCTTGTAAGTTGCCTAATTCTCAGGGTTAAGTATTCCAAAAATAATCAGAAAAAGCAATTTGCTAGAACATGCCTTCTTTAAAGGACTACAGAAAAATGTGGTGGCATGTGTTGTGTGGCTTGATTCACTATTGATATGCAGGAAGGATGGCTTTCTGGGTGACTCAGTGTTTGGAGTCTTATGAATTCTGGGTTTTATAACTGGCTCTGCCACAGACTTTCTGTGTGACCTTGAGCAAATCACTTAAGGCCTGATTATTTCCCCCTGCCCCCAAGTGTGGCGAACGCATCCAGTTCTCATGGACTGTAAAGGAGGTTATGGATGCTGACTACCTCTGAAAATCGGGCATTAATCTCTGTGCCTCATCTATAAAATGGCAATAATACTGCTCCTCCACCTCACAGGAGTGTTATGGGGGTAAATTCACTGATGTTTGTAAGGTGCTGAGAAATGATGCTGATGGGAGAGACAGACCCACAAGTACTCAGCTGCTTGATGTAGAGACAGCACTATTCATTCCAGAGAGCCAATAAGAGGAACGGCCTATTATTTTAGCAGCTGAGCCCCACTTCAGTTCTTATCCAATAAAGTAATTACATAACAAACAAAGCAAGCACTTGATAGGATTTAGAAAGGTGTGTGAGTATAAATGCTGTGAAGTCATTTTCAGTGGCTTTATCAGTTCTGTGAGGCGGCGAATAAGTATACCGTTTGCCCTCTCAACCACCCCCATTTAAACCCTGGGGAAAGACTTTGACCTGATGATGCCTACTGATAAAGTGCATTCAGGATTTGTTTTAGTCTTATAAAGGGCACCAGGCTGCAGATAGTTACATGCTGGATTAATTAATGTACTGCCTATTAATTAATCTGTGATTAGACTTGTTTTAAAATCTATACCTCTGCTCTCACACAGTGGAACTCTGAACGTTACTGATGCAGCAAAGGATTATGGGGATCCTCAAAGCGATTTAACACTTGGCTTCTCTAATATTCTTGTTAATATCTGAAACATTTGTGAAGAGGTGGGGGAGCCTGCTGTAAATATCTGAAAGTGGCGATAGGAAAATAAATCAGACGACGATAAGTTAGAGCACTGCCTTATTACTTTGGGGGCTTTCTTCCTGGGTCTTAGAAATGCTGTGTCGTCCTGTTCCCAAAATCAGAATCATAAACTATTTTAATGAATGCGTATAATCCATAGTATGAAACACATTCACTACATAAAAGGATGTCCTTGATAAACTCTGGAAAGTACGATGCAGGTATAAAAGACTCAGCTGACCCACCGGCAGCACTACACTAGCACTATGACATAAATATAACAAACCACCACTGGATCCCAACAATCCGAATTGTGTCTTGCATTTGTAGCACTACCTCTTGCACTGCTGTAGCTAAAGCCTTACCAGCTTCTCTTAAATTCTGCGGAGGGGATTAATGCTCCATGAAAATGTGGGCTTAATAGTGCTGCATTCAGCCATGCACGCCACAGGCTGGCACTGTGCAGGCTTCTCTACCCAAGCTTGCCAATGTCCTCTAATCCTTCCTGACCTGCAAGACCCCTGGCTATTTTTAGTCCTGGGCTTCTCTTACAGAGATTGCCAATCATCCTGAATTGTAGGTTGCCTTTGTGCTGGTCACAGTTAGAGAGCTAGGAAGCACATCATCAAAATCGCTTTCACTTGTGCACTCTGTCAGCATTTGATCTCTTCTGCAAAGATGAAAGGCTAATGCACTAAGCTCTGTACCTTGGAGGAAAAATCTTTTGTCAACAATTTTATTATAAAATTCTTTCTCCTCATTTGTAAACTTGTTTTTGGGGTGAGGGTTTCGAATCTTCAGGTGGGAACTTGCTGAACAAGATTTTAGGCTAGGATCTCTGCACCTCCTCCAAATTTTAGAAAAATTGCTTATCAGCGGTGGCTGGTTTGATTAATGTACAGAGCATGTATGTACCTGCTGTAAAAGCTCATATCTTCAGAGACCGTATCATTTTTGTCAGTGCCTATATGCAGCATTTTCACAAGAACCTAGAAAATGGCCCAGTTGAGCGCTCCGTGTCTGTGACTTGTCCCCTGTTTGCTAGCTCTTTGGTGAGCACGGAGCGTGGTGCGATAGCAGCAGAATAGGATTTGTGAAAAGTTCACCTGTTCAAAAGTATGGAGTAGATGGAAATGGGGAGGGGTGTGTGCCTGCATGCATGCACATGTACTCACAATCCAAAACATGGCTGGTATCATGGGTCAAACCTCTGGCCTTCCAACTTCAGCCCCCTCAAGCATTTTCTGCAGGGGCGGCTCTAGGATTTGCGCTGCCCCTAGCACGGTGGCACGCCACGGGGGGCGCTCTGGCGGTCGCCGGTCCCGCGGCTCCGGTGGACCTCCCGCAGACGTGCCTGCGGAGGGTCCGCTGGTCCTGCGGCTCCGGTGGAGCATCCGCAGGCATGCCTGCGGGAGGTCCACTGGAGCCGCGGGACCAGCAGACCCTCCGCAGGTATGCCTGCGGGAGGTCCACCGGAGCCGCCTGCCGCCCTCCTGCGGAACGCTGCCCCAAGCGCGCACTTGACGCGCTGGGGTCTGGAGCCGGCCCTGATTTTCTGATAATCCATTTGTTTGTGGTGGAAATGGGCAATAGGCATCTGTACATGGACTGTTCTTTCCCTTCCGTTTCTGACTGTACAAGAGTGATTTCCTTCTGACTACCCTTCTGGAAAGAACCATTGCCCAAGAGAGCCAGATGGTTTTTCAGCCTGACCCCCATCCCCCGAAGCAGAAGTGTGCTGCTGGCACAGGGAGTAAATAAAAAAAAAGTGCTTAGAAAGACCACCCAATTTCTCCTTTTCTATAAAACTAAACTTCAGCTTGGCAGTGGGCCCTGCCTGCAACTGTTTGTGGGGCTGGAGGCTACATGGGATGCCCCAAACCCTTATTTTCTAGCTTGCAAAAGAATAGCTCACTGGGTGAGTCAGGTGACATCTTAATCTCATTACAAAAATTAAGTATTAAGAGTTGATTGTTTTTCTTTTGAAAGGCTGGCAGTTGTATACTCTCCACATGATCTAGTAAAATACAAACCAGACAGCGAGGACCTTGATAAACAATTTGATAATGTGCTGAGTTTTCAAGGGCCAGATTTTCAGTGTTAGGAGTGCACAAATGTTTGTGTGTCTAATGTAGATGTGCAGATATCAGGCGGGCATGCAAATTGGGTACACCTGGAATTTGTGGGCATAAGTTAGATATTGGTATGTCCGTAACTTTGAAGGGATGATCTTAAATATCATAGCAGCATTAGATATCTAGAGCATGGGAAAACAGAATGAATGTTTCCTCTGGCCCTTGGAAACTTACACTACTGTAAAGTAACTCTAACCCTGAATGTATCTTGCAGTCAGTAATACATTCCTTCCTACTGAATAATGGGTTGTCAAGAGGATCCTAGTTTCTGCATACTGTTGTGAAGAGGATATTGTAGCCCCAGCATTTGAAGTCCAGATGGAACTCTGAGCAATGAGTGAGTGAGCTGAGCCCCTTAATCTCCCTCAACTGCAAAGCTGTAGCAAATGGCATTCCACAGAGCTCTGGGTTTTAAACTGGTTTTAAATGCTGCATTTGAAAATACACTCTGCCTGAAGGGCGGTCACCGAGGTTTGCCTGTCTTCTAGAATCTAACTCCAAAGCTCGCTTGTTGGCATTTGCATCAGAAAGGAACAAAAACATATTTGATCCTCTTAACAGCTGCTACGTAAGTGCAAAATAGTATTTTATTTTATTTTGGGGGCGGGGTCAAGTGGGGAGCCTTATGTCTGAACAGTCTATTGTCAGATATGGGCCTCTATTATAGTTCAATAGCAGACCACTGCTCAGAAGAAACAGTTATTGGAACAAGTATCAGGGGGTAGCCATGTTAGTCTGGATCTGTAAAAGCAGCAAAGAGTCTTGTGGCACCTTATAGACTAACAGACATCTAGGAGCTTCAGCTTTTGTGGGTGAATACCCACTTCGTCGGATGCATGTAGTGGAAATTTCCAGAGGCAGGTATAAATATGCAGGCGAAAATCAGGCTAGAGATAATGAGGTTAGTTCAGTCGGGGAGGATGAGGCCCTTTTCTAGCAGTTGAGGTGTGACCACCAAGGGAGGAGAAACTGGTTCTGTAGTTGGCAAGCCATTCACAGTCTTTGTTTAATCCTGAGCTGATGGTGTCAAATTTGCAGATGAGCTGGAGCTCAGCAGTTTCTCTTTGAAGTCTGGTCCTGAAGTTTTTTTGCTGCAGGATGGCTACCTTTAAATCTGCTATTGTGTGGCCAAGGAGGTTGAAGTGTTCTCCTACAGGTTTTTGTATATTGCCATTCCTAATATCTGTCTTGTGTCCATTTATCCTTTTACATAGGGACTGTCCAGTTTGGCCGATGTACATAGCAGAGGGGCATTGCTGGCATATGATGGCGTATATTACATTGGACATGCAGGTGAATGAACCGGTGATGGTGTGGCTGATCTGGTTAGGTCCTGTGATGGTGTCACTGGTGTAGATATGTGGGTAGAGTTGGCATCGAGGTTTGTTGCATGGATTGGTTCCTGAGTGAGAGTTACTATGGTACGGTGTGTAGTTACTGGTGAGAATATGCTTCAGGTTGGCGGGTTGTCTGTGGGGAAGGACTGGCCTGCCACCCAAGGCCTGTGAAAGTAAGGGATCATTGTCCAGGATGGGTTGTAGATCCCTGATGATGCGTTGGAGAGGTTTTAGCTGGGGACTGTATGTGATGGCCAGTGGAGTCCTGTTGGTTTCTTTCTTGGGTTTGTCTTGCAGTAGGAGGCTTCTGGGTACACGTCTGGCTCTGTTGATCTGTTTCCTTATTTCCTCGTGCGGGTACCAGAGTTTTGAGAATGCTTGGTGAAAATTTTGTAGGTGTTGGTCTCTGTCTGAGGGGTTGGAGCAGATGCGGTTGTACCTCAGTGCTTGGCTGTAGACAATGGATCGTGTGGTGTGTCTGGGATGGAAGCTGGAGGCATGAAGGTAGGCATAGCGGTCAGTGGGTTTTCGGTATAGGGTGGTGTTAACGTGACCATCACTTATTTGCACCGTGGTGTCTAGGAAGTGGACCTCCCGTGTAGATTGGTCCAGGCTGAGGTTGATGGTGGGGTGGAAACTGTTGAAATCGTGGTGGAATTTTTCCAGAGTCTCCTTCTCATGGGTCCAGATGATGAAGATGTCATCAGTGTAGCATAGGTAGAGAAGGGGCGTGAGTGGACGAGAGCTGAGGAAGCGTTGTTCTAGGTCAGCCATAAAAATATTGGCATATTGTGGGGCCATGCGGGTGCCCATAGCGGTGCCACTGATCTGGAGTTATATATTGTCATCAAATTTGAAATAGTTGTGCGTGAGGATAAAGTCATAGAGCTCAGCTACCAGTTGTGCTGTGGTATCATCAGGGATACTGTTCCTGACGGCTTGTATTCCATCAGTGTGTGGGATGTTTGTGTAGAGAGCCTCTACATCCATGGTGGCTAGGATGGTGTTTTCTGGAAGGTCACCAATGTATTGTAGTTTTCTCAGGAAATCAGTGGTGTCACAGAGAGAGAGCTGGAAGTGCTGGTGGCGTAGGGTCTGAGTAGAGAGTCCACATATCCAGACAGTCCTTCAGTGAGAGTTCCAATGCCAGAGATGATGGGGCATCCAGTTATTGGAACAGTCTGCTTTTCAAAAAGGACTATTCCAACAGCAGCATGTGTTGGGTAGGAGACTGGCATGCGCCCCAAAGCTACACTTCTAGAATCTCCCTATTGGCAGGGCCTGTGCAACCACTAGGCGGACTAGGTGCCAAGTGGTTGGGGGCGCCAAAAAGCGGAGCACAAGGCTGCTGCTGCTCCCTGCCTCCTAGCTGTAGAGGGGCTGCCCATGGCGCAGCCAGTCCCTCTCCCCTGCTCCGCCGCCGGCTGCTCCCCCGGGAAGGGAGGGGTCTAGCGCTAGCAGCTGTGCCGCCTTCCACAGGCCGAGCCGGGCTCCCTGCTGCCCCCGGGCTCACGGCAGCGGGGCAGGTTCGGGCGCAAGAACTCCCTCCCACATCCAGCGCCACCCCCTCCAACACCCACCGACCAGTTACCTTCTCTCCTTTGCACCCCCCGCCCCAGCAACCCACACTGTCCTGCCACTTCTTTGCCTCTGAGCAACATCCACCCGGCAACCCCCCAAGCCAGGCACGGTCACTTTCACCCCTGCATCAACCTCGGGACACCCCCTCCCCCTGCTTGCCATCTCCCGCCTGCCCACTTCTCCCTTGTGCAAACCCCTCACTGCCACCTTCACTGCCCTGCAACAACCCTGGGCACAGACACCCCCCCGCTTGCCAGCCCCTTGCAACAACCCCCTCCTGCTCACTTCTCCCTTGTGCCACTCCCTCCCTGCCACTGCACCCCCTCCACCTCTTGGCCACCTCCACCCCCTGCAACAATCCCATGCAACCCCCTCTCTGCCACCTTCACCCCCTGGAAGAGCCCCCATACGACCTCCTCTTTGCAGCCCCCCCCCCCATGCCCCCTGCACTTTTGTGAACATCTGGGCCCCTGGGGGGAACTTGGCCGTAGGAAGGTGGGGGCTGGACATCGGAGGGGGGGCTCAAGGTGGAAATTTCACTATAGGCTGCAAAATATCCTTGCACCGGCCCTGCCTATTGGCAAGAGGTAGAGAGAGGGAGCTAAGGAATTCTTAGTGGGGAATTGCTGGGACAATAAATATTCCCTTTGTGTTGAACAGTAAACTCCAGTTGTCTCCATTTGATACATATTGGTGCTGCATGTTCCAGTTTGAGTTCCATGTGTCCTGTAATGCAGTGGCTGTCAACCTTTCCAGACAATTGTACCCAGCTTTCAGGAGTTGGATTTGTCTTGTGTGCCCCAAGTTTCACCTCACTTAAAAACTACTTGCTTACAAAATCAGACATAAAACTACAAGCATCACAGTCACTGTTACTGAAAAATAGCTTCCTTTCTCATGTTTACCAAATAATTATAAAATCAATTGGAATGTAAATATTGTGCTTGCGTTTCAGTGTATAGTATATGTGAAGAGCTAGGTTTTGACCCTTTCCTTCTCTCTCCACCATAATGCATACAGAAGTGAAACACCCTGACTTCTGTTGAAACTTAAGGAAAAACTTCTTACAGTCTCAATTGAACAAGGGGGAGAAAGAATGAAATGTTAGACACAGTTACTTAAAATCCCCCTTTTATCGGAAATATTGTTATCCTACTAGCCTTACAAGGAACTTTGAAGGATAGTAGGATAACATTTGGCAGACTCTATTGCCAAAAGAGAATGGAGGAAAAAGTCTGCTTTGCTCGGCTTGTTTACGTTGGCGTTTGAGCAAACTCTGTACAGTTAGCTTTACTGTTCTCCATTCTGTGTAGTTTGCCCTGGTTTATGCGCAGGGCATAGCACAGCAACAGGAGAGGGGGAAAAACATATAATTGTAAAACCACAAAAAATTGTCAGGGTGACTCATGAGCAGGGATAGTACCTGAAACTGCAGAGAAACTACTTTGAATACTACTTCTAATTGATCAGATTTAAAGTTGATGAATGAATTTTAATTATTTTTACAAGGAACCGAAAGACCGAATATAGATGGGCAGAAAGAACTGAATCTCTGTGGGTTTCGTCTGAGCAGCCTTGCAGCACTCACACTCCCGTGACTGCTTTGCTGTGTGCCCCATGCTGCACCATTACAGTTTTTTCACTTCCTTTCCCCAGCAAACACATAATAGGGCATTAGATAGAGGCAGAAGAGGTATCTTGCAGTTAAACAAGGTAAATGCAAAACATGTACATCTACAGGACTGTGATGGCAACTTGTCATGGAGAGCAAGGCTATAGATAATTTGGAGGTGCAGGTGGAGAAGAGTCCTCCCAGTGCACGTGATAGGCCTGTCTGGTATATCTATCTCAGGTATTTATATGGCCCCCTTGACTATAGTATCTGAGCTCCTCAGAATCTTTACTGTTTTTATCCTCAAAACACCCCTGTGAGAGGTGGGAGTGCTATAATCCTCATTGGAAAGACAGGGAACTGAGGCAAAGAGGACCTAAGTGATTTGCCCATGGTCACATGGGAAGTCTGTGGTAGAGCAGAGACTTGAGCCTGGGTGTCTCAGGTCCCAGGCTAATGCCCCAAGTGCTGGATCATCTTTCCTTTGCCATGGATCTGAGTGCTTGGAATGCCCGTCTGTTCACGTAAGCTCTCCGGATGTTGAGCAAACACTCCAGGTGTCGCGGCACTTCTGAGCAAGCCTGGCCAGTGCTTCTGCCCACTCCAGCTCAATTCAAACTGTGGCAGAGCTGGTGTCAGTGGGCAGTGCAGCTGTTGCAGCGGCACTAGTTCAGTTGGTCCGTCAGCACAGTTGGATGGTACTCCTCTATGCCCTTCACTGGCATATGGAGCCTGTGCTGTCATTGTATGTCCCTGCTCTGGGGAGCTGTGCCTGGGACTTTGGGCAGATGGTACAGCAGATGTTGGTGGGAGTGGAATCAGTTTAAGTTAACTGTCTGGCTAGTGTGGACGCACTGAACTGCAGGGACAAACAGTGCTACAGTTGCTTAGCTGAAATGTTTAACATGGAAGTGCCTCTCGTGTTGACGGGGCTAATGAAAAGTGAAAGTAGAGTGTGGGAATGAAATGGAGGGGTGGTAACCTCTCTGGGAGCTACTGGTGCTTTGGGTTTTGCAACCACCACTAATGTTGTGTTAGATCACACCACAGGCCCAGCTTGAGAAAATGATTAGAAACCTTTGCTCAAGGCACATAAAAGACGAGAGTCTGCTGATCATTTTTTATCATTCAGAAGAAAGTTGAACATGCAGAATTAGGATCTTCTGTTTTTGATAAACAGAAACTTGAGGACATATTCTGGTTTAAAATGGGCCGTCTGATTAAACCATAGGGTTTAAAAACAATTATCATCTAACCAACTTTCTCTTATTCATCAGAATTTCATTTGGGTTCCTCATTGTGTCTCTCTTTTTTTTTTTTTTTTAAAAACAAGATCCCAATCCTCAGAACACTTGAACGTAGATGTAATTTTACTCATTGACTTGAATGGGACTATTCACAGGGGTTAAGCTAAGCATGTGCTTAAGTGTTTGCAAGATGTATGCCTAAGGTGCCAATTAGAGAGGCTCTTGTTACAGCACAGTAATTAGGAGGTGCTTCATTGGATAAAGATCTGTGGCTTCTCACCAGATTTGCTCTTGGTTTGACAGTTCCCTGCTGTTTTTATTCCATGTGGAGATAGTCACATTCCCTTCCCTAAGGGATGAGAGTACATATAATTAAACATGAATAAAACTGGGGAAGGTCTCAATGCACAAATTAGTCATTCTAAGGAGTTTCTGTTGACAGTTTTCTTCCTTCCAAGAGTGTTTTTATGGAGCTAAGAATGAGGCTGTGAGGGTCTCTTCACATGCATTAAGGACCTCTCACATTTTAACACACAACCCTCCCTACCCCCATCTGAAAATCTGGGGAAAGTGAAAATAAACCCAACTAACAATGTCCCTTAGAAATTAGTTTTTAATGGTAGGTTTCCCAGCAGGGCAAGAACATTCTCTCCCCCACCCCCTCTAAATATACTTTGCTATTTAAAAGTAATTTTCGTGCAATGAATTCATCATATTTGCTAAAGCAATTTAATTTCACCTATTTGTGAAGCTCACATTTTGAGTAGTGAACCATATAAAATCCATTAGTCTAATTAGAAATGCTGTAATTTGTTTAACTCTTCTGATTCAGAATCTTGCTTATTTATTTCATACATGTATTGTCTGGCCATTATCTCATGATGCAGTTTGATACTAACTGTTTTTCTCCAAGAAAACAGACTTAAGCTAGATCAGTTATAAAATAGAATGGAACTGTTAAAATACTAAATTAACTTTGGCTGTTGCCACATTAGCCATAACTATTAACATGGGGACAAAAAATTATGCTATTGATCCTGTTAGGATTTTAGATAATACTGAAAATCAGCCATAATTGGGTGTACTAAAAATACATTTAATAGTTTGTTTTGAATCTTTCCCTTCTGCCTTTATGAATGTCAAGTGTTAGGTTCCAATCTTTTTTTTTTTTTAATCTTGGCAATGAATATTCAACTTTGTATTCTAGAAATCTCAGGAAAAAAGGAAACAGGATCTGAATTAGACAGAGCTCCAAACCAGCTGCTCTCATTTAATCAAAATGTCACTCCAGCAGTGTGCCTAAATCCTTCTTTCTAATTAGAATTGCAAGGTTTGTCATGAGCTCACATGGTCCTTGCTCTTGGTCCCTTTTAAATATAGAGCCAGGTTCTAATCTCAATTGCATCTGTCAGTCTGGAATAATTTAGAGTTATGCTGGATGCTGAAATCAGAATTGGATCCATTCTGTTTTAAAAAAAAAATAAAAGTGGAACAGAAGGAGAATTCTAATCACCTTATCTAATTATAAAGAAGGCTAAATCTGTTTGGGAATGACAGGAGAAGTTCTGGCTTTCTTATTTATAAAAGAATAACAGTCAAATGGGAAGCAACCATCTTCACTAACTGATGCAACTAGAACTGAAAAGGTTGGCTTTCACGGCAGAAAACTGAATGGAAAGCTCTACAGAGATGTTGCCAGGAGGGTGTGTTTTAAATCAACTTTTTTGTCTGAAAATTAGCATACAGACTCTTTAAAAGTTTTTGGTCCTTTCTCCTGGAGCAAACAGGTCCTTTGAATCCTAGTTCCCATTGTAAAATGGTGTCCCTTCTGCGAAATACCATGAAGGGCCTTCAGTTCCTGCTGCAGCTAATGTCAGTTAAGATCTCTCAACACAACATGGGATTGGGCTTGAGATGGCAGGACCCACTGTGACCCAGGTCCAGCTTACAGAGCAGAAATGCTCAAAGAAGTGACCAGAATTCTGAAAACTGCTTTGAAAGTCTCTTTAAATTCCTTAGTAAACATGTAGCTGTCTGTTATGATAACTATTCCCAAGAGATGTCCTTATTCTTTCCAGAGGACACTTAAAAGGACAAGTCCAAATCTCTCTGATATAGTGCAGGGACGTGAATTGCTCTCTAGTATTAGAACAGTGATACTCAGACCTCAGTGGTTCAGGAGCCAAATTAGTGATCATCATTACCCCAAATAGCCACTGTAGTGTGACTTAGTTTCGTTTACTTACTTACATGTGTATATATAATTATTCTCATCTCAAAACAGACTAAGTATTAATATTTTATCAACTACAGTTGGTTAATAACATAGTAAAAGCATCCTGATTGGTTAATAATTAAATCACACAATATTTTAATATCGTATGCTGCAAAGAGTTGCAGGAGCACATTAAAGAGACACTTGCTGCTTGCGAGCTCAGTCTGAGTATCGTCGTAGTAGAAAATCACACAGCCGGCCACGAGTATCTTTGTCCTTTACCTCCCTCTGAGCTCGGTGCACTGCTGCTCTTCCCTTCCCCTCCCAACCACTGGCCTATTAAGAAATTCTTTCTGGCTTATGCTGTCTTGATGTTTTTATATATGCTGCTTTCTGAAGATACATTCTGACATCTAGAATGGAAATCTTAGCTCTTAGGTGCATTCCAGGGTACTGGGTATTATTATGACGGAACAGTTCTAGCTTAATACTAATGACCGCCACTATCCTAACATTCTTGGCTGCTCTTTGACTCCTAATCAACATCCTCCTACTAGGAACAATGGACCAAGAGAAGTAAAAGTACACAAACACTCTAATAACATAAGAACGGCTGTACTGGGTCAGATCAATGGTCCATCTAGCCCAGTATCCTGTCTACCGACAGTGGCCAATACCAGGTGCCCCAGAGGGAGTGAACCTAACAGGTAATGATCAAGTGATCTCTCTCCTACCATCCATCCCAACCCTCTGACAAACAGACACCATTAGGGACACCATTCCTTACCCATCCTGGCTAATGGCCATTAATGGACTTAACCTCCATGCATTTATCCAGTTCTCTTTTAAACACTGTTATAGTCCTAGCCTTCACAACCTCCTCATGCAAGGAGTTCCACAAGTTGACCGTGCGCCGTGTGAAGAACTTCCTTTTATTTGTTTTAAACCTGCTGCCCATTAATGTCATTTGGTGCCCCCTACTTCTTGTATTATGGAAATAAGTAAATAACTTTTCCTTATCTACTTTCTCCACATCACTCATGATTTTATACACCTCTATCATATCCCCCCTTAGTCTTCTATCTTTTCTTCCCCTCTTGTAGGATGCACGCCAAAAATTCCGCTCTGTGCTGGTGGAAGCTACAGTGAAACTAGATGAACTAGTAAAGAAGATTGGAAAAGCTGTGGAAGACTCTAAACCTTACTGGGAGGCCCGGAGGGTAGCCAGACAGGTGAGAACTCTCTCTTTTAAGCTTATGCCGGTAATTGGATCATGGTACGACACACACTGGAAAGTACACACTGGATGCATCACATGGTACTATTTATAGCATCCTAAGTGTAGGCATTTGGCTGATGCTTTGATGGATGTCGGGGGTTGCATGCTTGCCATATGAATTGGTGGCAAAATCTGTTTCCATCCCGCACAACAACTGTGTGCGCGCACTAGTCTGAAAACAACCACATAAGCATACGCTATCAATAGTAAAAGGCTTGTTCTATTCTCTAGCACTAATAATGGCTTTTCAGACAGTAAAAGACTTACTCAGGTTCCTTCCTCTCAGCAGTTATAATTGCTCTAAAACCAGTTATAGAGCTTGAATTCCTGTCTCTTGATTCTCTCTCTCGCAAAGCTTAATGCTAAGTACTAAAATTGAAGGGTATTGGAATTTGTTCAACCCCACTCCTCCTCCCCCACAACCAAGAGAATTCTGCTCTGATTTTCCCTGGTAAGTATAAACTCACAATATTCTCTGAAATGGGTGAATATTCAGGGATGTCTGAACTCTCCTCTTTGACATGAATTATGGCACTTGTGTGACAGTTGTGAGCAATATCACCCAAACTTGGGTGTTTAAAGTGAGGCACCCAGATCTGTTAACTTCATTGCTGGGGCTTGGAAAATCCCAGTTGCCTGGGGCAGGTGAGTGGGCTGAGTTGAGCTGGGGAGCAGAGTGGCTGGAGCTGCTGGCTGTAAAGGGGGTGAGAGCTCCTGGAAGCACAGAGGTAACTTCTCTTTCTCAAGATAGGAAGTGCATGTGCAATATTTGTGCAATATATAGATTTTATATCAAGCATGTTTTTATGGTTCTACAAAAATGACTTTGGTTTTGATAAACTTAAAACTTTGTAAGTTACTCCCTTATAAGTCAGTGGTAGATGTGGGTGCTTTGTACTACTAAAAATTGAACCACTTTGTTAGGGACATAACTTCAGGCACCAAGTTACAAAAATGTCCACTGTGGCTGGAACTTGGCAGCTACTGCTGAGACCCTGCAAATGAAATTTTATCTCTTCTTCATTGGTTTCCAAACTTTTTACTGAGGTGATCCACCCCCTGGGTTTTGTCTCTTTTTGTGATCCATCATTATGTGCATGCACACTCTTCCCTGGCACCGCAACCTAATCCTGGCCCAGTGCAGAGGGGAGGCATGATGGTGGTGCAGGAGTCTGGAGAGTGATCTTGCCCTTTGGCAGCGGCACCTGTCCTGCAGGGCTGGCCTAGCTGCCAGCTCCAGGCATTGCAATCCCATGTGCCAGGTTGCGGTGTCTGGAGTGGGGAGCTGGACCCTGTCCTACAGGACAGGATGAGTGTAAGACGTTATCACCTTCCAAACCACTACCCCCTCCAACCCCCACCCCAGCCTTCCATCCACATTGGGCCAGAAGTATATGTTGCTTGGAGCCTGGTGACGTGTGGATCCAGCCCTGGACATGGTGACTCATCTAGAACTTTCCTGAAACCTGTGGTGGGTTGAGACCCACCATTTAGGAAACACTGCTCTGCCTGTTTGCTGTCTGTAAAAGCCCTTTAGCTATGCTAGCTAGAGCATCTTGTGAAAGGAGAGATTTGCGCTCTGTTAAAGATCTTATTTCCAAAACACACATCCACATTTTTTTAAATACAAATGGTTACATAACACTGAAATTTTTTTTACAGGATTGCAATATTAATACTCCAGTAATGACAGATTCATCAGTAGAGATTACCATATTTATTCAGTTCATTCTGTTAGGCTCAAGTATGATGCTATCCACTCCAGACTTGTCCACTCACTCAGACTAAGGCCTGGTCTACACTGGGGGGGTGGGTGTCGAACTAAGGTACGCAACTTCAGCTACGCGAATAGCGTAGCTGAAGTCTAACTACCTTAGTTCGAGTTCCTTACCCGTCCTCATGGCGCGGGATCAAAGTCCGCGGCTCCCCCGTCGACTCCGCCACTGCCGTTCGCGGTGGTGGAGTTGCGGAGTCGACGGGAGCGCGTTCGGAGTTCGATATATCGCGTCTAGATGAGACGCGATATATCGAACTCCGAGAATTCGATTGCTACCCGCCGATCCGGCGGGTAGTGAAGACGTACCCAAATACTGTTCTGTGTTGTTTAGATTCTTTGATACTGTTGCCTTTTTGGAGGCTTATCTTCTAGCTATTTATAGCCTGCTTCCCAACAAAAACCTTATTTATCATTTGTATTGTGGTAGAGTTGGGTGGTCCCAGCTGTGATCAGGGCCCCGTTGTGCTAGGGGGTGTACAAACACAAAACAGAAAAATGGCCCCTTCCTTACTTATGGTTGTTTGCATGCTAAGGTCTTGTAACCTAACAGCTTTAGGGTCCAGGGGAATACTGTTCAAGAAATGTAATGAAAAAGAGAGAGCCATAAGATTACAAAGCATGTTATCAGAAATCATTCTTTGCCCCAAGCAGTTTATGATCTGAATGTTATTAAGTTTGTGTAACAAGATATAATTTAAAAAAAGGCAATAGGGAAAATGATTCAGAGTGGGTGGGGGGGAAAGAAATCATGAAACATTGGGTGACTTCCTTTGCACTGGGATATTGATACATTTCAGTCATCCAGGGATCTTTTTTAACTTTGATTCCCAGAGGTGTAAAGGAGTGATGGGAACTAAACTTACCCCCTGCCCCCCGAGTTGTCTGACGCAAGCTGTGTTGAGTCATGATGAGATGGTTGGCTTCAGTAGTGCACTGACATTATTCTCCTGTGAAAACATTGTTAGTGCCTTTATTACAGCGAAGCTAATCACAATGAGGTAAGACAAGGGTCCTGACATGAAGCATAAAAAACAAATGAAATCAGGCTTCCAATTAAGGATGAATTTACTGTTCCTCAGGGCAGCCTGAGAACCATGAGACCTCCTGTCCCTACCCCATCTTGTGCAATTTTGCACTGACAGGAAAACTCAAGACTAATGAATCTCCTAAGTAAGAATCCTGTAATGTCTGTCTGATATATTTCAGGAGAAAGTCAGCTTTGTCTGTCTGAGACAAAGCTCTAGTATGATGTAACGATGATCACTTGGGGCTAGTAGTTGGGTTTTCTGTACTTCCAATCCATTGCGTGGAGCCGGGATGTAGATTATTGACACCAAAGCATTAACGTTAAATTCGTGATGGGGCCAGAGTGACCTGGCAAACTGAGGACCTAAAAACCTTGGGGGGAATTTTCAGGTCTGTGGCAGGGATGTTTCGCTATTTTGTACACTGTCCTACAGGCACATTAACTACTAAAATACATCTTAGTGAGGTGTCTTTGGGGAGGAAAATGTACTGCCTGGGAAGCTGAGCATATAAAAGGGTTTAGCACTTTTCTTCTGGCTTCAGAAGAGAGGCTGGCTAAGATAGCAGCCCAGCATTTCCACTGCCTTAATCAGGAGCACCGAGATTAGATGATTTAGCTACATCATGGGCTAGCAAGTCAACACTGTCATTGCAACTCATTGCACTTCTTGCCAATGTGTGCTTCTTGTTTGTGTGACATCTGTTGTTCCTAACCTGCTGCCATAGATAATTGGTCTGAGAATGATACTTAATTGCAAATGGAATGGAGAAATGAATGGAGGAGAGGAAATCACAAGAATACATTAATGGTTTAATCACTGGGACAGGGCCTGATGCTGTGGAGAGTTTAAGAAGAGTTGAAGCTGCTTAGCACCTCTCAAGATTGAGCCCAGAGTGTTCCACTGTGCGAGGATTTTATGCAAGTCTTGTTTCATCAGCTGGTTGGGAATTTGGGAACGGTGTGTTGCCACCATAGATGTTGCTGTCAGTCACTGGGAACAACACGCTGTGCAAAAGCAAGTGTGGTCACCCTAGTACCTGTGAAGCACAGGCTGTGAATCAGAGAGAGCTTTGATTTCCAACTGTTATGTGGCCTTGAGCATATTAAAATGGTGATGCCAACCTCAGTGAGGTGTTGAAGCTTAATTTATTAATGTATGTAGAAGTGCTTTGATGCCCTTGGCTGGAAGATGCTACAGAAGAGTAAAGTATTATCCTGCATGAGATCCTCACTGATTGCCAAGCGAAGAACCAATGACATGAGCATGCAATAATGGGCTGTTCCACTTCTGATTAGAAAAAAAATATTAAAAAAAAAAAAACAAGTTGACTTAGTGAAACTAACCAGAATAATAGAGACTAGAACCCTGGTAATGTCAACCCTGAGGGTAATGGGAGTACTCTTGATACCTTCTCATTCCCTGATTCTTCCGAACTCAGTAGTGATTCAGGGTGGGGGAGGAGTTGAACGCTGTGGCAGCTCTAGCAATGAGCTTGGTCTGGAGAAGCATTATTCTCTGTGCCAGGTTGCAGTTTGTTCTTTGCGCAGCTTCCACAGAGGACCATCAGAAAACTTGTTGCTGGCAAAAAGAGGTCAAAGATGTGTGCCAAGTCATATCTATGTATCTCTCTCACACTACAGTACCTTGCAGAAATGTTGGGAGGAGGATTCATTGAAAGGAATGCATGTTTGTTTCCTCTTAGGTCTTGATCTTCTTCCCTGGCCCAGCTCTGCAACTAATTATCTTGTAATATTCTTGGCTTATTTTCTTATGTACAGGGCCAGCTCCAGGGTTTTTGTCGCCCCAACCGGCGAAAGAAAAAGAAAAAAAGCCACGACTGGCGGCAGCTCCACTGCGCCGCTTTCTTCTTCGGCGGCAATTCGGCAGCAGGTCCTTCCCTCTGAGAGGGACTGAGGGACCTGCTGTCGAAGAGCCCAACGTGCCGCCCCAAGCACCTGCTTGCTGGGCTGGTGCCTGGAGCTGGCCCTGCTTATGTAACATCTCTTTGTTGCAAACTAGACCCTATGTGCATTAGAAACAATATATACAGGGATCACTTAACCACAAAGTGCAACCGTATTTGCAATGTAAAACCTTGTTGCTTTTGTCTGTTTAGAAGGCAAAGAGCTGAGGTCCATTCACACTGACTAGCAAACTTTTCTTGGCTAAAGGATGGGGGGAGAGGAATTTGAGAAGCAAAAATTACATGTCAGCAAAACTGTAACTGACTTGTATTCATATTTGGCAGCCTGCCATGGAGTTAGTGAAAAGCAAAACTACTGGCACAGATGCAGTAGACAAACTAACTGACCTCTTCTGTTGAAGGAGTGTGTGTTTAACCACTTAGCATCTACAAAAGAAGGAAATTGGATATGGTGAATCTTTAAATGTCTTGAATTTTTGCAAATCCTTTCAATTGGGGTGGAGGGTATGTATGACCTACAGCTTTCTACAGCCAAAACCCATGATGCAGCAGTATCATTGTAAGGTATAGTGTGTTTGGATAATTACTGTAATCTCTTAAATGAGGGATAACTGCATTCATCTTAGATGCAATATTGCTGCTAGGAAACTGCAGTTCTTCTCATATTCACAACTATTTAGCCCATAAAAAAAATGGGTGCAAATAGCATGACAAAGCCTGTGAGAACTAGCATTGGAACAGAATTAACAGCACCTTCTTGAACGAACACAACGCTTGTGAAGTGATTGTGAAGGGCCCTTGAGAACACTTCCTTGGATATTCTTTGTAAATGTTCTGTTCACACACAGTCACTTTTACTGACCTTTCTGTTTTTTGGCAAGCTATGAGAACAATCCACAACCTGCGTATTGAGTCGCTTGGTCTACAGTGTGGCTGTAATAAGGGTTCCATATAGGAGTGAATGCTTGAAGGGAGACTGTAGAGTGGGAGCTGCTCTTGCAGACCTGTGTTGAATGCTACAGACTCTCCTGCCAAGAAGTGGAAATAAACGGCTCCAGATTGCTGTAGACAACTGCTATAGGAAGGCAGGCATAATGGTTTGAAAAGCTATTGCCTCATCACCTGTGCAGAGGAGCCACTTGTGTGGCTAAGAAGTGGCTTTAGAGCTGAAGTGGATCTCAGAAGTGCATTGTGACCGGGTTAGTAGTGGTCTAGCTCCTTTTAAAAGAGGTCCTGCAAAGTGGAGAGTCCTTTCTAAAATGCTGGGTTCCTCTAACTGGAGAGCCCATATTGAGGGGGCGAGAGAAGTCGGACTTGGGGTTCTTTTAACCTTCCCCTGCCACACTTGGCAGCTGTGAAGGGCAGTTGGAGCAGTTCTTGAGGCAGGACAGAACCGTTCCAGGAAGTGGGGGCTGAAACAGCCCTGAAGGAAAAGGAGGCTTACCTCAGAGCCAATTTCCAAGTCTCTCTGGCCTATCTGGAAATGTAGGGGAGCCTGGCAACCAAAGGGAGTTGCTAGTGTGTGTGTGGGGGAAATCCATGTGAAGAGTGCAAGGAGAACCGTTCAGCTGGATCTGCGTATAGCATCAAGGTTTCTGGAGTTAGTGTGGGCTGTGACTGATTCTTAAACGGCCTTTATTTCAGCTCTTTCTCTCCCACACCCTCCCAGTATTTTATTCCCGCCGGACCTGCACTGTAGGGCAATGTTTTTCTCTAGTGACTATTTTATTTTCATTATGAAGCACGTCATTAAATCTTGATGCTCACCTCCTGACACCCCCATGGGGAACTGAGGGCAGGGTGACGTCAGTCTTCCTGTGAAACACGGAGTTCCCTTGGCCCAGCCACGAGGGAACCTTTAGCATAGATTTGTCTCTCTTCTTGTTTGTGAGACTCAGGGCGGTGTGTACGCTGGCTGTGTGACCAGGCACCAATTCAGCTCGAAGCCCAGGATGAATTATGGCAAGAAGGGGAGTTTGACATGATAGCACTATTTAGGGAGGGCAGTCACTCCCTTAGCGGAAAAGCAGGAATAGGGTAACTAGAGAAGCAGCGTTTGTTTCTAAAGCAGGATGCCCTCTGGGTTAGGGAAAGGAAATCTTTTGCCACACTCTGAATTTGATGGAGTGCCTTTTGTGCTGCCTTGGAGATATCAGATCAACATCAGTTAATCACTATAGAGTGTATTCTGAATACAGGAACCAGTCAAGTTTCAGTGTGGTAGTTCCCATCCTGCTTTCAAGCACTTCAGGCTAGACACGTCACAGTCTCTGGTCTGATCATTCTTGCATAACATTCTGTTTTGCTGCTGTCTCACGGTACGGATATGTGTGACCAGGGGAAAGGGAGGTCAGAGAGACTTTATTTGGTCAAACAATTAGGCTTTGGGTGACAGACTTCACTTTTCTTTAGGCCTTGATTTAACATTTATTCATTGGGTTTGTCAGCTGGTTGAGTAGAAGAATATTGGGTGTCTTGGACAAACTGTTTTAAAACAGACAATGGATACTTCCCAGTGAGACTTGAAAAGTCACCACTGGAGATCAGCTTGGTGAATTAAAGATCCTGAATATATTCCTTCCCATTAGGCGGTTATTGAGTAGGAGGCTGCTCTGACTAGCAAGTATGAGTTTTATTTATTCTTAACATAGAGGCCATGCAAAGAGTGGCCCGGGATAGAAAGAGGAGGCAGAGGCTAGTTTGTGCCCTATGTGTTTGTTGGTGCAGGAAGGGTTGAGATTTGGATATTGAGTAGTTTAGCTGCAGCAATAAAAGAACCACAGTTTCAAGGAAGATAACTTGTCATAACATCATTGGAAAGAAGGTGGTAAATGTCACTAGCAGGACTGTGGAAGACCTGTCCGTACTTCTTCCCTCCCCCTCTAGTCTTTGCTTAAGTTTTGATTAGGTAAAGAATATTCTGGGTTGCAATCCAGACCAGTGACGGGCTGTGTCACCACCTGTGTGCAACCTTGGGTGCCTCACAATGCCTAGCTGATGTTACTCCCAGCCTGGGCCTCTCACAAACAGCCTACCAGCATGCAGGTCACGCTCTGAGTGTCTGTGTGTAGCTCCAGTCCTGGTCCAGCAACTCTGGTTCCAGCAGCCTGTCAGCTACATAGCAGCCACACCCACAGCAGAGTGACCACAACATGCTCCCCGGCCTGGATTTTCCCCCAAAACATGTGTTCTTCACTGCCCAGCCCTCTCCTGGACAGTTTGGATATTAAAGGTCCGTTGCTGCTGTAAGGGAGGGGGTCAGTATCCAACAGTTTGCTGCTTTAATTGGAGTTACCCAACAGTTCACTTTAAACACAACACTGGATTAGTTTTGATTAAAGAATAAAACAAGTTCATTTAACTACAAAGAGAGAGGTTTTAAATGAGTACAGATACTAGGTATTATAGTCAGAAATGATTACAAGAGAAATAAAGATAAAACGTTTCCTAGGAACTAAAACGTAACAAACTAGACTTGATTCAAGGTTGAAATCTTACCATAGGTTCCCAGCAATGTAGCTGACCAAATTCTCAAGTCAGGATGGGCCCTCAAAGTCCAAAGGGCTGGTTCCTTTGTCATCTTAGGTGACAGAGAGAGTGAGAGAAAGAAAGAGAGTCTCTGGGGGTGTGTTTGCCCCTCACTTTTATAGTCCAGCCATCTGAGGGTTAGTTACCCTTAGATAAAATTCCTTCCCACTGGGAGGATGGAGGCATGGAGACTCATGGTGAAAGAGGTTCCATGTTGATGTTTATTAAAATGCTAATTGCTCTGCAAAGAATGGCTGCTTGACTGGTGATGGCCAACCAATTTTGATGCTTCACTAGAGGCATCAGATTGTCTTTTGTCTTTGAGAAATGGGTGTGCCCTCCTCTCCTCCAGACTTGTCTGGTAAGCACACATCAGTCATAATTTAGCGTATGTTCATATCTCTTAATATGCATCGTGTCCATGCATTTCACCATATTATTGACCAGCCAGTTTTTAGTTTTCAAATGATACCTCACAAGGCATATTTTTGTACAAAGGTCGCTACAATAGCATGTAGGGTGGAATATAGGGGGTATTCAATTGCAGCTGCTACTTAATTTTTTGTTGTTGTTGCGGCAAACAATTTAAAATCTATGCTTAGGTAAGCATCTCGCAACTGCTGCTATCCAGGCTCTTTACTACTGGTAGGTCTGCTTGTATTCCTGACCACTCTTGGACCCCTTAAACATCTTTTATGGTCTGTAAGTACCAACCACCTTCTTTGCAGTGGAGTAGAATTGGCTAAGCTTTGCCTTCAGAGCATACCCTTGCTGCTCCTTACCCAACCAAAGGATTAGGACACTGTTGGTTGATGTGAGGCTTTCCAAGGACTGAGTACATGTCCTTGTAGGGCTGGTCTACACTAGGGGGGGGAATCGATCTAAGATACTTCAACTTCAGCTACGCTATTCATGTAGCTGAAGTTGCGTATCTTAGATCGAGTTACCTACCGTCCTCACGGCGCGGGATCGACGTCTGCGGCTCCCCCTGTCGACTCCGCTACCGCCGTTCGTGTTGATGGAGTTCTGGAGTCGACAGGAGCATGTTCGGGGAGTCTAGATGAGATGCAATATATCGATCCCCGAGAAATCGATTGCTACCTGCCGATACGGCCGGTAGTGAAGACGTACCCATAGTTGAGACTGGAATCCCAAAGTCTTCATGTTTCATGCATTTTTCTTTTTGCTTATGTTAAGATCTCTCTGCTAGGGAAGTGTTTACAGATCCTTAATGTCAACCCTCTGAGAACCTGCTGCTGCTTTGATGATTAAATGAGATGTGATTATAGTGTGCAGCCTGGTTCACTGAACACTTATTATTTCAAGTAATTATAAAGAGAAATGTACTATGGCAGTCCACTTAAATCTTGCAGCATCTGTTTTTAAGACTTCAGTACGGAAGGTTGCTGTCAGATGCAAAGCAGCATGTTGGTTGGCTCCTGTGAACTTTAACAACCAATTGTAAAATACAACCGTAGACTTACTGTATGTGCTATAGAGATTTTGTTCTGCAGGGTCTTATAATCTAGATGAAGGACTCCATATTTCATCCTGGCATTCTAGCTCTCCTCTTGACGATAAGGATTTCTTATAAAACTGCCAAGTTACTGTAAACCCAGCTTTCAAAGGGAGGGAGGGAGGGACGGACAGTTCTATATTTTATTTTTGGCCATGCTGAAATACCCCACTAACAGATGGTGCTGGCTGCAAAAGAAGGCAGTCCGTACAGTATTAGTGAATATAGCATGGCAGGCTTTGGTGCCATAGGCATGCTAAATAAGGGAGTAACTGAAGTCTGGCTTGCAGCTGGGGACAATCCCGCTCTAACAAGCAAGGACTGGATGTGTGATGTGTCTTCTGGGATCTCCATATATGCCCTAGTCAAATGCATGACAAAGAATGTAATTTATTAGACAATGGAGTGGGGAAAATGAAGCCTCAGTTTTATCAAGCAATCACTAACCGCTTTCGAATGGCTAAGAGCATGATGGAGGGGAATAGGCTTACTGGCTTATCACCCACTAGAGTAGGACTGGAGAGCTTAAAGCCTTCATGAGAACATCTGAAACTGGAGAGTTTTCAATGATGTCTGTGCATAGGTGCTGTCATAGGAGAAGGGACCTCCAGTTTATAAAGTCCCCTTCTTGTCAGGCGTATGGCAGTGCCATGTGATTGATGCAGGCCTCCCCTGTTAATTGACTGAATTCTTTAAATACGCTGTTTTTGTCCAGATTAAAATTGTTTGTTTTTTTTTCTTTAAGAGGCCCTGGAAGATCGTTATCTCTTGAATGCAAGAAAGCAACTGCATACATGATGTAAGCAGAGGCGGCAGGCTGAATTAGATGCCACACTGGGTTAGTGTGTGAGCCTTGTTATTCCTGGAAATGTGGCTTCAGATTTGGGCTAGGTGATGAGGGAATTGAGTGTGATGATCTTGGCTTAGTCTGCAGCAGACATGCTTCTCTATCGAGCAGAGGTGTGTGGGGACACTTTGCCTTAGAACCCTTGCTGTAAGCAGTGATAGAAATCTCTCAATTTGCTACGTTGTCCTTGCCTTGCCATGCCTTGCCTTCCCTGTCCCATCTTGCAAAAAGTTGCCATGGATGTAAACACACTGAGGTCCAGGGGACAATTGGAGCTGTAACAATTCAGCCTCCAGAAGAAAGAAAGAAAAACAAGATATTTAACCCGAAGCCAGAGTCCAATAACAAAGTAGGGACAGCTGGTCATTGTATTCCACGGGCATTTCCATTATTTATGGTGCAGGGAGGAAATAGTTTGCTCCCAAGATGTTGGAGGTCTAACAGTTGGGCTGAAATGACTTTTTTAAAAGGTCCCTAAACCCGTCTTTGAAAAGTCAAGTTTAACCTCTGTGCAGTGTAATAGCTCCTTAATGGCCGCTTCAAAGATACCGAAACATTTCAAGCTCTTGATAGGAATAGCAGAGAAATTGGATTTTCTGACAGTAATGCAGAGAATAATTGTAGACTTTTATGTAGCTCAGTAAAGATTCTCGTAAATCTGCCATTAAGGGACAGGTTTTGAATTTTATTAACAATTGATTTGCGTGTGTGTGGAGAGGGGTTGTTCTATATTTGAGATGACTCATCCCAGTCCCTCTAATCTGACTCCTTTTTTTTTTTTGCTTTGTTTTTGAGGGGGAGAGGATGGTTGAGGAGAGTGTTGTTTTTTTTCTTTAAAGCACGCATTGCGCTCTCTGAAATGTTTGAATGTATGAAGGATGCTGTAGAAAAGTAACATTATCATCTTATTTGAACAACATTTGACTTCAGTGTGAAGTCTGAAGCACATCCGTCCAAAATAACGGACATTGATTGGCTGCTATATTCAGTCAATAATTCTGGTAGCTAGAAAGAGTGCTTGTTTGCTTAGGACTCACTGGCTGTCAAATAGGTAAACCCAGGTAATTAAGAAGGGCTCACCATGGTGCAGATGTAGTGACTGCTTTCATTGGTCAATGAGTGTGCACCAGGGATTAAAGCCCAGGATAGTGCTAAAAATAGCCCCAAATCAGTTTGGGAGTGACCCTGCCCCATGTTGCAAATAATTAAATATGGCAACTCCGGTGATGATATAGCAGAGTACCTAGTGTTCTCTCTTAACCAAATGAGTAATTACTTACATAAGAGATGATCGCCTAAATGGAAGTATATGAAACTTCCTATTTGTCTCTGAACAGTCTAGCTGGGAGCCAGTTAATTATTTTTGAGTAGTAAGCAAGTATTTGCTAATAGCAAGACAAATTTTAAACACTTGTTTAAAGATTATCAGGCAAGAAATACATGGGTTTCACATTAACAAACCAAATAGCTTAGAGCAGTGACCTTGGGCTGTAACATGTGGTTTCCCAGTTCCTTACGTAAAGAAATAGTTACATTCTCTTTTTATGTTTCAGTCAAGGGATTTTTATAAAAAGGAATTGTGTATGCCCTTTACAGTAGAACCACAGGGTTACGAACACCTCGGGAATAGAGATTGTTCATAACTCTGAAATGTTCGTAACTCTGAACAAAACGTTATGGTGGTTCTTTCAAAAGTTTACAATTGAGCATTGACTTAATACAGCTCTGAAACTTTACATGCAGAAGAAAAATTGTGGTTTCCCTTTTATTTTTTTAGTAGTTTACATATAGCACAGTACTGTGCTGTATTTGGTTTTTTTTGGTTTTTTTTTTTGGTCTCTACTGCTTCCTGATTATGTACTTCTGGTTCCAAAAGAGGTGTGTGGTTGACTGGTCAGTTTGTAACTCTGGTGTTCAGAACTCTGAGGTTCTACTGTAGTTGGTATATACTGTAAGATCCAAAGTAAAATGACTGGCGAATAGTGCTATAAGGACCTACGCAGTGTACCTTTGACTACACTGTACCTTTGTATTTTTTCTTAATTTTAATACACATATTAAGTTCTCTGCAGCATCTGAATTTGCAGATTGGTATCAGTGAGGAAAAATCAAACTTGCATCCTCCTTACTGACCAATGTAAAACTGGAAGCTGCTTTAAAAGCATTTTAAAATAATTTATCTGCATTGACTGTAATGGAACCCTTGCCTGTTGCTATATTTGGTCCTAGTCCTGCAAGCACTTACGCGCACACATTACTTGAATGAGTCCCTTTACAGTTACAATGTGTGTAAGTGTGCACAGGTTCAGGCCCTTGGTGAATAAAATTGGCCAAGGAGGAGAAATTCTGTCGCAGTACAAGCAGATTTATCCCGCTCCGTAGCCCTTTCTGTGCCTCTTCTTGGCAACTCTTGAGTTCTGCCATTAGCTACGCACATATAGTTGGAGATCATAGTGGTTGCAATGTATCCTTAGTTGTCAGTTAACCTTGAAGGAATGCTGTAGCTGGGCTGCATTATGGCTTTGTATGCATGAATTGGTTTGCTAGCTTGCAGTGTTGTGTAATTTGGAAGGCTTAAAAAAAAAGTGTGAATGAAAGGAAAGAGAGAAGAATGAATATGCTAGCTTTGTTTTAATATTCTTAATCTCTGTTTTTTGTGTTGGTGGTAGTTGATGTAATATCAGCGTCATTGTATTAATTGGAAAAGATGCCTTTTGTGACAATAATAGGGGCATTTGGCTCCAGTGGTAGAGAAGCCACTTAAGATGTGGGATAAACATGGGCCAATAACTGCATCCTCCAGCATAAACGTTTTGGAAATACCTTTAATTTGGAGGAAAATTGGCAAAGAGGGAGGGCACAGCACACAGATCTTTAATACCAGAGGAGAAGTTTTTAAAAAAAGGTGGGGTGGTAGTGGGGGAAGAATTTATTGACATACACAAAAGGACAAGACTAGGAATAATGACCTCGACCTCCATCTTGAACATTCAAGTTACGGTGGTAGAGTGAAGAAAATTCTCCACTGCAGTTTGGCAGTGGCTTCTAGACGAAGCTGTGAGGCATAAAAGCTAGATGGATTCAAGAGAGGATTGTATTTCGTACTGAAAGAAATAGAGCAACCCATCCTTTTGCTTGGGGAAGGACTGGATGATTTCATCAGCCCTAAAGTGCACCTATGATGAATGGAGATCTCCACAGATGGAGCGCTTTTCTCAGTGTTGAGCCAATTTTATTTTAAACATATAATGAAAGGAGGTATGAATGACTGCAGGACCATTAAACATTAAATGTGTTGCACAGGGCTTTAGTAGCTCAACTTCTATTACAGTCAGTGGGAGAATTGTGCAGCTAAAACCCTTGATTCTGGACTTCAGAAACCTAATTCAAAACATTACTTTATTGGATTAGCCAGGTGAAATTCTGAGAGCCCTTTATCCCACACATGGCTTTCTAGAAAGTGAAAACCTTTTTTCCCAGCACCCAGGGTCAGCTGTCAGCCAACTCTTTATGGAGAACTTCTGACCCTCAGTTGCAGTGACCTCTTTACCAGGACAGACCAAACTTATTGGAAGAACAAGTAGTTACAACTTCCCAGTAAGCCGCAGAGGATATTTTTGGGACCGAGATTTATGCTCCTCTAATATGTTTTATCAAAGGCTCAGACCCAACCTTGTTTAAAGATCATCTGAAGATTTTGCTATATCCGCTAGATACTAAAGTCAAAGGCAGATAGCTAGTTGCTTAATTTAAAATATTACTTGCCCACAGGGGTTTAGGATTTTATAAAATGCATTTATGCACTCAGAGTGAGCAGCTGGAGTTTTTTAGCTGTCTTGAGCCTGCCTGTCAGACTGCCTTAACAGTGAACTGGCACTGGGCTGGCAAAAACATTGCTTATCCACTGATCTTGGCACAAAGCACAATGTGTTCATGATGTGCACTTCTACCAGAAATTAAATGCTCTCTAATGTTTTAGGGCTCTGGCAGCTAAGAAGACCTGTTTAAGGACTGTAGGTTGTAAGCTGACTGAAAGTAGCAAAGGGTTGGTTGGATAGATCTGTGTGCATAGGAAGTACCTTACCACTGCTTCGGAAAGCAGTGTGCCAAGTCTGCTCAGAGCTGGTAGTGGTGAGGGTAAAAACACATTCTTACTGTTATGGCTTCTGATTTTTCTAGGCTAGTAGCGAAGCTCCAGCATGAATATATTTATCCACCGTCACTGTGCGGTAAAACATATTTCTGAAGTGTGATATAACAGGGAAGAAGTCAAAAGAGCTTGCTACCATTTCAGAAGCTTTTGAGGGGAACTGAACATGATTTTTACTTTTTGGAACTCCTGTTTAAATTAGGTGATACTTTGTTCCCCTAGGGAGGCCTTGTTTCTGTAACTACCTATACAAACAAGTGTGAAGTCTGATACATCTGGTGCTGAAAACAAGCTGCAAACAGCTCTTTCAAAAGATTGCTGTTATACTTATTTCATATTCTAAAGCAGAGATTAGCAGTCCTTTCCTAAGTGACCACCTTTTTCTGCCTGCAAAACCAAAACCATCTACTTCCCCGACACGTGACCCTGTATTCCAGAATCCTTTGCGCTATTTCAGGTCCAAACCCCTTTCCAAATGTTAGACACACAAGGTGGGTGAGGTAATATCTTTTATTGGACCAACTTCTGTTGGTGAGAGAGACAAGCTTTTGAGTTTACACAGAGCTCTTCTTCAGGCCTGTGAAAATGAAAACTCGTGGTTTTTAGGGTGTTCTGTCAGATCTGGTCAAAGCTGACATTTTTATTCAGTAGATATAAATTGGTTAATTTAATTTAAAAACTTTTGAAGTGTAACTGAAAATTTCATCTTCCCCAGCGCTGTATGCTAAAGAAACCTAATGCAGTTGCTTATGTTTGAAAGGTTTTCTTCCTAGGCAGAAGAGCTGGAAACCTTTTATTTATTTATTTTTTAAATGAAAAAAAAAACTTAGAATACAAAAGGCTATGATCATCAGTTAAACAACAAAACTCACACCCTAAAAAGGGCTTCTAATGTGGTATACCAAATGGATGTTCATAGGTAAGTGAAATGATATTGAAAGATCATTACGCTTCAGTTATGAGCTTCTGACAAATACCTCTAACCTTAAAAACAACCTAAAGATCAAAACTCCCAGATAGCTGAGTTGATTCAGGGATAACCATAAAAAATGAGTATTCATGTTAAAAATATGGAAATTTCCAGTAACTTGAAACTAGGTTTTTTAAAAGGATTGTTTCCGATAATTCATCTTCTTAAAACCAACCATCTCTCTCTAACAAACATTTAACACAAGTCATTGGTGCCAAAATATAATAGTACAGGCTGATGAACATGTAGACTTTATAATCCCTTTTGTCTGGTAACTGGCGTTCATAGGAATATGCAGTGATAGTGGCTGTATTTATATTTTTTTGGTTGCCATGCCACCTATTTTTTCTCCCTGGTCCAGTCGCATGGGCAAATGGTTGCTGATACCACATTGGCTAAGGGTTTTTGGAAGACTGATGTGTACTGTGTTTCAGACATGAAAAACAGATGGCTCAAAACGGAGACCCTGGATTTGAACACTCCCTAATCTCAAAACAGGTTTGACTGGGATTACAATATGGTCACTTGGGCCCAGTTCTTTTAAAAAGCTTAATCTGTAAAACCAGCAGCTTTTTGAAATTTCTAAGTAAATGTCCTCAAAAGTCAGATAATTACAATACATTTGTCCTGTGATACCTCTAACTTGTATTTTTATTGGTTGGAAGTATTGTAACTTTATCTTGGCAGGATACTTGTATTGGTGGAGTGCTTAAATGAATCCTCTTGCTCATGGAACTAGAATTTAGATCATTATAAAGCCAGTTATTTCATAGCTCTCATCCAGACTTGTAAATACTATTACTTCAAACACAGCTGTTGACAAGAGTATCCCTAGGTTTGAGCAACTGACCCAGGACTGGAGGCTGAACCAAATCAACATGTCCACTGAACATTGGTCTACACACTATAAAGTACTGCACTTAACTGTTTGGCTACCTCCATTCTTCCCTCTCCCCTGTGCGTCAGACCTGGGACCTGCAGCGCCTACTCTACCCTTGTCATAACAGAGTAGAAGAGAATACGTAGAACTGGTTTACAGATCTCTTCCCTGGAAAACTGTGCATCATGCTGTGTAATAACGTAACCCCTCAGAAATGCTCTTCTGCTTGGTTAATACCGCAGTGACTAAAAAATTGGTATTGACTTAAATTCTGCACTCACAAAATGTTGTTCCCCATTGCATTCTTGTGAAATTCAACACCAAGCTGGCTATGGAGAGCAGAGATATTAGGAGTTTTTGTGTTGTCTTGCTGCCTCCTGTTTCTTCCTGATGGATTAAAGCTGGTTCACACAGTATTTCTCCATCTGTCATCCAGACGCTTATTATGCAGAATTCTGATCTTCTGCATTCTGGGTTTATGAGATATGAACAGCATGGTAATGCTTTACAGAAGACATGTGTGGCTCTGAACTAGCAGTGACCCAGGCCAGGAAATACGTATGTGCTGCCAAACAAAAGGGTGGGAAATCAAAACACCGGAGTGTTTTTGTCCTTAAAATCCTGGTCTTAGTGTGGCAGTTTTTAAAAATAGCTAAGTGTTCCTTGATGTCTAATTGCAGTGTCTGTTTTCTAGGCACAACTGGAAGCTCAGAAAGCGACTCAGGATTTCCAGAGGGCTACTGAGGTGCTGCGTGCTGCCAAGGAAACCATTTCACTCGCTGAACAGAGGCTGTTGGAGGATGACAAGCGTCAGTTTGACTCTGCCTGGCAAGAGATGCTCAATCACGCCACCCAAAGGGTGAGATCAATAAGGAGCTGCTTGCCTTGTGTCTTACTCAGTTTGAGTTAGCTTTGTTGCATGCCACAAGGCCTAAATTCTTTTTGATTTGCGCGAGGGATGATGCAGAAGGGCTGTAATTCCACTGGCAAACTAATAGAAATGGATTGTGAATCAGGAACTTGGGGCACTATTAACGATGAAATAAGATGGGGCTTCCTGTGAGATGGTGAAGAAGGCAGCTTGCCCGCCTCTGGGAAGGGTTAAGGGGAGCCACTTTGGATAAGCTAAGAGCTGCTCCCACCATGATTGGAGGGCATGGAGAGGGTGAACACAGTGGAGTCTGCGTAGGGTTTTTTTTACCATGCCTGTCACTATGGTATGTGAGCCCCTGGGCCAGCAGCTCCCTTCCCCGATTGTATGGTGAGGAAGAGGAATGCTGAGTCAGACGTGCAGGTGAAGTTGAGTCGGAAGGAACCAGAATGGGGAGTCTCTGCAAAGGCTGGAAGGGAGTGACGGGGAGGAAGCAGCTCCAGCGGGTCTCAGGGCCAAGAGGCCTCTTGGGGTCTGTCTGAACTGCAGATAAAAACCCAGGGCTGGCCCATGCCAACTGACTGGGCTGCGGAGACAGCAGCAGAGTCACTGCCTGAGAAAGGCCCCTTCCAATGAGGCGTCTGTGGAGAATAAAATAAGATTAGTATTTTGAGGACTAAAGCTGCTGTTTGAAGTGCTGTGAGCCCCCCAAATGTTAAGAGTGCAGGATAGAACTACACTGAGACATCAAAAGCCTGCATGTGGGAGTAGCCCTGGATTCCACTCAATAGACCAGAGTTCTCTCCCTGGCTCTGCTGCTGGCCTGCCAAGTGACCTGGCCTTGTCAGTTCACCTCTCCATGCCTCTGCTTCCTCCATCTGTAAAATAGGGATCATGACACTGACCTCCTTTGTAAAGTGCTTTGAAATCTAGAGAAGGCAAGTATTGCCTAAAAGCTAGGTGGTGGCAGGAATGTTAAACACTCGTGTTAGAGAAATTCATACTCACTTTTTTAATGGTTTCTTCCCACTTTCTTTCCTAAAAGAATGCAAAAATGGCTTTGATTTTTTTTTTTAAAAAGAACATACAAGAACCAAACCAAACTTAAAACTTCTCGTGCCAAGCCTTCCCAGATGTGCCAGGAAAGCTTAACCCACTATTCCAAGCTGGCTGAAGCAATAGTGTAACATTATCTTAGACCTGAAATCCTAATCCTTTTGTGGAAACTGTATTTGATTATAAGACAACATAGTCTTCATGTATAAATTTTATACATCAGCGCTGCCAGATGGTGCACGGTACCAAAAGAGCAACAGGTGTGCTGTGTGAAATGGGAAACCTGGTATGTGAAAACTGAACACTGCTGATATCGTTGTCACCACTGTCGTGTGTTTAAGGTTCCTATACTTCAAAATGACATGACGAGACTAGCTCCACCCCTTCATTGTGATTGCCCAGAAGCGATCAGCTGTAGCCCTCATTTGAAACGAGAAGTCCACTAACATTTTTCTTTCTTGACGCATGAAGACGAAAACTGGATGCTTCTGCGGGTTTGCAATGGGCTATACAACATTGCCTCTTAAAGTCCAGTTAAGCTTGGTAGTGACCAGTTACTAGTGTGAGTTATGCAGTTTACATGTGTGATTCAGGATGTCTAAGCCAGCAGTGGTATTAACCAAAAACTCTTCCTGGAAAGAATCCTTTTGGCATTCAACTGAGAAGTGACAACAACTGGAAACGAACAGCTCCATCTCTGCAGAGCTTCCAGCAGGGTTAAATTCATACATGCCAAGTTTCTGATGTGCCACTCAAGGCCTGGTCTTCGTTCCACCCCTTTCTCCAAGGCCCCACCCCTGTCCTGCCTCTTCCTGCTGTATTCACCCCGTCCCCCAAGCGTGTCCAGCCCTCGCTCCTCCCCCCCCAGGGCCTCCTGTACACCACGGAACAGCTGATTGTGGTGGGCAGGATGCGCTGGAGTGGGAGGCACTGATTGGGGCTGCCAGTGGGCAGGAGGTGTGGAGGCGTGGGGGAGGAGCTGATACAGGGGCTGCTGGTGAGTGCTAAGCACTACCATTTTTTTGGTGGGTGCTCCTCCTATGGAGTCTGCAGCTATGGCTAAATTTCTTTGCCATACCCAAGGAAGGCAACTCACTTCCTTGCTGTCCCAGAAGAATGCCTATCTTAAATATGACACTTCCTTGTCAAAGACAGGCTTGTCTAACTCTGTGGTTTTCCTCCTGTGGTCCACGGACCCCTGGGGATCTGCTGACTGTCTAAGATTTTCAAGAGTCGGCACCTCCATGTGAAATTTTGTAGGAGTCCGCAAATGAAAAAAGGTTTATAACCATTGGTCTAGTGCAGTCCTCTAGGAAAGGTCAAAGCATCATTCTAGCTTTCTAACTGGTGCACAAGCTGAGTAGCAGCAAAGAGATCAGCTAACGTGCTGGATGTAGAGCAGAATCTATCTTGAATATTTTATAATTTTGACCTTTCCTCCAAAGGAGAGAGTCTTTATTTATATATGCAAGCAGCTGAGGGGCACTGGAGCTGAATATATATTCTTGGATCTAGTTAGAGCCTATGAAACCTATTCTTTCTAAGTTAGAGGGTTCACAATAAAATGCATATATTTTTTGTTGCAAAATATGTAGTACAGATAAGGGGAGTGTGGCCTTAAATAAAACTTCTCGTTATTACAATAATTGAAATTGCTAGACACCAAAGTTTAATTTCATCATTGTTCAGTCTTTCATATAAGCATTGAAAGGGGTAAAGCACAGGTTTACTCTGAATGCAATGGAAAGCAAAGGTCAGTTGTATACTTCAAGTTGGCGGCATCTCTTTGTGTGTTTTGAATATCACTAACTGTTTGGCTTGGCTTGTTTGGCTCTGAGAGATACCGTTCATTTGATCGTAGGGGAACACAGCAATGCTGATGAGACTAATATTATTTGAAAACAAAATTATTTGCAATTGGTTTCTCTTTTCTGAAATAAGAGCCTGCTACTTTGGTCTGAGGTAGACTGCCCCTTCTGGCATATGTTGGAATAGCTCAAATAATGGAATATACGTTGAGCTATTTGCTTTGGAGTTGGGGAGTAAATTGGTTTGCATTCTGAATTCTTGGAAAAGGAATATCTCAGAAAACAGGGTCCATCACTTTCTGTAACAATGCTTGCTCGTGAGAGAGCCTGCATATCACCTATGCAATGGAAACGTTCATGTCTTGTCAAAATGTTGGGGGAGAGAGACAGAGTAATGATGACTTTAATTTATCCTCTGGCTGGACACTGTTATGCAGATCATTCCACACTTGCGTTTTCTGCCTGGTAGTACAGAAAAATGGATGTCCTAATTTGCTATGTGGCTCTTCAAATTTTCAAATCAAAAATATCCCTGATAGCATTGCTGGCATCATAATTGATGCAGGACATTCACTGGAGCAGATGAGGCTATTTACAGCAATTAAAACAAAATTTACACAAATTAAAGTACTGAGGCAGTGAGCGTTATGTATAAATGTTCAAATGTTTGCTTGACTTGTGCCCGAGCCATGGCCCTGTGTGTTGGACTGGAAGTGTTCATGGAAAGCATGATACACTTAACCTTTGGGCCAGTCCTACACATGCATCTCTGCCTGCCTCGTCAGTGTGGCAGCATTTGTGATGGCTCATCATCCCAGCCAGAAGAGGAATGTTCTGTAAAGAAAATAGCTCACTTGTGGAAGAGAATGGGGAAATAACAGGGATGATATGGTAGCTCAGAATGCCATGCTGGTGGATCTTGAACATCTCACTGGGGTTGTAGGGGTACTGAGCTCTCACGTTTGAGGCTGCTTATACCAAACCTCCCCCAGAATGCACTAAGCATCAGTGTGCTCCTTGTATCGTTAATATTTTATTTGCTAACCAGACGTGCTGCTGTTTCTTCCCAGAAAGATTTTTCTAAGTAGGTTAATTGAAAGAAGATCTCTCTTCTCTTCTGTATCTCCCCTCCACCCCGCTATACTCTGAGAGGTTCAGAGAGGTTATGGAAACACTGTTAATTAAAATTATATGAAACTGGTAAGCATGTGACATGCCTGCTACAAATCAAACCATTTGTTTCCTCTCTTGAAGGTCATGGAGGCAGAGCAGACGAAAACAAGAAGTGAGCTGGTGCACAAGGAAACGGCAGCCAAATACAATGCTGCCATGGGCCGGATGAAACAGCTAGAGAAGAAACTGAAAAGGGCCATCAATAAATCCAAGTACGTGTTTTAGCTGGTGGTGCGTTTACATGCTAACCCTATTTGCATGGGGTGCTTCACGCACGTGGCTTTCAGGACTCTGTCCGTGCTGAACCTGCCAGGGGGCTGCACAGATAGTGTAGCTGGTGTCTGACTTGCAGCCCAGCCTACATAGTCACAGAACTTCACACTGGCTGAGAAAGCAGCCAGGCTATTGATTAAAAACTTTAAAGGTGTGAGACTACCTCAGAGCTCCATATCGTACGTCAGATTTGTTCGCTTTCCAGAGCCTTCTTGGCAAGTCACGTGAGAGCTATTCTCATGGAAAGGCACACACTTCAGGGGGCATAGCTAAGAAGCGTGTGTGATAAATGATAAAATGTGTTCGGTGTGTGGGTTCTCTTCTGCTGCATAGAAGTCTATGCAAATGTGGTGGTCGTCTAGAAAAGCTGCCTTTTGTAATACTAGCTCACTGTCCATGAAGAAGCTTTAGGTAATCTCCAACTAATATTTTTAATTTTAATAATGCATTTCCATTTTCTGCAGTTTGACTAATCCCTCAGTCTAAAAATGACTCTATCAATGTCTGTTACTATTTTGCTCAATACATATACAAGTATTGGTGCTTTCCAAGGAAACTCTGAGCACGTGTTCTCTGTCACATGTTGCCACATATCTGTAGCCTGCAGCCATTCCACCTTGTGCTGTGTGTTTCTATGATAAGCTAAGCTGAGCAGGGTGCCAGTATTGGATGGGAAACCTCCATAGGTGCTGAAATAAATATTCTGCAGTTCAGTAGATGGCACTTTCCTCTAGATCAGAGTGGTGGTAGGGGCATTAAATTACCAAAAGAGCCTTTATTTGAATGGGATGGAAAACGAAGGTCCTGATCACTTAACATTGAGGAACTTTTCATAAGAATAAGGGTGTTCATCCTGCCGCCCTGGCCAGCTGTTACCTTGGGTACATTCTGCTACCCTCGATTCACCTTTCAGTGTCAAATGGATATAGCTTCCTCACTTCTTGCCCCAAACTGTTTGTGTAAGGATGCTTCCCTTTGAACCAGGGTTGTGTATAGATTCCATATAATGTGTTTGAATTTCAGAGTAGCTTAATCTTCTTTGTAAGGATCAATTATGTGAGGAGGCTAAATGGAAAGAGGACAACGAATTCTTAATTTTCAGAGCCAGATTGTGCTTCTAATGGTGGGCAGTTACTGCCATATGAATAGTCGTTAATGGGCCCCCCAGTGGAGTAGTGACTTACCTTAGGGTGTAGAGTCGCAGTGCAGCCCTAGATGGTTTTGATAATACAGTAAACAGAGAAGTGTGTTTCACGTGTTACGATAATGGAGCGAGGGCTGTTGAGTTATAAATATCTGTTGTGCACAGTGGGCTGTAGGGGACCTAAAGAGTGTGCGATGCAGCTAAACAAAGAATTAATGACAAATCTAGAATTTGGCTGTTATGTGCGGGTCAGGTTTTATTAGATGAGCTTGAATTATGAGCCAGGTTAACCATATCTACGTGTCTTGTATTTGAAAGCTGGATTTTGGCACAGTTACATTCAGTAACACATTGCTCCCCAAGAAACTTCAGTGGGACTGTTTGCAAGTGAGGTGCTACTCAGTGGTAGTTGGTATCTCAGAATCTAGCTCACAGTGTGGAAATACAGGGTAGTGGTTGAAGTCTTGATTGTATGTGAAGCCTTATCTGATTATTCAACTGCCCGGCCTTGACTGGGACGCTCCTGAAATGTGCCAGTGCTTGGAAGGTCTATCTCAGTTGAGTAAGATGATTTTATTATTGCCCCATGTAGCATCAAATTGATGACTCTGTCTTCAAAGCTTTGGAATAGAACTTGCATTCTTGGCTCTAAACTGTGCCTTTTGTATACTTGATATCTGATGATGCTATAAATAAAGCAGGAAACAGCTCAAGTGTAGCATCTTTCTGCTTTGTGACTGAGCAAGGACAAAACCTTGGAGTGTCGTGCAGCTGGAGGGAAAAATGTGCAGATGTTCATCTGACTCCTTCCTGCAGTCTGGAGAGAGAGAGGCATTTTACTTCCAGCATTCTAAAAAAACACCAAAGATCTGTGTATGTGCCCCAAGAATTGTGTTTTTAAAAGAGGGGGGAAACTCTACCCATTTTTAGAGGGTTAAGACACTGATTCTACAAGGTACTTAGGTAAATGCTCAACTTGAAAGCACACTGCTACATGTAGTGTGACTATTTGTGCTTAAAGTTGGGCATGTGCTTAAGTACTTAGCAGAATCAAAGTCTAAAAGATTTGTATTCAGTCACCTCAAGTAATCTGTATTGCTCAAGAAATATAACTTTTAGAACAAGGGTCTTGTTAGAAAAAATAATTGGTGTGTGCAAACCTAGATGTTTACATTTTAGATAAGCCTGAGGATTAAATTGCTGGCATAGGACATAACTGCTTTAATGCTTTGGGCCAGAGCCTCTCTCCTACTCCAATCCCCTGGTGTTATCCCAGCAACTGTAACAAATTATTCTTTGTTTTTCCACAGGCCTTATTTTGAACTGAAGGCAAAGTACTATGTACAGCTAGAGGTATGTATCTAATTCAGCTCTAGTAATGACTGCTTGCAGTAACGTTTTTTCAATACAATGCAAAGGGCTGCTGTAATCACTCTGCATTTCTGTACAAAGTACATTCCATTCCAAATGCTTCATGTTGAGGAATACACTAAGCCTGTTTTAAAAATAAAAGGTCAAAAAAAGACTCTTTCCACTTATGAAGTAGGCTGGCCCCAAAACCCCATTAGAGCCCTGCTGCTTATTGCTAGAGCTGAGCAAATGTGACCAATTTTGCCTCTTTCTGCAGAATCTGAAGTGTGTGAATTTCATTTACTCTCTGGTTTACAGTTCAAGTTGTTTCTTAAGTGTTTGAAGTCACACAATACTATTTCTCCTCTGTGATCGGATGAGAGTTCTTACAATCGAGTTTCCGGTAGCAATACTGCAGAAAGCAAAGTTGAGTAAGTTTTCTATCAGTGCTCAGATATGAGCTTAAAATTTGTGCTAGGATAATGAGCTAAAGAGGGTGCAAACACACATACACAGTGATTGGTTGGAAAAAGTAGAATATTCACAGAAATAGGTGGGCAGTATTCACTCATCTCTACCTGGTTCTCCAGGAAGTGTCTTGAGAGCTGTGATCTGTGGCTAGAGTAGCAGTTCATTTCTACTGGTGGTAGTACGGAAGCCAGAAGTGTGTCATGTGTGTGCCTGGAGGCAATGGAGGACAGTGGAGGGATTGCTGAGTACCTGTGGGGCATGCAGGAGAGGGAAACAGCTATATTAGCAATGTTTCTACCTGGCCCAGCAAACAGCTGTGCAGGCACCAGTCTGTAAATGGACCAGTGGGTCCGACGTGCTTCTAAGCCAACTGAGTCTGGTAGAGTCTAGTCTCTGTTTTCTAGCTTTGGGACCCTTGAGCAGACCCAAACTAGAGGCCTTCTTTGGGATGCGGGACACAGCCATCCAGCTCCTCTAAACCCTGAAATCAGCTTCTGAGCTCTTCAAGGTGCCCCCTCGTCACTGACACATGCTCACCCAGAGCGCCGAATTTAATCCCTTCCGGGACAGGGTGGCAGGAAAGCAAGGGACACAGGCTCAGCAAAGGAATTGTTTTTAACCACAGAATACTGGAGCGCACTTCCTCCCCTAGTCCGAGCTCACCCTTCCTGTAAGTCTGTGGTTCGTCAGCAGTTCAGGCTGGGCAGAATCCCTCCTGTCCTCGTCCTTCTGTGTAGCGATGGTCAGCCCTTTCCTGCACAGAGCAGAGCCCTGCTGAGTAACCCCTCTGCCCCTGTGCCAGGTATTCAAACTGAGAAGCTACAGACACCTCCCCCCGCCCCCCCCCAGTCATGAGCCCCTGTGCAAAGAAACCATTGTTCCATGGGAGTGGGGCTAGTGGTTGAAAGACAGCAAAGTTGGTGGCCATAGATTGCTCTCTTGATGGTGTCTTGATGATCGTCCTTCAGCTCGGTGTTGTCCAGTGTCTTTCACAGAGGCAGGGCACATCATGTTCATGGCAGGCACATGGAGAAGTTAGATAAAAACAGAAGTGCTCTTGCAGGAAGGTTGCTACATAACTCTACTTCATTTCTTAGCGTTCAGAACGATAATGTACAAGAGTCAAAACCAGAGAGTGACAAGCTAGGCGGCTCCCTAAAACAGAGGCACAACTCACCCTCCCCTTACTCTAGGCTGTCTATTCACAGACCGATCACATGCTTCCCTACAGAGACCTCTAGCCTGCAAGCAGGCGCAGGAACCCCCTGAAAATTAAAGTGACAAGTTGTAATTTTTACCCAGGTTTTTACCCCAGGGCAGCTGTCGAAAATGCAGTACAGTAGGCTGCCCTCAGGCAAGTTGTTTTGTGTTCAACATACAATACAAAATGGAGTTCATAAATTGATACTGTCCTATCCCATCCTGTCGCAAGCGGTATTTCATGTTTGGTCTTTGTTGTACTCCTTAACACCAGTCTTCTCTCCTAGCTGTGGAGTGGGGTTTGTGTCTGGAGGGGGGAAGAGGGGGCAGTCAGAGCTGCACACTACAATATTCAAGGCTTTGAAGCTTGCTGCCACCTGGGTCTGAACTCATGTGTGCAGTTTTAGTGACCAGGAAGTGATGGGTTAGTTCTGTTTCTACCCGGAAAACCACCTGCATCTGTTTGGAGCCAAGTGAGCAGTTCAGCCTTTCCTATTCCCTTATGCTGCAGGGAGAGAGGCAAGGACTGTTAACATTCATGCTGACAGCTAGTGAATTGCTGAGGGCATATGCGATAGCTCCGCTCAGGCACATTCAGATTTAGGCATTTGTTCCAACATGTGGCAGTAATGCCCCAAATTGCTCCAGAGCCCAGTCTAGGTGATCAGGAACTGGAGAACTGTCCCAAATAGTTTTCTGCTAGTTGTGTATGTCCATTCACTTCAATAAATGGTCAGAATAAACAGTCTGTTATTAAGCACTTTCATTAGCTCTTCATCTTAACATGGATCACCCTGCCCTCCGCTAATAGAGGCTTATGTGCCATTCCTGGCTATGTGACAGAGAATCCTGTCCAATGCACTGGAGTATTCATTCAAACTGGAACACCACAATTGTTTGTTTTTCCCACACAAATCCCCTCACAACTTCCCTGGCTTGTTGCATAATCAGGGTACTTTTAACTAAAAACCCCTCTCATCATCTGTGCACCAAAATTATTAGTTACATTTTAACCCATACACTCAAATTATTTAAGAATACCTAGCTCTAATATACCACTTTTCATTGGTAGATCTCAAAGCACTTTACAAAGGATCCTCATTATGCCCATTTTACAGATGAGGAACTGAGGCACAGAACAGTGACATGAATTGTCCAAGGTCACCCAGCGGGCCAGTGGCAGAGCCAGGAATAGAAGTCGCCTGCATCCTAGTCCAGTGCTCTATCAACTAGGCCATGTTGCCTGCTTAGCTGGGGAAATTAAGCCCCCTTTTCCCTCCTTACATAATAAGAATTTGTTTGAAATCCGCAATGGTTTAAAGAAACCCCATCTGCCTTCCTCGTTAGCAATTCAAGAAGACTGTGGATGACCTGCAGGCAAAGCTGGCCCTAGCCAAGGGAGAGTACAAAACAGCCTTGAAAAACCTGGAGATGATATCAGACGAGATTCACGAGAGGAGACGGTCTTCTGCCATGGGACCCCGGGGGTGTGGTGTGGGTGCGGAAGGCAGTAACACCTCATTGGAAGATCTTTCAGCATGTAAACTGGAGTCGGACTCCATCTCCAGTAAGTATAAAGTTGTGTGGTCAGAAATTCCCATGGGCAAGTGTCCTATATGGGGATTGGGGGCTGAAATGAAGGACCTTGTTTGTATCCTACAGCTGGTGATTAGTCAGATACTTTACAACTTCAGTGAATTCAGTTACACCTTCTGTTAACCCCACAATTTACCATGCACTTGAGAATTCCCTTCTCAGGGGAAATAGAGAAGAATGGTCAATCAATGGCTATTAGCCAGGAAGGGCAGGGATGGTGTCCCTAGCCTCTGTTTGCCAGAAGCTGGGAATGGGCAGCGGGGGATGGATCACTTGGTGATTACCTGTTCTGTTCATTCCCTCTGGGGCACCTGGCACTGGCCACTGTTGGAAGACAGGATACTGGGCTAGATGGACCTTTGGTATGACCCAATATGGCCATTCTTATGTGTGCATAAACCTTTGGCAATGTAGGCCCCAATCCTGCAGTGACCAAAGACTGGAAACTTTAGCTTTAACAGGATCTACTGTTATGCACAAAATAGAACAACTCTTACTGATTTATTGCCCCCCGTGCCGCCCGCCTCCCCACCCCAACAAGGAGTCTGTGGCTTACTCCAGCCTGCACTCTCGCAATGGTTAATGCTAATGGTCATTTTGCACACACAATGAGCGAGGACACAGATTTTGTGCTGCTTAGTGATCCCTGTGCCAAGGGAGATTCTAGTGCAGTGGCTTTCAATGTATTTACCATTGTGGACATCCAGTACTACCTGTATGGCCTTGAGGATGTCACATGGGCTGCAGCTGTGTGGTGATTGGGCCGTGGGTTGAAAACCACTGTTCTAGTGAGTCCTGTTGGGTTTTAGCTGAATAAGCACTAAGATAACATGCAGTAGCTGAGCTCTCCCCTTCTGCTGCATCTGGCTTTTAAGTATTACTCCAGATAAATATTGACAGGCCCCAGTCAGGTACCCCATTGTGATGGGTACAGTACACTTAGTACAGAGAGAATCACTGTCCCAAACTGCTCTGTCTGGCTTACAACAGACCATAATAGGTGGACAAGAGTACAAGAGACACAACTGGGAGGGATAGTACAAATAAAAACAAGCCTATCTTAACACAATGAGGTGGTGGTGGTGGTGGTGTTGTTGTAGTAGTAGTAGTAGTAGTAGTAGTAGTAGTATTGGATGGTACATCACATTAGCTTGTTTCTCCCAAAAGCTTCTCAAGAAATGGGAATATTTCCACCCCCACCCACCCAAGGCCTGCTAATGAGATGCAATGTTAATAGACTACAGAGAAATAGTGAAACTCTGTGTAAATGCAGCCCTTAAGATAGCAATGTACATCCTGCTGATGGAAGAGCAAACATCTGAAATTGCATGTAAAAGCTGCTTTGTGGAAATGGGAAGGCTAACTGGAATTCCCCTTCAACATTCCAGTGGCTTCTGAAGTGTTTGAGGATGACAACTGCAGCAGCTTTGTGTCTGAAGAAGATTCTGAGACCCAGTCAGTGTCCAGTTTCAGTTCTGGTCCTACAAGTCCCTATGAGATGCCCACTCAGTTTCCTCCAGCAACGCGACCTGGAAGCCTGGATCTGCCTAGTCCTGTCTCCCTGTCTGAATTTGGGATGATGTTTCCTGTACTAGGTCCTCGAAGTGAATGCAGTGGGGCATCATCGCCTGAATGTGAAGTTGAAAGAGGTAAGCAGAGCTGGGTTAGCCCAGGACCACTTTATTATGCAGCTTTATAAAGGAGCAGAAGAACTTGCTCAACTCCTCCAGGGATGCTGTGCTGATTGGGTTCAGACACATTATCTGCTCTCTGGGTGCTTGGGGAGTGGTGCCAGAGCCACCTTCATCCCACAGTCTTACTGCCCTTTAAAAACTGAGTTATTTCCTAAAATGAGAGGTTCCCCAGTTTCACTCCAGCCTGAACCCATGTTCTATACAGTAATGATGTTAGCAGCATAGCAGTAACTAACTGATACATCAGTTGCTGCCTTCCAATATTTGGATTCTGATATTACATTGTTTGAAAGATAAGCGCTGAGCTTCTTTTTTGCGGGGGAGGAAATGATGTCCTGCTTGAGGAAAATCCTGATTCCCACTTCTGATCAAATAGGTGCCAAAGGAGAAACTGAGCTTAGAGGATTAATCACTCTCCTACAGAAGTCTCAGTCATTGCATTTGGTGATTCGGGCACAGGACAAAACTCAGCTTGGAAGGCCAACATCCATTATTTTAAGGCCTTGTTCACACTAAAGGGAAAAGTCGATCTAACCTACGCAATTTGTTACAGTAACTCCTTGCTTAACATTGTAGTTATGTTCCTGAAAAATGTGACTTTAAGTGGAACAATGTTAAGCGAATCCAATTTCCCCATAAGCAGTAATGTAAATAGGGGGGTTAGGTTCCAGGGAAATTTTTTTTCACCAGACAAACTATATATTGTATAGATATACACACAGTATATGTTTTAAACAAACAATTTAATACTGTTCACAGCTATGATGATTGTGAAGTTTGGTTGAGGTGGTGAGGTTAGAGGATGGAATATTTCCCAGGGAATGCCTTGCTGTTAAATCATGAACTATTACTCGGCTGAGCCCTCAGGGGTTAACACATTGTTGTTAACCGAGCCTCACACTCTACAAGGTAGCACAAACACGAGGGAGGGGACACAGCATAGCAGACAGACACACATCTTGTGTGTGGGAGTTGGAGAGAGAGAGATGCATACTGCCCCTTTAAGCTGACCCACTCTTAAGTGCATTGTCTTTTTAAGTGGATCAGGAAGTTGACAGCAGCTGCTGCCCCAAGCTCTCTGTGTCCCCTCCTTGCTCTATATGGAAAAGGGGTAAGCGAGGTGCAGAAGCAGGGGAGACAGGACACCCTGACATTAGCTCCTCCTTCCCCCCCCTGCACAGCAAGCAGGAGTCTCTGGGAGCAGCTCCAAGGCAGAGGGCAGGAGCAGCACATGGCAGTGGGGGGAGGGACACCTGAACTGCCCAGCAATTGCTAGCCTGCTGGGTGGCTGCAGCGCAGGGAACTTAGGGGAGCGGGGAGCTGATGGGGGGCTGCCGGTCCACCCTGGTTACAAACCCCCACCAGCTAGCTGCAACGGGCTGCTCTTCCTGCAAGCAGTGGACAAAGCAGGCGGCTGTCAAATGACATTAGAAGGGAGCACTGCACAACTTTAAACGAGCATGTCCCTAATTGATCAGCAACGTAACAACGAAATGTTAACTGGGGCAACTTTAAGTGAGGAGTTGCATCGATTTGAGTTATGCTATTCACATACAGTATCTTAGATTTACTTACTATGGGGTCCACACTACGTGATGTTGATGGGAGACGCTCTCCTGTCGATTTCCCCATACTCCCCTCAATCAGGAATCGAAGGGAGAGCGATTGGCGGTCAATTTAGCAGGTCTTCACTAGACCTGCTAAATCGACTGCCGATGCATTGATTGCCGCAGTGTCAATCCTCCAGTAAGTGTAGACGAGCCCCAAGTATATTACCAGGGCCGGCTCCAGACCCCAGCGCGCCAAGCGCATGCTTGGGGTGGCGAGCTGCGGGAGGGCGGCAGGCGGCTCCGGTGGACCTCCTGCAGGCATGCCTGCAGAGGGTCCGCTGGTCCCGTGGCTCTGGTGGACCTCCCGCAGGCGTGCCTGCGGGAGGTCCACGGGACCAGCGGACCCTCCGCAGGCACGTCTGCAGGAGGTCCACCGGAGCCGCGGGACCAGCGACTGCCAGAGCGCCCCCCGCGGCGTGCCGCCCTGCTTGGGGCGGTGCAATTCCTAGAGCTGCCCCTGTATATTACTACTTGTCCTCTGTTCTTAAATACTTTGGCAAAGGAAGCTGTCCAAGTGCCCACTTGACTGATATAGTGTTCTAAGACTTAAGGTTTAATAATATTTTAATTGTGTCTTTGCAGGGGATAGGGCAGAAGGAGCTGAGAACAAGATGAGCAACAAAGTGAACAAAAATAGGAGCAGCAGTGGCAACTCCACTGAGGGTCTGGCTTTAGATAACCGAATGAAGCAGCTTTCACTCCAGTGCACGAAAGTCAAAGAGGGGATCATTGCAGACAGAAAAGCTGTACAAATTGGCTGAGTCATCCTGCTGCTCTGGTTACTGGGAGTATAAATATACATGAACTTCAAAATGTCTGAAGAACATTGTGCCAATAACTATTTAATATATGCCAAATCTTAAGCGTTTACTCTACAGATTTAAAACTGCACTAAAGAAGTTTAATTGATGTTGAGGGCTGAAGTTTTTTTTCAGTAAAATCTTTGTAGGACAGACAAGTTGTCAAATGTGTAAGTTGTGCTCGCTGTATTTCACAGCCTTTGTAAACTGTTTTGTAGCAGCCTGTCTGAAGCAATAACTAGCATTGTTCCTGTATAAACACATGCCAGTAGGGGTGTGAAATCCAAGCCAAACGCTTGTGGTGAGCAGTTTGGCTTCAGTTTTGTAGAATGAGATGCACTTTAGATACAGTGGATCTCTGAAGTGGAATTGGCATATCCTTTAAACAGCCGTATTTGTCTATATTATTCTCAAACTGTAGAAGTATTTTGTATACAAGGCAGCTGTTGCATGTGTGGGTCTGGAAGTCTTCGGTCTGCCTCCGGTGCTCATGAGGAAGCTAGTCATGACCTAAAGTATTGGCCCGAGAGGGTGGCAGAAACGTGGCAGCATTGCTCAATAGTTGTGAGCTCTTTCTACCCCCCTACTTTTCGGGATGGGGTGTGTGCGACTTTTCCAGGGTGATTCCAGTGCCAAACTGACAGATTTAACTTGTTTCTAAGAATTTGAGTATCCTTTTTCAGCACCTTAAGTGTTGTTACTGTAAAATGGCATGAATTGGTGTGTGCCAGAGAGAAGTAGTTATAGATCTCGACCTACCGAATATTAGAGGCTTGTCCTTAAGATACGCATGAAGAAAAGGAGTTGCTAATGTGGATTGATGATGTGTTAATTTCTCTGTAGGTTGTAACATGTGAGGTTTTAGAACTGTTTAAGGGACTTACAATTTTAGTATCCCCTAGAGAAACTGTTCACTAAAAACAGAAAGGGACTGGGGGCATGTTTTGGCAGCAGCTGTTAGGCAGTAGTGGTGTCTGGTAGTTATGCTAATAAGTGGTAGCAAAAATCCTAGGACTTCTGAGTTTTGGTAGCTGAATATTTCTGAAAGCACTCCGTTTTTTGTTGTTAATTGGATGGGAATTTAGCATCACCCAAAGTATTTTCTATTCCATGTTTTGCAGTCCTGGTGTATTTTGTCCCTGCCCCTTGGCTTGTGTATCTATTCTCAAAGTAAATGTAAAATTCTTCACACTACAGTAAACATTTTGGTTTTTCACATTTTATTTTGTGTTGTACAGTATCAGTGTATTTGAAGCACTAAATATTTCAGTAGCTATTCTAAACCTAGTTCCATAGTAAAACCATAGTCTGATATTTAAACCTCTTTACAACTAAAATGTGCATGTGGTCCACATTCACTCAATGAAATCATCATCTCTCGCCATTGTAATGCCAAATGCACTGGCAATTACTGAAATGAAAACAGGCTTAATGCAGTTCCAAAATCATGTACTGGAGAATACCCAAATCTGGGACAGTCAATTTTCAAACAAGACCTAACACTAGGAACACCCTGCAGTATGTGGACCAGTATTGTCTCATTACAGCATTGTAACTAGATTTATATTCATGACTCATTTGGTATTATGAATTTCCTATGACCAAAGATTCGCCAGCTTTGTATGCAGAGTTGCCTTTTTTGAAAGCTCATTTAGTGTACAACAGAGGAAGGTCTTGTATGTTGTCTAACACTCATGTGCTTCATTTCACTATGGAAAGCTGTAACAAAGCAAGGCAAAGTCATGGGGCAGGAAGCCTTTTCTCAGAATTAATGGTGATTCAGTGTGTTACAACTACTGATCATTTGAAGAGATGGGCATTCAGTTATCTGGAACTTGCAGAACAAAGGTTTAACCTCTAGATCACTAGTCTCTTCGAGCTAGACCAATACTTAGGAAGAAGTGTGTTTATCCCCAGTTTATGAAGTAAAATACTTTGGGAAACATGGATAGACCATAGCTTAAATAAAATACAGAAGTCTCTCTTAATAAAACTGCATGTTTTCACCTAATCTTTGTAGCTAAACCAATTGTCTATTCTGCCTCTAGTTAGGTAAGCAACCAAGCAATTAAGTGCTGAGTACCTACTTTTGCAGATATGCCAACTCTCAGTGCACTTGTTTCCTACTTCACTTGGCATCAAATCCTTCCTCCTATTAAAAGGTAAGTGACTACTTAAAGATCCAAAACACCTGCACTCTTGGAAAGTTTACTTGTTTGTGCACCACAGGTCACCAAAACAAACTTTTCTTTATTACCCCGTGTACCTCCATGAAACTTCTAGGCAGATTCCAGTAGGGTGAGACATTACTAGCAGAAAGTATGTTGGGAGGTGATGTGGCCCAAGAAACTAGGAGCTGGTACCCTGCAATCCTACAGCAGAAGGGCAAACTACATTTTAAAGAGTAAATATGTGGAAGGGCCTCTTCCTCTGGACACCTCAGCATTCAGTGGCTAACTGTACAATTGAAGTGTATGTGCAGTTTGCTGTGTTCAGGCAGGCTTTGGAGAGCACAGACACAAGTAGAAATGAAAAGCAGTTTCATAAATAATTGCTCTTCAATTTTATTTTTGAACTTTTTGTAAGTGCCACTTCTGTATATCAAATACATACTGACAAATGGATATGAACAGAATATTGCCGCGAAAGACCAAAGGAGCAAGTTCTCTCGAGTTACCTTTCATTAGACTGCCCAAAAATCCTTTCATTTACTATTGCACTAGCTGGCAGTGTGGTGCTGAAAGTATAAAAATAAGCCTTTGACATTTAAAGCATGTTTGGTAAGTTAGCAGCCTGGAAGTGAGATGCAATGTAAACGGCTTTACCAAAGAGTGGTGAATTGATGGCTTATCACCTTTTAAGCTTCATCATACTTTCGGTAATATGCACTGAAAACTGGTACTCTGATTTTTTTTTAAATCTTACATTTTTTTCATAGGCTGTTCTAACATGTTTCTGAAAGCCTTCTGTATGTGGCATGTTCACCTTCAGGTACAGAAGCCTTAGGTATTTCTGCTGTACAAAATATGCATATACACTTTTGTCAGACTGTAAAAATGTTTAAAATTAACATTTTTCTATGTGTAGGAGAGGTCTAACTTCTAATGGAGTCTCTCAGCTTTACTGTGTTTTAGAACCACATGGATGCTGCTAGTACTCCCACTGAAAGGTAGCTATGTGGATTAAGTCTCTTTCTGAATTCTGACAGATTAAGTAAAACGGATGATTAACCTAATGGCTTTTTAAAAAACAGAAGGCCCAATTCTGGGCCCTAAGGAGGTAAATTAAAGCATGATGTCCTCAGCAGCTCTGAGGCAGGATTCACTAGCAAACTATGTAGTGTCTACAGTGCCTAAATTGAAGGGGAAAGTGAAGGACATGTCAAAAATCCTTTTGAAGGATACTGAAAACAGCTCTTTGTAAGTATCCTTCCTCTCACTGTGTGCAACTCAGTAAACAGTTATTCCTCCTCTTAAATGATCAAAGTAAGTATCATTCCTTTTATTTAAAAAGACATTTCTAGGCCAGTTGGTTTGCATCTGGTGACTTATGCTCCTTGTACACACAATTCCTTAGCTGCAGCAGCTTCAGTGTATACTAGAGTAGCTTCAATCACCAGCTAGCTAAGTGCAGTACATACTTACAATGTGGGATCTTTATAGTTCTATGCTTTAAAACAAGTTTGAGTTGATACAGTTGCAAACAGAAGGGAAGTCGGAGTCTCATATTTGACTGTTTGTTGGAAACAGCAAAATAGCTAATTAGTGTGCAAATTCCAGCCCAGAGTGTCTGATCCATCATTGTGTAGTAAGAAACTTTGACTGCAAGCAACTTTTTACAGACATATATATATCTATCCCTTTGCCAGTCTCCCATCTCTTCTATAAGTGCTAGAACGGAGCATTCCAGAAGGATTACCTCAATGTCTACAAATATTTTTAATCCTAATGATCAGAATCTCTGAATGGCAGTGAGGAAGATTTAGCTGAGCAGTTTTGTTTTCCTGGCTGTGCAATAGCGTCATTTCCCAATAACCTTTTTACATCTGAAATCTCTAGAACTAGATTAATATGCAATAGTCTGATTGCTTTTATTAGTTTTTGTAATCTGCTTTTCCTCTTTTGACCATACTCCTTAAATGAAGTGTAAAAAGCATGTCCTTCTGGTATAAAGCTAAGGCTAACGTGCACAAAGGTGGCATATACATCTGTGATGCTGTCTGAGGTTCTATGACTGAATTTCCTTCTCATGCTAAGGTGCTCCATGCCCCAGAGAAGTAGGGTAATGTAAAAATGGTTCTAAACTGTCAGAACACCAAGACTGCAATGTTTTAAGAATATAACGGACTTTCATATTCTGCATACCTGGCCTCAAATATTAATGGGATCTGGACAGTCAAATGGGAAGGCTTTGTTTTTGTAGCCCTGGTACACTGCAGGCATTTACAGCCTATCTACCCTTTTGTATTCTCTGAGAGGCACAGCTTGCTCTGGCATCTGGGACAGTTATAAACTTGTAATCTGCATAGAGACTGAAGATTGTTCCTTTATTTAATCTATACTACATTCTGTGATCTAGTGGTTAGAAGCTGAAACTCACTTGTTCAATTTCAAGTCAAATTACTGCTATAAAAGCCAGTGATCAGAGGGAAAAAATGACTTCCTGTACAGAATCAGCCCAAAGAGAATGACATAACAGGTGATTTGGGCAAGTCAACTTGCTTAATTCCCTGTCAGCAAAATAGTAAAATTTCATAACCTGCCAGCATGCCCTGTACAGAGCTTTGAAGGGATAGGACTTTAGCCAATATTTTTTAAAAGTGCAAACAACAGCAGGTGGAGAAACACCCACAATTCAGGCCCCTTAACTGTTTCTGGCCTGTAAATGGAGTAAGTGACCTAAACTGTAGCTGCAGGCCTTTGCACATGCACAATCAGGGCTGGTTTAAGCCTGAGCTGAAATCTTCCCCCACAACATGTTTTAAACTGGACATACAGCTCTGCATCTGAGCAGCTGTCCTTAGAGCCTATAAAGATCAACTTACTGCAGTTAGACATCATTTAGGCTATATCCTCAAACTCCACCCCCCCCCCCCAAATCTCAATGGGACAGCTCTTAGATCAATGCTTTTGTCCTACAATACAACTTCCTTGCCAAGAAGCTAAGCAGTGAGTTAGTTACTAGCATCAATGCAGTTCCTAACACAGCTGGTATTTCAGAGAACTGCACTTAAAAGGCACATCAATGTTTTTTTCCAAACTACTTTCTCCTCAGAGCTCACAAACAAACAAGAAGTGTCCCTGTGCTATTAAGCTGCTAGATACATTTGCAGCAGTAAACTTTAAGCAGTAAGATTGTCTCCCATTACTCTCCCCAAACTCGTGCACGGGTGCTCTTTTAGGGAAAAAACACCCAAAGTTGCCAGTGGGGTGGGTTGGTTGTTTTGAGGCTCGCTCCCCTCAATGTTCTACCATTGACTGCAGTAGAAGCAGGGTCAAATGCTGGAGCTAGGATTGCCAGTTTCAGCTGGCAGTAGTCCTAGAGGTTTCATCACATGACAACCTTTAATTAAGATTAACACCTGAAGACTGCAGGACAGTTAGCATCCCTAGCTGCAGATTTAGGGTCTCTCCTAGGCTGGTTACAGCTTAAGAAGGTTCCTTCTCTAACTGAATGCTGCCTTCAACAGTAGTCTGTCTGTGGGGCTGTAAGGCCAATGCTGCAGATGTGGTTTATTATAGAGAAGGGAGTAGCCTCTTATCTCTCCCATCGTAACCCCCTGCTCATGCAGAAATGAGCTAGCACCTAAATGACAATTTTGTTGAAGCTGATCAACAGTTCCTGTAGCTAACCTATTCAACTACTGAAGCAGAATACAGGAGTTATACTGTTTGTACAGTGTGCTCCCTGGAGTGGCTCTTATCTGAGGAAGGGGCAGTATAAACTCCTCTGCTTTTTTAACATCCAAAACAGCAGCCCCTGGCTTTTACTTCATTCCTCTAAAGCAGGGGTTCTCAAACTTTTGTACTGGTGACCCCTTTCACAGAGCAAGCCTCTGTGTGACCTCCTCTTTTAAATTAAGAACACTTCTTTACATATTTAACATCATTATAAATGCTGGAGGCAAAGTGAGGTTTGGGGGTAGAGGCTGACAGCTTATGACCCCCTGAGGGGTCCTGACCCCCAGTTTGAGAACCCCTGTGCTAAATAAACACAGTACACACCACCCCTTCCTTTTTCTCTACAATGTTTACTGTAAAAGTTAAGCAAGGATTGTTAGAACTAAGCTACCTTGTATGTGGGGAGAGGAAAGACTTTTCAAAACTTGATGAGGTATAAGGTGCCAAACTGCAGTAAGCTAAGGCCTGCCATTCGTTAACATGATTAATCAAGATTTACATTCAAGCATTTCACGCAAAAATTTACCATCAATCAGAATTTCTGAAGCGTTCTCTCACCCTCATGGCTGCACAGCAAAAAGCATGAGCAAACTCTGAAGTGGCTAATGCAGTGAGATTGGTGGCCCAAGCCCTGGGCTGTTACTTTTTCCAAGTAGAGTAGGGTTTTATGATCTTGTGTCAATGGTTGAGGGATGTATTTCCCCAGTGCTTTCAGGAGATAGCATTGCTCTAGCTCTTGACTTCTTCCCTAGAGAGTAATGTAGAGACTCACCCCCTCATTGCAGTTGTGATGTCTTAAGAGGGGTAGTGCTATTAAAGTCCAAGAAGAAAGGCCCCTCTTGCTGAGGCAGGAAGGTGCTGGGAATAACATTGTAAACTCCAGCTGGTACATTCTCCACCTCCATGTAGCAAAATCCACATCTGATTAAAAAAATACAATGCCAGCTTAATAAGGTGTATTTAGAGGAGAAAGGAAAAGTGTATATATAATCAAATGAGCATTACCTGTAGTCACCACTGCTCTTCTTCTGAAAGCCAGAGGAACCAGGATCTCCTACTGTAGAGACTGTGACAAGTTCAAACCCCACACTGTACTGCCTGCATGTAAAGACAGATTTCATTACCCTTGTTTTAAATGTCAAATAGAAGATTTACCAAATTAAAGTGGAGCTATAACTGGAAGACATCTGCAAGCAACTAGCACATCTGCAAGTTATTTCTCTTCTTAATTAGAGCAAGGCTATTTTTGCCACTTAACTACACTTGTCAGCACTTACTAAATTTGTCTCTGCAAGCTTCTGAATGTATTTGGCTGCAAAAAAGGTTTCAGCCCAAGAAGTGAAATAGGTGGGAGATGCCAGTTGGGCTGCACACATCCACTATGCTAAGGGGGTTAAGCTTGTGGTTGTATAGATCAGTGCATGTGCTGAATAGCAGAGACCACAGAACAAAGTAAATTACATGGGTCCAGATTTCATTGACGTCCATGGAATTTCCCCCAAGTTGCATCTCTATAACTGAGGAAAAGTTGGCTCCACACATCAGAGGAGGTGCATGCCCCCTCCCCTTCAACATGGAATCAAATCCCAAGGAGCAGGGGTGCCAGAAGGGAAGTGTCAAGTTATTGGTGCAGCAGCAGACTAGTGACAGGTAAGTAACCTAGTCTTGCCTACATGAAACTGCTTCTAGAGATCCTCCAAGTGTTGCTTACGTACCCTGAGGAAGCATGAATGAGTGCTTTGCCAAAACCAACACCCACCTACTTGCCTGCCTGCCTCATAATACTGCTCAGTGACCAGACACTGACCCTCTAGTGTCAGTTAGGAATGATGCAGAGGTGCCTGCTAGTGGGGCTCTGCTAGAAAGTGGCAGTTGGGGCCAGGAGACTTGCCACTCACTGCTTCTCCCGTTACTGAGTGAAGACATGAACAGTCTTTCTGATGGGATTTTAGGCAGAGGCCCTAACATGACCATGCAATGTCACTGGAATTGCACTGGTTGTAGCCTCAGTCTCTACATTAGTCTGCCTTCCCAAATTCCTCCTACAGTTTTAACTGCAGTGGTTGTTCTTAGGAAGTGGAGTGCAGTAGGGGTAGTGCACAATTACCACTTGGTACCTCAGAGGTGAGTGCATTTCAGTGATGGGCAAATGCCCCAGGCATGCTTATAAAATACTTTGGGGGGCTTTCAGGATGAATGGTGCTCTAGGGCTATACATGTCTCCCTCAATATATGCTGCTATTCTGTCATAGCACAACCATGCTATTTAGCTGCATGCAGCTCAATGTTGGTGACAGTGAGCCGTGGCACAGCCTTAGAGCACAAACAGAAGATGAGCTGTAGCCTGCCATCCTGAGAGATCACATCTTGTGTCACACCTTCAGGGGTGAGGTGAGGTTCTCCTGCATGTTAACTCTACTGCAGGGGTAAAGGGCCACAGTAATGGCTAGCCGTCCTAGGGCCATGCCAGGGCAAGGAAGGCCCCCTGTGCCCTGCTATGCAAGGTGCAGCTGTGGGCTGACCCCTAGCCAGCGGCCAGAAAGAGGATTCTGGCATATGGGAAGAATTCAAGAGGGGAAAGAGGAGTTATCCTTAACATTACAAATGATTCATTGTGTAACAGCTGGGTAGAGAGTGGAAGCTGCTTGAAAATCATGAGAAAAAGGGAAAAGACCGCAATGAGGATTGGTTCAGCTGGAAATTAAGTGGCCTTTAAAGTTCAAGTTTGTTATGACAAAAAAAAAGCTTACACTTGATCTGTATCTCATGTTCTAACTGTACTGATACACAACATTTATTCTTCACAAACCTTGGTCCTCTTAATTCAATTAGCAATGGCCCAGTCTTCTCCAGCTGAAATTGGTAAATGGGGTTGTTTTTGTAGGAATCTCTGAAGTTTCCACAGCCTCCTGCACTATGACCTTTCCACTGCCCATTAACCTGACAAGAAACAAAACAGATGGTGCCCTATTTATTACACGCAGATCTTGCTTTTTCTCTCTCTAGTTTCAATACAGAGAAATAAAAAAAAAAAGTGAAGTCCTGGATTCTTCTCACTTCAGTTGACTGTGTGTGTAACTCCACTGATTTCAATAGTTACTCCAGATTTATATCAGCAAAGACAAGATCACAATTATTTTTAGTGTTTAGAAAAAAAAATTTTTTTTTTATATAGTGCCTTTCACTTCAACAAATATTAAAGCTATTTAGATTAAAGCCTCAGATCCCTTCTCATTTGGATTAAACAATTCAGTATCCAGATTTTCCTTGATCATATTCAGGCCACTACCTTCCAGCTCTAACACACCAAAAAGAGCAAGAGTTTCTGGGTATAGATAAAAAAAATGAAGCTCACAAGTTATTCCAACTCACACTACTGTAGAGGATGCACAATACAGACATTCTAAGTCAAAGGATACACGTGTGTTTCATCAAGAGGCTCACTTTGCATGGAAAATACCAAACAAAATAATGTGAAATTAACTAAAAACTCCAGAGACAGAGAGGGGCCTTCTTTCTAAACATCAGGAATTTCACATGCCCATAGCAGATTAACAACAAGCACTGATTTATGGAAGAAAATCCAATTTCTTACCCGTTTGGAGATGGTGTATGGGGTAGGAATCTTGGAAAAAGTAAACTTGCATACTGAATACACCTAGTTTGTGGAAGAAGAATTCGGTCACACAAACCAACCAAGCATTTACATTATGAAACCATGATAAAATATCATTACGGGAAAAATGTGCACAGCAACTTTGGAGATCTTGAGTCCCCATGTGTCTCCCAAAGGTAAAAAATGCAGACTGACGTCACCTAATTCATACAATATAATGCTCTATACAAAAAGAGAACATTCCCTATTTTCCTTCCTTGCACTGGGGGGAAAAAAACCAGATCCTTCGAACATTACTAACAGTTGGAGGGCACAGAGTATAACCGGAATCGTGGGCACCCGTACTCCTTTCAACCATTGAGCCCTAGTCCCCTCACTAAAGCAAACTGTGACTACCTATAGTGGTGCTTTAATTTGCTCTCTGATACTTAGCACAGTGCATGCTCCCCTAAAGCTCCAGCTATCTGCTCCATGTGTTTAGTGTGCAGAGCAGAGGGATACCAAGCAGATTACGTACGGAGAGGAAAAGGCTGGTGATATTAAAAGAGAACCAGAAGCACTTTCTGCCCAGTGAGTAGTGGGAAGCAGCAGATACCACCCACAATAACAACGCCCTTCAAAGTTTGTGTATTTGATATGTAAAGTCACCATGGGGTGACTGGAGCTACAGTGCTTGGGCTCCAACCATTATCCTCCACTGCCCTCCCTTCCTCCAGAATGCTTCTGGGTGGGGATTGAGATTAATATTTGAGTAGTGAAATAAAGGGCAGTTGTTTGCTCTGAACTATGTCCTCCTCATACAATACTTGGTTGAGAACGCAGCTCATCTCTCATTGTTTGTGAGCAGTCATTTTAAATGCAGAGCTCAACACAGGTGCAACGCAGTAGCAGTAGAGTCCTCCGTTTCCACCAGTGCTTGTCAAAGCAGCCTGTAGTGAGGTCCGGTAAGCCAGAGGTGCACTGGGGAAGCATGACTGAACTGCATCCAATTCTGTGTCACACTTTTATAGTGTAAAGAATGTAGGGGAGAGGGTATGAACGGTCTTATTTCCTGTAGTGGCAAAGGAAACGCGTAACACATTAGCATGGGATTTGTCAGTTACAGGATGACCCTTCATTCTGATGACTGTGTATGTGAGGATTTAGGGAAGAAAACACTTTAAACCACTTTTACTGAAATAGGAGGTGGATGAAGGCTGGGTAGTGCAATGATGAGCTAGTGCTAGAGCCTTTTACCTTGAAGCAGATGTTCAATTTTAGCTGAGGAATAAAACAAAAATACTTTCATCTTTTTACCCTAGTCTAATTATGCTCGAGAGAGGTTCTGGACTGCGGTAATGTAACAAAGCACTGCACACGAGAACTGACTCTCTATTGCCCCCACTAGATGGAGATCCATATATGGGTATGTCTACACAGCAGCTAGAGGTGTGAGTCCCAGCCCAGGAAGACATACACACTATAGCTCAGCTAACGCATTCAAAATAGCAGCGTGGCCAGAGAGGTGGGAGTGGCCCAGGTTAGCCACCTGCATATAGTCCCACCTGACCCCCTGGGTATGTTCTTGGGCAGCTAGCCTGAGCTGCTGCCTGTGCCATCAGGGCCATTTGGCTATTTTTAGCACCTTAGCCCAAGCTGAGCTAGCGTGTGTCTATCTGAGCTGGGAATCACCCCCACTAGCTGCTCTATAGACATGCACTAAAGCACCTACACAGTGCTCCCCTTTCTCCAGTGCATCCCGTCCATGATTCACATCTTCCCCTGACCCCTTCCAAAAACACAACTACAGTCATCTAAAAATAAGTACTTTGAAATATAGGGCTATCAACTTTAAAAAATCTGAAAGCTGTCCCACTGATTTCAATACTCCACTTATAATACGATTGTAGTTTCTCTATAGTACATACCCTGACAGTATAGTGGATCGTGTTCTGTTTCTCATACTGGGATACCACCAGTGTAAACGTATGGGACCCTGGAGATGTCAGCGCTATCTTGGTCAGATAGTGGGGACTGTTGATCCGAATCCCATCAATATATGGGGCAGGATCAGCTGGAAAGAAAGAGATGCATGTTTCCTCATCACCAAAAACCCCCCAGCAGTGGTGAAAATCTCTATCCACTCTACCTCTTCACTGGGCTTTATGCCAGGAACGTCATTCTGCTGGCACCACGCTGGTGACACAGGAATTCAAGCTACACCCAGACTAGCTAACAATAACAATATCTTCCACTTTCACAGATGAAACACTCAAAAGGCTTTCAAGAGCAACTCCAAACCAACAGTGTTTGGGAACTGGGTATGATAGGGCCTCCACTCATTGTGCCATAGATGCCTTTCCAGGATGCATTGGTAAATGCAACCTAATGCCCTTTTCTTGCATCACGGGCCTCATCCAACTTCCAGTGACTTCAATGGGAGTAGATCAGGCCCAATCTCTCTACTCTAGAGAGCGTCCTACTGTGATTTTAAATAGACATTTTAAATAAGACCCAAAATCTTAAAATATAATTTGAGGGGAAGAGACCCTCAAACTTTTTCCTGTGATGAGTTTTGGAGGCTCCCTGCTGGACTGGCAAGGCAAGTTCAGGAATCAAAAGACTGGATCTGGGTTGTGGAAGTGTCCAAAGCTTTGAAGAGTAAAGCTTCCTAACATGCTATATTTTCTCTTTTTCAATTCCCCTTTTCCTCCCACCCCCCACTTTCCTAGAAGAGAGGACACAGTACATTTCTAACTCTGCAACTGTAGACTGCATTCCACTATCTACCCACGTAACTGCAGTCTGAATGTTTGCTTTACTATAGCTACATAATACAGTGACATAATCTGACAGATAATGCTTAAGAACCTTTCAGGAATATTCAGCCTCTTACAGGCACCTTGGTTCTTTTGAGGATTGTTTCTGTTCCACTGAAATCAATGGGAATCTAGTCACTGACTTCAATAGGTCCAGGATCAGGCCCTTCGCTCTCTTGACAAGGGACTCTGTTCTTTTTAACTGTGTTGGGGGAGGAAGGGGGAAGGGAAAGGGATTAATAGAAAAGAAATTCAAGCTTAGCATTGGGAAATCCACCTCTCCATGCCAAAGGATTAAACTGTATTTTTAACAGATGGGTGAAATAATATTGCAGCTTTACAAATCTGTTGCAATTCCCAGTAAGAGTGGGTGTTTTAAAGCAGTTTGATGACTATGTCAGTTTGAAAGCTCCATAAAAAAAACTGGGCCATAAAAAACAAAACAAAAACTGGACAGATCATTTGTTGAAAGTAAGAGGTCAAACAGCCTCTTTGGAAAATCCCTCGTAGATCTTTCAGACACAGATTTAACCTTCAGTTCCTCCACTGTACAAATGCACTGACACTCTGTGAGAATATTTTTTGGTCTAATACGCCATGTAAGTGCTGCTGCTAGTGCTAGTCGCATCAGAAGCACGTCTCCGATACAGCGGGAAGGAACACAAACATGTTTAATGAGATCAGCTCTTGCAAAAAATGGATGACAATCTGCCAAGGTCCCAAAGGACCTTCACTGCAGAAACACAGCCTGGAATCAAAGAGGAACTTGTTGGCAGAGTTCACGGAACAAGTTGGCAGATGATGGGCTCTGCCCTTATTAACAACTGCTGCAGTCAAACCAAAAAGGCAGTGTTTTAGTATAATTAACCTTTCCTCTAAAGGGCATGAAGAGCCACCAGCAACCCAACCTCAAATCCAGTTTTACACAGGGAGCTGCCTGGCTGTAACCAACAATGGGCCTAGTCCTGATTGCCTTAGACTGTTTTCACGGCAATAAGAGGAGGGGTTTATACACTGAGATCACTAGCCTGATGTTAGTGGAGATGAGGCACAGGCAGTTTCTACCTTGAAGTAGCAAGTCAAGATCAACTTTATACCCTCCCACTTGGGTTGGACCTTGACTTGCTATATCAAGGTGAAAACTACCTGTGCCTCATTGGCTTTAGGGCTTTACAGTTAGCTATCCTGATACAGAAACCCCACCTATTATTGCAATGAAGACAAAGCCTTACAAATAGTCCCACTGACTTCAAGGCAAGCAGGAGTTAGCCCATAGTGACCACAGCCAAGGCATTCAATTTTGGGGGGCTAAAGTTAGGCAATGAAAATCCATAGTTAAACACTTCACCTTAACTCAGTAAAGCACTGAAACACGTGACTATTTCTAAGTACATCCTTAGGTATAGATTTAAATGCTTTGCTGAACTGGATCTTTAAATAAAAGGCATTTATCAGTGGTGCTGAGCACCCACAGCTTCCACTCAATGCAAATAGCCATAAAAAAGTTCCACCACTTCTTGTTTTTTATTCCACAAAAGTAGGGAAAGATTGTGCCTTTAGATAATCAGGAGCACGTTGTTACTTCCCTTTTAATATGCATTACCCTCTGTCTGTGCAGGCACAGCAGCTGGTTTTACAAGAGAAATAGATATAAAAACTGCGCCTGTTTAAGTGGCAATGGATTTCTGTATATCTGAGGGCAGGACTGAGTCCCTTAGGACTCTCCACAATGGAAGCAGACCAACGTTGACCATTGACCATTATTGGTTGGTCAATCAGAGCCCAACTGACCACACTGAAGTCTGAATCCTCCCTCACCCCTTTGAACTTGGGGTTTCCCATTCATGAATGACTAATCAGCTTCTTAAAAAAATTAAGAAGTCTTCATCCACTCATGAGCATCACTGACATTAAAAAAAAACAAACACACATACTTGGATAGTAAACTTTTTTCCCATCAGTCTTGTACACAACCATTGTGATGAATTCCCGATTGCGTGCAAAGTCATCCTAAAAAGATATTATTAAAATGAGTTGAACACAGATCCAGAAACTACTACTAATGCATTGTGTAAATCAAATTAATATTCCATTGTTGTTTTTGTATTAGCAACGTGGCTTGATTTGGCATTTATATTTACTGAGGTGCCTATTCCAGCTCCCACAGAAGCCAGTAAAGAATTTGCCAATGACTTCACTGAGAACAAATCAGGCCTCTAGCATATTGCTCTTAGGCCTGATTAGAGATGGATTTACTAGTGATGGAAAAAAATCCTTCTATAGCAGTAACACGTCTACACTACAGCATGACAGTTTACAGGAGAAGAAGTAATTTCACGAGAAGTTTATTTAAAATATATGATAAAAACTGTTAGAGAGATTACATACATCCTACCATAATGAACTAATTAAACCCCATGATTAGGGCAGAACAGAAGCTGTATGACATACATTTATGTACCATGATCTGAATTCCCCACTACTTCTGCAGTTGGAAAAAAAAAAAAAAAAAAAGACATACAGTGAGGTTCACTGGGATCTAGAAAATCAGACAGCCAATCTTGTACCCAGATTTGACTACATTCTCAATTGTAATAAATCTGCAGGAAAAACAGTATTATATTAGAAGAAGAAATTAATACCTTGTCTGTAATGTGTCTGCTGAGCAGAACCCAGACAGCAGCTCCACCTTGTGGACATTGTACTTCCAGTTTGTACTGTGGATTATTAGCCAAGCTGTAGGCATCTTTCACTGGGCCTTGTTTTGCATCCCAAGTACTAAAAGTAATAATAGGTTGATGAATAAGATACTAATTCATATTTCTAAAAGTAATCGCAAATCCTGCATGGAAGTGATACCACTCCTACTTAAGGAAAACTAAGTAACAGAAGCTAAATGATTAAACCTGCATAACTTCTAGCCACAAGCATGACAATGGTTACAAAGCACAGCTGTGAGAAACACTGACCCCAACGCTTTCTTTTACAGATGGCTGTGCTACAGTATGCTGAATAGGAACAGCACCATGAATAAGACCATGCACAAAACACTATAAAAGTGAATATCATGATTTAGGACACACCCACGGGGTAATGAGTTATTGCCATGTATGGCATAAAAGCTGGCATGTGGAAGGGAACCTGTGCTTTCTGTAACTGTAGGACTGTTTAAAAGCTATTAAAACATGGCCCGATCCAAAAATCTACACACACTGGTCTCTCCAATTTTATATACGGGGCGGGGGGGGAGAGGGGTAGTTTTAATTAGCAGCTCCACCTTTGGACCAGCAGCAGCCTGAATCATAATTTCGAAGCTTTCACACTACCTCATGCGTTGCCTGGAGGATGATGCTTGATGTGAAAAACAACAGAAGGGGATTAATGCTTCACTAAAAAGCCTAGAACATTGTGGGGATGAACATGGAAATACAGGCTCCTTTCTTGTCTAGAATTAATTTTTTCCACTTTACTCAGATGTGATCCATGGAATGCTGCATCATCAATTAGCAGGTCCCAATTATTACTGCTACACCTTTATGGTAATGGCCACTATGTGCCAGGTGCTTTCCTGACAGAGGAGGAACAGTCCACAACAATAAGGACAGCGAGACACTTGGGAAATCGGAAACAATATTTTCCTATTTTACTTAATATACACATTAAGGAGTCTTGCTGTAGGCAGCACAACAGAAGTGGGTCTTCAAGACTGAGTTAAATGTGCATACAGCAAGAGCCTTTGCAAAAGTTGGACCATGCACAGCCAGAGAGTGGCACAGAAGAAGGCATGAAGGGGTGTGTGTGAATCTGATACATGGGCCAACAGGGCGAGAACACTGGCAAAGTGGAGCTGGCAACGCAAAGTGAGGAGTTCAGAGAAGTAAGGAGTGAGAGTTACACACAGCATAGAAGGGAGTGACAAGAAGCCAGAATTTGATGCAACAGAGGACGGGGAGCGATGTGATCAAATCAATGGACAAGGAAGATGACTTATGACAGTGAATGCTGAAATGCAGAGTTATGGGTCAGGTCATGGAACTCATCCATCCCAAGTTAATAATTTCAATGATTTTTAAAAAGTGCAAATATTTCTCAGTTTATCTGGGAGAGACTGCGTGCATTGCATAGGCTACATACTAACTTCCCAGGGACGTGGGATAAGTAAAAGTAACTGTCCTATTCTTCAAGCACCCCCCCAGCAGACTTTTCAGGGAAAGGATGGATGGAAGATGCAGAAGACGACAGCAAGTCCAATCTCCCAGCAGTTAGCACTGAGGTCAGTGGAGTTACACTGCATTTATGCGAGCGCAATGAACAGAATCTGGACCATGGATTTTAAAGTGGGATGTCAGGCTCTGAATGAAGAGACCGGTCTCTAGCCAATGCTCATAAATTGAGGACTGATGAGGAGAATGGAGAGAAGGAAAATGCCACACCAATATTGTTGTTTCAAACTAATATTATATATATATATGACTATGTTGTAGATCTTAACATTTCAATCTTTTCTGTTGGACCAACCTGTGAATACACGTTGATTCTTTAAAAAGACTTGGGTTCCAGCTCAAATAAATAACATCGTAATACTGGCAAAGATCCTCCCAGGCAATCCAGAAAATTCCTACAAAGGAAACACAATTTTCATTGTTTGCTTGCAAAATATCTTTGCTCTACACATTTTGCAGGACCCTAATTACACACAAGCGCCAAGGTTTGTATAAAATCCATTCTCATAAACCCGAATACAAATGTCCATGCTGTTCACCTTCCCCGTCTACAAACCACCTCCACAACAGGCCAGTTTGGTAAACCAAAAGAGACTGAAGTTGACCTCTGAGACACCATCTGGTCACTGTCTCTGTTGATCAGTTAGGCCTTTGCTTTTCCTAAGCAGAAAGAATATTTTGCATTTTTAAGTGATGAGCAAAAGCCATAATCCTTGTGCCCTCCTAAGAGTGGCAATGTTAACCACTTCTGTGCTGCCCCCTACTTTCTTAGTATTCTGAAAAATTATATACAATTAATAGGTAATCTAGCTCACTGTTTTCTACCTACTTAACTGAAGGTCCATCAGAGAAGGGACATCACTTGTCCAGCAGAACAAGCTCTTACTCTGAGAGGAAAGTACACATGGCATTGTTTGAGATCTTTCCTTAGCATTCCACTTAACATCCATTTGGGTGAGCTCTAGCACACTGGAATTTGCTTTACAATATTACACAATCTTTACAATATTCACTGGCAATTACTATCCTCTCCCCAGCGCACCCAATTGCAACCACAGCCAACACTACTACAAGCTATTGAAATCCTGCTCCTTTAACTCTCCATATGCTCACAGCACTGTAACACAAGCTGCTAATACAGATGTATTTCAGCCTTACAGTACAAAGAATATCCAGTGTCATGGCAACTGTACATTTTGATACCAAGACTAGTCAGATACCAATCCAATCATAAAATGTAACATCTTTATAAACGTACTTCAGAATCAAGGGATTTAAATCCAAGTACTGTCTAGTGATGCATTAATAAATGAATAACTAGCTATCCTTCCTGAAGATTATAAAGCCAGTGTCAGGATGGAATTACTTTCTGCTAATAATGTATTTCCACCTAGCTATTTACACCACACTCATCAACATGGAATCTCAGTGCCTTTGCATCCATTGTTTGGTAAAGAATATGACACTAGACCAACAAAGGGATAATTAATTACAGTGGGGAGACAAGAGACAACTGTTAGCATAGAGGAAAAAAAAACGACATTGTATTTCCAAAGTGGAGCAGCTATTGTAGCATTTGGGAACTGGCTGATCTAGTGGCAGCATTTTGCCCTGCCGCATGGGAAGCCCATGCTGATTTCCTTGATGCAGTGTATTAGTTCTCCCTGGGGGAAGATGGGGCAACAAGATAGGGCCTGGTATTGCTCAAGCCATCTCTCTACATAATTATGTAGTAGTCCTGTGGGCTTAAAGAAATATCTCAGCAACTTATAGTCATCCAGTCAACAAGTGCATGCAACTAAAGACTTGTGTACATTAAAGTGTAGCATAGGGAGAAAATCTTTAAGTCCCCATTACAGACATCATGGATCTCTTGGTGAAAGGAAATAAAACATTCCTTACAAGGAGTGTATGAATGTGTATTTCTGAATACTAGGAAAACAGCTAATGAAGTACTGAAGAGTCCACTCACATTCTAGTAAATGGTATTATGAGATTTCTCAGTCTGTGTTATGAAGTTCTAAGGATGGCGAAAACCATGATTAAAAAAAGGAAAATAGAAGCTAATATTAAGAAATAATGCCTTACGTTTAAAATATATTAAAATGACCCACTGTACTTGAAATCTAGTCAATTTTGAAACATGCGTTTAAAGTAATATCAGGTACTTCTTCCCTGCCTTTGCCTTTTTTTCTTGCTTTACAGTCTTGTTTACTGTCCCTCCCACTCCACCCCCGTTGCTATGTGAATGACCCACACAAACAAGGAAACTGACCCCACCCCACCCCCCATACCTGCTCTCAATTACTCAAATTGACAAGAGATTTTTTCCGAATCTTCTAGTGATAGTATCCTTAAATGTTACTTGTAACAAAAGTAAACAAAAAAAAAGTCAAAACAGAAGTATGATTCTTTTTGACTTGACACCATCCTTTGAATTCATTTTACCATTGTCTATTTTTTGAGCTGTTCGAGGATCAAAGTTTAAGTATTTTTGTAGGCCTGGGGTCCAATTTTTCACATCATTTTCACTGTATCTTCCTTTCCAACGTAAGTGACTCCAGGGATTTTTCAACTGGAGAAATCGAAGCCCCTAGAGAAAGAGTAAATAAAAAAAAATCACCTGGTTTATCTTGTCAGGATAAGAGTGAACATATTGTTAATCTTACCTAATAGGTACACAAACTGAACACTGAAGGAAATAGTGTTATTAAGTTTTTGGAATAACTTGATAAAGTTCTTGAGCAAGATAAAGATTTCAAGCCCCTTCTTTGAGCAAAACTCCACTGTCACTGGACAGTCATGTTTAAATCCACCATCTATTACAACTGGTGACAGGTATGTAAAAAGCACCCAATACAAAGCTTCTTGTTTTACTGGATACCTTATATTCTCTAATATCTAAAACAGCATAGGCATGGGTTGGAACTAAACCCCATTTCTCTCCTTCCTCTTCAGACATCACTCCGGTTGCTGTTGTGATAAGGACATCGCCTTTGTGAAATCTGGAGGGGAAATTAAGGAAGCTTAGTTTAGGTTATTAGCACATGTAAAATGACTAGTGTTCAGTAAATGTAATATTATTACACTGAACTCTCTTTTTCCAAATTGTCGTATTGTTAAGACCCAACTTTGCAAACCTGGAGTGCAAGTAATCTTTTCTGAAGGAGACAAATTATTTGTACAAGCTCAATAAAAGACAGTATAATTTTTACTTTTCAATATTTAAGATCAGGCTCTAGTAGGAAAATTACTGTTGTCATGAAAACAACGCGTCAGATTCAATCTTACACTGACAATATCATTTATTAAAGACGCTCAGTGAAATAAATCTTCTACCTAACACATTGTTCGAATCCTTGATGCTAGTTAATTGCTATATGTATCAAACTGAAAATCATAAATCCCTGCACTTATGATCTTGGGGGCAAACTTTCTAAGAACCAGAGGGTGAAAAGTACATGCTTCCATATTCCTACACCAGTTTGTGCGCAAAAATGCTGGTTTAACATCAGTGTAGGTTTGTAGCGTCTGAAAATTTAGCCCCCCAATGTCTAAATACAGAGAAACAGATCGTAAGAGCGACTGTCAACTTACTGGGAAGTCACAAATCTACTGAAGAAAAAGTGAGTTTTTGTGTTAGGTGTACAACGTTTGCTTGTTTTAATGCTTTGGCCAAGCTGAGATCCCTTTCCCATCATGTTGGTGCTCTGCCTTTCTTGACAATGAGGAGAAAGTGGTTGGCTAAATAAGACTTTTTTTTAATTTGGGGAGGGGAAAAAGGAACAACGCCTGCAGCTGAAAAACAATTAGGCCACACTTATCACAACAGCAGGATTGATATACTAAATCCCAGGTTAGTATCATGGTCCTGACAGGTACAGAGCACCTCTGTGCTCCTCCATGGGAGAGCTACTGGTCGGGCAATTAGTAAGGACTCTGGTGGCACTGTTAGAGCAACTTCACCACACCTGTTTCCACTGTGAAGTCAGCTTCGTGCTACATAGTTGAGAAATCCATCCTCCTTTCTCTGGCTCCTGCTTCCTACTGAATCTAGCCCATGGGAGGATTCTAACTTCCACTCCCCATTTCCCATTCTCTCCCTCTCCCGGCCCCCCACCATTGGCAGGGAAGAGGGACTATTATTTTTTTTAAATTATAGTTCTGCTAAAGATGGGGATCCAGTTCTCCATCTATTAACAGAGCCCCCTTGTTTCTCCATTAGCCTCTGATGTCAAAGCCATTAATAACCTATTCATCCAGTGGATTTCAAAGGAGAGTGCAGAGAGGGGCTATGAAGGATCAGATGTAGTAGGACCACGAAGCTTGTGTTGAGAGCTAGTGACAAAGACCATCACGTTTTTAGACACTTTCACATCATTAACACGTTTCACAAACAGCATCTTCTGTCACCAAGGAAGAACAAACTTCTACCTCTGATAGAGCATTCTGAAAGAACTGTCCTTATTGAAAGCCTGATTGTCTGAGTGCATAGCAATCCTCTCTGGTATCCAGCCAGTCAGTGCATGGAGATCAATGTTCTGAAATGCAAGCATATTTGGTCACAAGAGAAACATTAAGCTACCTTTAAGTGTATTTTAAAATGCCTTCTAATAAATTAGTTTATATTGTACACACAGAGCTATTTTGCACCAGCCTCATAACACGTATGAGCGCAATTTTTCATTAGACTAGCCTGTGCTTAAGCATAAGAAAATGATTTTCCTCAAACAAGTGGCTTGATAATCAGTACTGTTCACTGGTATCTTTTTCAAGTACAATTATTAGTATTTCAAGCTCATGGTTTCAAATTCCCAGCACTCGCAGAGTGAGGTCCCAAAACAAGCCTCTGTCGAGTCTTGCCACAAAGTGCACCTTCAGTAGTTTAGCTTTTACTCTAGCTTGTCTCCAAGAAACAACTAGCTTTACATGGTGAAAAGGCCTGCACAATAAAAGCAATTTCAATTTAACTAGCAGTGGTGCACTTTACAAGCACAATACTGGGCTTCACTCCCCCAAAAATACTTAGGAAAAAAGGTATTTTTTCTCTATGCCCTTTCCCAAATAAGCAGGGTTATGAAAGCGCAAAGAAATGCCTCCCAACTTGTCTAAGGCCAGTACTGACAGATAGGCCTTGGAAAGCAACACATCCGGTGCAGGCACTGCGAAATACTTCTCTGATTATGCAAAGGAGGAGACATTCTGTCAAGAGCTGGAGTTTCTATGTTTCATGGAAACAAATGCTAGAAGTCAAGTTGTTCCTTGTCACTGACAACTTCCCTAATCTCTGAAACTGTGCGTCATGGTAGTGCTTTGAACAAACTTAGAAAAATCTACACTATTGTTACTCGTATACAAGACCAAATTCAACAAGAAAGTCCCTGATAATCAACCCAAAAGATCAAAAGAAGATGAGCAACCAAAATAAAAAGCAATGAAGTCTGGTTTTCAAGACATCATCAGGCGTGAACCTTGGTATGAACTGAGAAATATGCTGTGAGAGTTCAAATGTTAGGAAGCATTTCTTCATGTGATTAGAGACCAAAGTTTGCGTGGCTCAGCAAAATCGGTCCGGTTCTTGTTGCAAGTATTTTGCTTCTCAGATTAAACTTGAGCATTATATAAATGTTGCGGTTGCTAAAGAAACTACTATATGAACAAGTTACATAACTATGTATGTTAGTATTATTTGATAGAATAGTACTAACTTATACATGTACCCATTCTTACCACGTGCATAAGAGCACTGAAATGATTGATGTGCTCCTCCCCTAGCCAATTCCTCAACTTAATAAGGGAGATTGTCTCTTACTTATTATACAAATGGCATTAGGCGCCAAAAGGGTTATTAGTGTAAGGCACAAAACTATGGTTTTATGAATCATACAAGAGCCCTAATGAAACTTCTCAAAATAAAACACATGTACTTTGCAGGTTTGGGGCCTATTTTTGAAAAGACTTACTCATGTGTAACTGTACCCACAAGCAGTCTCACTGAAATCCAATTCCCTCCTTTTGATGGGACTATTCCTACTGTGTCAGTTAAGCACGTGTGTAAGCATTTGCAAGATCGGGGCCATGGTCTCTAGTGCATGTGATCCGAGAGATGATAAAAGCAACTTAATTTATATTTCCTAAAATCATCAAAATAACTTTTAAAATCTATATATAAAAATAAACCCAGACAACAACATACAAAAGAAGAGTCATTCCTCTCCTCAGACAATTCATTTAAATCTCTTCACTATTCATTCGAAGGAAAGCTATGTGCTATGGGATGATCTACATGGACATTTTTGCCTATTGCAAAGAATAATCTGGTACTCACAGAATTTGATCCAGGAAAATCATATCCACCCATGACCTTCATGTAAGCTTTTTCTATCAGGGACACCCACAATTCACTTTTATTGTTGGAATAAGAGCAGAGAAGCTCTCCACTGTGATCTACGGGTAACTGGTCATCTATTATCACCTGAGCAAATAAGCAAACAAATTATCATAAAAGGGGATAATTCAAACAAACTTTTCTCAAAAGACAAAAATCCTCAGAAGCTCATTCTATGTCATATAGCTTCTTTCAGACTGTGAGGAAACTAAACATCGTTCCCTGACTTAAAAACACAACAATTCATAACAGCAGTGTAGCCTAGTGGATAAAGCACTGAACTGGGACTTGGGAGACCTGGATCCTATTCTGAGCTCTGCCACTAGCAGGCTGGGTGACCGTGGACAAGGCACGTCACTCTGTGCCCCAGTTTCTCTAGCTGTAAAATGGGGATAAGAGTATTGACCAACTTTGTAAAGCACTTTGAGATCTACTGATAAAAAGGTCTATACACGAGCTAGGTATTATTAAATGTATAGAAAAGTCTAACAAACCCCCCTCACCCAGTCAATCAGAAATATGAAGTTATTTGTCCAAAGGGAAGACGGCCTCAGACTTCATCACATCTGCTATTCCAGTTCCTTCATCCTTGATTGTTTATAGTTTTTCCTTTTCTTGAAAGAAGAAGCCACATGATGGTGGTTTTGAAGCTATTAAAATCTCTTGTTTTAAATTAGGCAGAATAGTGTGTGAGGTTTTTACTCCAAAAATGGTCTGTAATGGCTCCACAAAGAAAATATCTCAGCCTCATCATGACACTAATCTGTCATTGGTACAGACCATTAATGAAGCACAAACTTATGGCCCAACCCTCCAAACTTGCATGTGAATAATCTTACTCTCCTGAATGGTCCCAGTAACTTCAATGGGACTCAATCACATGAGTAAGGATACTTACATGCATGTGTTACCCTAGGAGCACACAACTGGCAAGAGGCTCCCTGCTATGTAAAACTCAGCTGGCCTAACCTGCTCAACACACCTCACACACTATAGTTGGTGTGATATTTATTTAAGAGGTGTCATGTAATATACAATATGAAAAACTAATAACTCACTGACCCTTAATATTCTTGTGCGATGTATGGTTAACCTACAACCACGTATACAGATGTGCTGGAAATGCTTAACTAAAATGTGTCTAAACCAGGCACATCAGGAAAAGTTGATAAACAGGTTTTTCCAGACAAAGGAAAGGGGATGCCACCTCAAGCCAGGTGTGGCCAAGGACAGTGGGCTATTCATTTGTATTGGAGATTGCAGGAAGATCATTTCCACTGTAAAAATCACAAGCAGAGGGTGAAGTCAGCACGGTGTCTACACCAGAATGCATGACGTCTACACTCAGCAAGGGAAAGCAATTTTAGCTGGGGATACACTTAAGAATATATTTCAAAGGTTTACTGAACCCCTAAGTTATCCTTCATCTAAGGAGGCAACGAAATCAAGTGCTTTGAGCAACATGTGCTGGATCCTAGCTAAATAACGGGCCAGGCATGCTGGAAGAATGACAGTGGTGAGACAAAACTTTTTGAACCAAAGACTCTAGTTTGTTGAGTTTCAGTCTGAGAGGTGTATTTTTATGTTTGTTTGAAACTAGTTCTATCCTTATTGCTTATTCTTGGCATAACTTAAACCTATCTCCATTTGTTAATAAACTTGTTTTACTTTTACCACGAACCAACTTAGTGCTTTGATTGAAATGGAGAGTTTGTCAACCCCAGTGAATAAGCTGCTGTGTACTGTCTCTTTAAAGGAGCAGCAAACGTGATAATGTTTTGTGGTGCTACAGTAAGAGGGGCTGAGCACTGCAGAGAAAGACATTTTTTGGGAGAACTTGGATCTGCAAGGGTGTTGATGTCACCCTCCAACGAATAACCACGCTGATGAAAGTCAGGGTAAGGCTACTATGCTACAAAGCACACTGTTGGAATCAGGGCCCTGAACGAAAGCTGCACAGAACAGCAGCACCCAGGGTTACAGGGCAGGCGGTGGCAAAACCCCTTACTGCTCTGTGTTGAACCCCAGAGTGTCACAGCATCTTTACAGGGTCAGGCACCTATGCTACATTACACATTATTATGTAACCAAAATGAAATGTAGCAAGGTGTAATAACTGCATATGCTTTCCAACAAATGTATATCTAGAATTCTTACTGAGAAATAAAACACAGCTTCACATTGAAACGGCATGAACTTTCAAGGTAGTTAGCTTGTCCAATAACCATACTACTCTCCTTAAAGCTAATTACCTTTCTAGGGACACCGTTGATATGAAGTTTTACCATGTACTTTCCACATGGATTATACTCTGGTTCTCCTTTTTTATTCTGAGGGTAAATTATGCTATTAGAAAAAGAAAAAAATTATAATGTATCTGTGAACAATGTGTTGTATGTATACATACTGTCTGATGTTTAAAAAAGCATTACATTAATTAGATCTATTTTTGGAATTTAAAAATGCATGCTACCATCTCAAATTACTAGAATGTCTGTGTAAATCACAGCATGAGAAATTTAACTAAATTTTCTTGTTTTAATTTGTATTTCGAACAAGATCTGTATACCTCATTCTTTCTGCAGTCAGCTAGTCATTCATAGATAATCGAGCAAAATAAATGCATGCAACTCTGTATTTTACCATTCAAACAATGTTATATGTTTCTGAATACATACGATAATTGTATGCATTGCAAATCAAAGACTATGAGTGAAGAAGTTAAGGTTTTAAGAGACCATTGCCCAAGGGATAAGGTAATAAGACAAATGGCAGTGGTTTGGGCAAAGAAACTGGTAAAAACTAATTTTGATTAAACCAAAAATTTCAAAAACTCTTGGGCCCTGATCCCACAGTGGGCTCCATGTGACAGACTGCTAAGCCCATGTGGAGTTCATCACAGGATAAGGCTTTAGTTGATAACAGTATCAATTCTATTTAACATCAATGCTGAAGCAAGAGGTAAAATGTGGCACGTACTGCCATAGTAAAGAGTAAAAACAAGTGAATGAAGCATGATTAAGGAAGATAACAGTGAAAAAAAAATCCCCCAAATGGCCAAATTTTCCAAGCGTGTGTGTCTAAAGTTAAGATTCAAAAACCATATTCAGCATGTAAGAAAAGGTGGGTTCATTTTCAGAACTGCTGAGCAGCACAAATTCCAGTGACGTCAACAGGAAAGGCAGGTGCTCTGCACCTATGAAAATAGGGATGTTTTTATTCAGGTGCCCAAATATGACTTTAGGAGCCTAACTTTAGGCAGGTAAGCTTGAAAATTTTGAACCAAACGTCTATATTTGGACTTTCTACAAAATGTAATATCTCAGGTTTATCTATGTTTATAAGCAAGTTTAACGTAAACCTATGTTAAATCATCACATCCATAATATAGCCTTCTATCTGACAAGATTTTAGACATGAACAGCCATTTACCTTGTAATCAACTTTTTGTTGTACCGTCTCTCGTATGCTGCGCTGATAGCTAGTGATGCCACAAATGAACAATCCGATACTATTGTCTAGAAGCAAAAGACACTAGTTTAACAGGGTTTAACAGTTATTAATATTTAACAGGAAAAAGTTCAATTAGAAGTGCTTCCAACAAACAAAAGGATTTCTGAACCAAGAGAAGCAAAGGCACTCCCAAAGGGTTGGGAAACCTAAGTTTCCTCAAAACTAAAACCTGATAAACTGAGACTGAAGTAAGGAATTAACCGGATGAGGACCAGAGACAGATGATTCCTAAATGTCCACAGTGCAAACAATGGGAAAATTTCTTATTGATTTCAGAGGACTCTGGATCAGGCCCTATGTGGCTTAATATTGGGACAGATTATATATAGTTTTGCCACAGAAAGCCTCCATCACTCTCGGTGGTCTGACTTCTATTTCCATGTAAAGTGGCCTAAATTTAAATTTACCTACACAGAATTTGGCTAATCATTTGTCAGGACCAATTAGTTTTGTCTGACTTCAGATTGCAAATGGAGCAATGTCACAGCTATTTGGATTGGTAGAGCAAAAACTGCCAATTACAAAATTCCACCAACCTCAATGTAAAGTTACATCTTTGGTAGAGGAGGAAAATAACTTAAGTTGCCACTAATTTTCCTAGCAAGGGTTAAAAAAACCAAAACGAACAGACATCAAATTAAACACATGGTTTAATATTACACATGTTTTAATAAGCAAGTGTGTAATATGCTACTGTTAGGAAACAGAAGGGCAAACCTTACTTCTACTATTCTTAAATCCACGGAAGCAAGTGGAGATGGAAAGAGATTAAAGCCAGCTGAATGGTGGGCCCTGACATCTTGTGGCTGTTTGCAGGATAGAACAGTTTGTGTCAGGCTAGAGAGTGCAAGCTCTGAAACTCATCTTACTGCTGCTCAAAAAACCCATTGTATGTGCCCCCCCACCCCCGTTTATGGTGCCAAACACTGTTTTTATTTTTACGGTTAACGTGTCAGAAGCTACAGTGCTCTGCTCCTTGTCCAGTTTTACCTTGTGCATCCCATAGTTAACAGATCAATGACTCTTGATTCTTAGAGGTCTGAAGAAGGCAGATACCTTATGAGTCTATAATGGGCTGCTCACTGGAATACATGACTGCCCAGTGTAGTTTTTAAACTAGATTCCTTTGGATATGGAGATCTGAGGAGTACAACAGTTACGTTTTCCATTCCTACCTATATTTTCACTCTGTTTATTCTTACACTCATAAATAAAGTAAGGCTGTCAATTGCAATTAATCATGAGATTAAAAAATAGTCTTGATTAAATCAGTTTCAATCACATTGTTCAATTCACCTCATACAAGTAATATAGTGCCATCTCTATTGTGAAAGTTCAGTAACAAATGTAGATTTTTTTTTATTCTATAACTGCACAAAAACAAAACAACGTAAAACTTTAGAGCCTACAAATCAAAGCATGAAGGGGCATATGAATGTTTAGCATATTTGGCACATAAATGCCTTGCACTGCCGGCTACAATAGTGTCATGTGAATGTCTGTTCTTATTTACAATGTCACCTGAAAGTGAGAAGCGGGCAGCATTATCTCCCACAAACGTAAACAAACTTGTTTGTCTTAGCGATTGGCTGAACAAAAAATAGGACTGAGTTGACTTGTATGAGGTGAATTGAAAAATACTATTTCTTTTGTTTATCTTTTTTACAGTGCAAATATTGTAATCAAAACAACAAAGTGAGCACTGTACACTTGGTATTGTGCTCTAATTGAAATCAATATTTTGGAGAATGTAGAAAAAAATCCCAAAAATAGTTATTTTAAATTGGTATTCTATTATTGTTTAACAGTGCAATTAATGATTTTTTTATCTAGTTTGTTTTCTGTTAAGCACATGTATTAACTGCAATTGACAGCCGAAACAAAGTCAAATGGTCCACAGTGAAATCAAATGTAGGTCTTAGAAGAGGGCAAAGTTCTCCTACTTGCTAGGTTTTAATGAGCACCCCAACATTACTTTAAAAGACCCCAAACTCATCCTGCAATTATCAGAATAGCTGGTGTAAATTTCATTTGAGAAACAACTTACCTGCTTTATGCTGAAACTTGACACAGTATAGATCATTGTAGGGTTATTTGTTAGGTCATCTGGCCGCACCCACTTGGCAAACATTGCCTTTTGTTTGGGTGACAATGGTAACTTGCCACATTTATCTCTGGATTTAAAAATAATAAAAAAATAATTCAAAACAACCAAAGACAGATCAGAAACAACTTTTCATGGTATTTCCCACTTTATTTACAGCAGTCACAGACATCAATCAACAAGGTCCATTACTCAATGGGGCGGGGGAGGGGCAGGAGGGAAGGAGGAAAGACACTAACATAAAAGGTGGAAATGTTAAATGCCTTTTTTGTTTCAGTTTTCACCAAAAAGGTGAGTAGCGATTGGATGTCTAACATAGTGAACGCCACTGAAAGTAGGATCTGAGGCTAAAATAGGAAAAGAACAAGTCCAAAATTTTTTAGACAAGTTAAAAGTCTTCAGGTCAGCAGGGCCACATATCTCTAAAGCCTTGTCTACACTACAAAGGTTTTTTTGGCAAAAGCTACTTTTGGCAGCAAAACTCCTCTGTTTTGCCTTCAAAATAAAACCACCTCAACGAGAGGCATAAAACATTTTGTGACAAAGTTAAAGCATCAAAGTGTCAGTGTAGACGCTGCTGTTTGTTTTGTTGACATAACTGGCTTCCACCAGCATCCCACAATGACCGCTCTGCTCACTGTTTTGATCTCTGCTGCCCTGCAGGCATACGCCCCTCCCTCCCCTTTCAAAGCTCTGGGAAGTATCTGACAGCTGAGCATGCTGCTATGCTCCCAACAAAGAGCAAATAATTAATGTGGATGCTCCTGTACTGTCCTGTACTAGAACACAGAGGGTGTGACAGGGACTACTGCCTTGCTGCTTGGACAGAGCTGAGGAGGCTGAGAGAGAACTCTGAGGGAATCACAGAACCATAGGCAGGCAGAGTGGGCTGCTTCTGCTGGGGGTGGGTGGGAGCTGAGAATGACAGCTGTGCTGATCAGAGCCGGGGGGGCTGATGTGGGGGTGGATGCATATATGTTTGGAAAACCCTCCCAGAGCATAGTTATCAGTGGTTCACAGTGAAGCTGGAAGGACATATCAAATGGGGTCCCACAGGGACCAGTTCTGGGTCCGGTTCTTTTCAATATCTTCACAAATTATTTAGATAATGGCATGGAAAGTACACTTATAAAGTTTGCGGACAATACAAAACTGGGAGGGGTTGCAAGTGCTTTGGAGAATAGAATTAAAATTCAAAATGATCTGGACAAACTGGAGAAATGGTCTGAAGTAAAATATTATGAAATTCAAAAAGGACAAATGCAAAGAACACCACTTAGGAAGGAACAATCAGTTGCACATATAAAAAATGGGAAATGACTGCCTAGGAAGGAATACTATGGAAAGAGATATCGGATTATAGTGGATCACAAGCTAAATATGAGTCAACAGTGTAACATTATTTAAAAAAACAGGGGTGGGGGAGAGACATATTCTGGGATCTATCAGCAAGAGTGTTATCAGCAAGACATGAGAAGTAATTCTCCCATTCTACTCCAAGCTGATAAGGCCCCAACTCAAATACTGTGTTCTGTTCTAGGTATCACATTTCAGGAAAGATGTGGATAAACTGGAGAAAGTCCAGAGAGCAACAAAATATTAAAATTCTAGAAAACACGACCTATTAGGAAAGACTGAAATAACTGGGTTTATTTATCCTTGAGAAGAGAAGACTGAGGGGGGACACGATAGCAGTTTTCAAGTACATAAAAAGTTGTTACAAGGCGGAGGGTGAAAAATTGTTCTCCTTAACCTGAGGATAGTAGAAGCAGCAATGGGCTTAAATTGCGGAAAGGAAGGTTTAGGTTAGACATTAGGAAAAACTTCCTACCTGTAAGGGTAGTTAAGCACTGCAACAAATTGCCTAGGGAGGTTCTGGAATCTCCATCATTGGAGGTTTTTAAGAAAAAGTTAGACAAACACCTGTCAGGAATGGTCTAGTTATTACGCAGTCCTGACTTGAGTGTAGGAGTCTGGACTAGATGACCTATTGAGGTTCCTTCCACTCCTACACGTCTATGATTCTATGACATATGTAACTAAAGTAGTTTAAGTTAATAGCCTTACAAAGCTAATAATTATTTGGGACATATAATATAAAATACTAAATGTTGACATTTCCCCCCATATGAAACCAAACAGGAGAGGGGAATTCCAAAAGCCATCTTTAACATCAAAGATGATTTTTTTTTTGTCACTGGTGTTGGAGAAATTTACTCAATGCTGGAAAGTGCTGAGCTAGTCCACTCAGGGCCTGGCAGGTCTCAAGATACTGGACTGTAATTCATAATTTCCCATCTCCCCCATATTATCATTGAACTTTACATTTATAAAACTGCCCAACAGTTTCACATAACTGAACTAAAAGCAGTATCTGTCCCTGCTGTGATCCCCTCTTCCAAGGAAGTCACCTGAGTCCCAGGTTGCTGCTCTCATAATAATACCTAGCTCTTATAGAACACGCTTCAGCAGTAGATCCCAAAGTGCTTTACAAATAGGTCAGTATCAGTATCCCCATTTTACAGGTGGAGAACAGAGGCATAGAAAGGTGAAGTGATTTGCCCAATGTCATCCAGAAAGCTAGCTGCAGAACCAAGAATAGAAGCCAGGCCTCCCAAGTCCCAGTTCAGTGCTCTATCCACTAAACCAGGGGGGTCTCAACCTTTTTCTTTCTGAGGCTCACCCAACATGCTATAAAATCTCTACGACCCACCTATGCCACAATAACTGGTTTTCTGCATATAAAAGCCAGGGCTGGCATTGGGGGATAGCAATCAGGGCAATTCCCTGAGGCCCCATGCCACAGCCCCATGCGGTGGGGCTTCGGCTTTCTGCCTTGGGTCCAAATGAGTCTAATGCTGGCCCTTTGACTCCTGGTTGAGAACCAGGGCACTAAATCACACTTTCCACTCTGCAGAGAAACTAAAGCTGCCCTCTGACATTATGTGGTGAAGATGTCAGGCTTACGCCCCCACCCCCCCCAAGTCAAAAGATTTCTAACAAGCTGGAAGTGCAACTGAATAAGACAAGGTGAAAAAACACAGCACAGTAGGATCAGCATGCATTGAGCAGCACCAGGTTAAAACTGTACAAAGGAGGGCCAGGATTTTCAATTAACAGATGGTTTTAGGTTTTCAATTTGAGACACTTTAATGGGGCTTGATTTTTAGAGGCTAGGAGTTCAGCACTTTCTGGAAGTCAGGCTCCATTAAGGTGTCAAGTGGAGCATTCAGAATTTGAGGCACCCCAAATCCATAGTCACTTTTCAAAATCATGGCTGAGTTTTAAGCCAACTTTGCATGCAACTCCTCAGTTTTTGCTGTTAGACTAACTTGGTACAAATGGCACACTCTCTACTGGCTGGCAACAGTAAAGGTTGAGTTACAGCCTTACTTGAACAATTTGGATTTTGAGAAAGGAAATGCAGTGAAGACACAGGAAAACTTTGAGAGAAAACAAGAGCAAAAATAACTGGAGTAACTGATGCTCACTTACGAAAATGGCACTGGAAAGGCAAAACGCTCCCGCAGGTCAACACTCATGAATGGGACATACTCTATACCATTTATCTTTGATGTCTTTCTGCATATCATAAAAGGAGAACATGATCGTAAGTGTCAAAGTTGGAACCATAACGTTCAAAGCTGTTTTGTTTTACCAACTTCCACAGCACAACACCCAGGAAATAACAATGAAGGAAGAAATGAAAAAACAGAAGCCAAGAAATGGTGCACTTGAGGACGAGTGGCATTCTGCCTCAAATAGGGAATAACTACAAGTTCTACATTTCTAAAGCTGGAGTACTTGCCGGGTTGGGCATCAATCCTGCAAAGATATGCACAAAAGCAGCCCAATGGTCCTCTGTAGAGGCACAATGGTCTGCTGCCTGCACATCAATCTGTAGCATTGAGGTCCAAGGTCTTAAAATGCATTTGTTTAAATATACTTTCAACGATGTCTTTAGATTTCTATTTTCACAGTTTTATATATATTACACACACACTACACTAACAACTTTTTAGAGATTAACTAATCAAAAGTGGATGAATATGAAAAAAAATAGCCAAAAGAATAGGTACGAATGATAACACTAGATGTATTTATTAGTGTATTTACAAAGAGATAGTCAAGTGCATACAGAGCTATAGATGGGGGCTATTTTAGATCAGGAAGAATCAAGAAACATGTACAGGTCAGATGTGACCATAACAAGTTTCAGTGACCACTGCTGAACAATAGGTAGTCAAAACAAACAACAATGATATTTTCAAAACAAAAAGATATGTAGGATTTAAAGCAATGTGAAATTCTCTTTGAAGCTTTAGAAAGGTTTACATTTCACAAATATCAGTTAAGGTAAAAAAGGAAACTTGTTTTTAAAACGAAACTGGTTCATTCAACTGTCCAACTTTTCTTGCACAAACATATTTATATTGTTAGGGCCTGATCCAAGCTGACTGAAGCCAGTGGAAAGACTCTCACTGACTTCAGTGGGCTTTGGATCAGGCCTTAAGTTTTTAGGACCCAAACCTGCACAGGGCTGTCTGACAAGGAGCCATCTGTGTTCACTTACAAAGAGATTTTTTTTTTGGAACATGTTAGCTTTCAATACAGTAGAACCTCAGTGTTATGAACTGACCAGTCAATATCACACCTCATTTTGAATGGGAAGTATGTAATCAGACAGCAGCAGAGACAGGGAAAAAAAAAAAAAGCAAACAGTACTGTGTAAACCATCAATTACTAAAAATATAAAGGGAAAGCAGCATTTTTTTCTGCATAGTAAAGTTTCAAAGCTGTATTAAGTCAATGTTCAGCTGTAAACTTTTGAAAGAACCATAACGTTTTGTTTAGAGTTACGAACAACCTCCATTCCCAAGGTGTTCATAACTCTGAGGTTCTACTGTACTGTGGTAATGAGTGTTACAGAAATATTTCTCCCAAGTCCTTAAAAAGCAACCAACAAAACTAAATCAAAATCACCCCTCCCTCCTTCCCCTCACAAAACCCTGTTATGTCTCAATCTAGTGCTTTGCAATAGATTTACATGGATAATAAAATTTGGGAAAATTGGACTCTCTTACCTGAGCACTTCAATCTCCTCTGTGGTGTATCTCTGACCTTGAGATTCACTAGCTTGCACTGTTCTGATTGTCTGTGGCTTATCATTCAAGGAAAAATCAGGTCCCAACGGAAAGAACATTCTGACTGGCTGATTCGGTTTAGCTGCAGTTTGTTTGTCTTTCTGAGATGACTTTGACATAGATTCTTTCAGTGCCTCTGCTCTAAAACAAATATTCTATGTTTGTTTAGAGCAACAACAAATGTATGGTTTATTTATTTGCTTGTTCATGACTCCATATAATTAACATCAGATGGAAAGGCAAAATTTGCTCTTGCTAAGGAAGTCACTTCATGTAGGTGTGAAATGCACACTCAGGAAGTTCCTGATGCCAGCATCACTCTCTACTTTCTCCAGTAGTAAGAATGGCAAAAATACACCAAAAATAATTAGCATATAAAACAATTTAGGCACAATTCATTTTCAAGCTTCTGTCACTTTTAGAATTATGCTAGTTGGAGGATTTATGTGAGACTGTAGGTATGTTTTGGAAGCTAAACACAAAAATCAAAATCCATTAGGATGTTCACTATTCATGTGGATATGAAGAGATTTAATTTATCATGTTGAGATGGACAAGGGTGTTGAAATAATATCTGCCAGAACTCACACTACAGACCTTATTTTAATCTCAGCTACATTGTTGATTTATGTAGAGTTACTCTGGATTTATGCCGGTGTAACTGAGATTGGAATCTAGCCCACTAAATCTACTATATATACACTGATATATATACAGAGTAAACTAAAGGGTTCAATTTTCCCCTGCATCAAAGCTCCACTCAGTGCAGGGGAGGGGTTGGCTCAGTGCTGGCTCGACCCCAGCATTGGGTAGAGAAGCCAAGGGGCTGCTCTAATTTATGCTGCGGGGGACCTAAGGGACCTATTGTCAGCAGAGAACTGACATTATGAAACCACATTCCACTCTTAGCCTGTCCATTCCCTACCCCAGCATATCACCATACCCCTGGAGCAGTAGACACAGAAGCTGCTTCTGTCAGCTTTATGCCAGTGGGGAGCTCTCCTCCAAAAGGAGAACTCTTCATGGGCCATTTCAAGCCAGAATCCATCCTCTTTGTGCTACCTGAGCAACACAAAATGGACAGAGTGGACCAGAGAATCCAGCTCAAAGTATGCACTGTAACCCAATACCAATGGTTTGCATGAGTATTTTGTAAATACTCACCTATCCAGTGCTTGTCTAGCCAGCTGTTTGAGTTTTGATTGAAGGATTGCATCTGAAGTTTCATTAGCCTTAAGAGAAAAAAATAAAATAGCAGGCATTGTAAACCTCACCTGTCAATCTAATTCCAGATGTGCAAGTCATACTGCCAAATATCCACTAGTTATTTTTCACCTGTAGATTTTAACCTCAGAATTCCTCTACATTTGTCTTTTTTAAACCAGTCAATACTTCCTACACTGAGATTTAAAAAAAAAAAGCAAACTCCACATACTAAGATAAATAAACCTGCTTCCCTCATTGTCTCATCTGAGTGGGTGTGCACAATATGTTAGAATGCAAGATACTGTTTTAAATTTTTCAGCATGGGAAGCACTGAATTCACATAGAATGCTGGGGGGGAAATAAATCAAGTTAAAATCTACAGGGGAAAAAATACAACTATTAAAGATGTTACGTTAAAACACTATTGAACTTGAGTGTATCCCTTTAAGTTTTCCAACTGACTTTTCTGACACCCCCCCACCCCAAAATCAGAGAAACTTATGATAAAAGTAAAAGAAATCAGAATACTTTCTTCCATTTTTAAAAAACTCTTAAGCTTACAAGTTAAAGTCTCATTCCCAATTTTTCCTATCTGGAAGGGGCGTGGGAACAGAGCCAGTGGAGGTTGAGGGTGGGGTGGAGAGTAGGGTAGGAAGTGACCATGGGAGAAGTGAGAAATGGAATATTCAGGCTGGAACAGATAACTGCTCCCTGCATACAGCCTGCATAGAAGAACAGACCGGTCTCTCCACCTGGATATGGTGGACAGAAAGCCCTACAGCTAAGGAACTAAACAGAACCACTGTAGCCAAGAGAGTGAACGGACAGTTTGTTTGGACTTTCTTTTGCCTTGGAGGGGGAGAGGAACCTTCTTGCACTGCCTGCAGTGCCAAAAGCATAAAACTATCACCTTGCTAAAGCAACAGATTACCCAAGGTGAAGGAAAACTCAGACACCAGCTGCATCTAATGAGGGACCCAAGCGAGAAACATGGTTAAAGTGATATTAATTGTATGCACAATATTTAATCTAAAGATATGTGGCAACGCATGGTAACAACAGAGAGTAGGATACAGCAAAGACAACAAAATGATAGACGACATAGGCAGAAAGAACCCAGGACCAACAAATCAAAGGGAAAAACATTTAGTCTTTGATTAGACCCTGATCCTGCAAAACCGAATGCAAGTGCTTAACTTCATAGCTTGTGCGGTCCCTTTGAATTCTGCAGAACTATTTACCTGAGTGAAGTCAGGCATGTGCGTAAGTATTTGCAGGATTCCCAAAATCTGTAAATATTTTCTGTAAATATTACCTTGAGAAATAGTAATGTTACCCTCCCAACATATCACATCACAAAAAATGGGCAGAAGAAGATAATCAGACTTGGTGGAGTTACATCATGATGGTGAGCTCTTCCTCTAATGAGTTAGTTTTGGCTACTGGACTTAGTATGAAAAAAGCAGTACCTGTAATATTATTTAGTAACACTTAAATACTAAAAGTAATTAGGATATTATTTATTTCTATTTTAATTGGAATTAATTTGTACAGTGTTAATGTCATAAAAGAAGTTTAGTGAAGATGTGCAGGAATACTTATGTTAAGTTAAGTGTTACTTAAAAAAAAGCATTTGCTTTTAATATATTAACAAAAAAATGTCTCCAATGACACATTAGAGGACCATCTTCTTGGGAGAAGAATTGCACTTTAAACTGTTTTAGCTTTCTACTGGCTACAGGCCATAGATTCCAAAAGAATATTTCAGCAAACATACGGTTTATACACATTTTAAAGAGAGTTTAGGAAGAAAAAACCCATATATCAATTTTACACTGTTGAATAACAGTGCAGGACCAAGTGACTGTAGCCAATGTATGCAAAGTATTTTTTCCAATGGGATGTAGAGAATAGAAGGCAAATAAAACACCAAAACAAAACAAAAATACAGGTACTACATTTTTAAGCCAGCCTCTAAAGATCAGTCACCTGTGTAAATGGAAGAATTTCTTACCAACACATAATTCCACCAAGTTAACTTGTAGCATAACATACTGTTTTCAAACAGAGTTCCACGGCTTCTGTGTACAATTCTATAGCTTCCTCTGCATTGCCCTTGTCATCTTCATCAAAAGCCTGTGTAACCAGGAAATGGGCACGCTCCAGGTCCAATTGCTGTTTTGACTTCAAGGGGTCGGTGTTCTGTGATTGAACTAGATTTAAAAAAAAATACAGCATTTAGCTAGCTATGATGGTTGTTTGGGTGCAAAAATCTTTATTACAATGGGCAAGCAAGAACACAATGGTCACATAGCTTATGTTTGCTCACGGGCCAGAAACCAACACCACTTTTAAACATCCTGTCAGATTTTAAACTACAAGACACGATACAAGAAAGGAACAATATACGAACTAGAGACATTGTCCCTCAGGGTACTCTGAATTTGAAATAAAAATATGATTATATTTAACTTTAATACTATACATGGATTAATTGTTGTCTATAAAATATGGTGAGATCCTGTACTTCTAGTGGAAAAAACTCCTGTTGAGATAAATGAACTTGGTAAGACTCAGTGGGAGTTGTGTGTGTTGTAGGCACAAGCACCAATACTGCAATGAAATCACAAGTGGACCCGTGACCACACAGCATTCCACAAAAGAGCAGGAGTCCACTTATATAGATTTCAGTACAGACATGGGGCCTAAATGCACGTGTAAAGTGTTATTTGTTCTTGGCGCTTTTTTTTGTGTGTGCTATGGCTAAACCATTTCCTCAAATTTACCATGACAGAAGTGCTCCACTTCCTTATGTAAGAATATTTAGTAAATTCCCCCAAATAAGCTTCACTTGTGATGCACCTTAGCACTCAGCTTACTCATGTGTTGGGGGGTTCTGGATATCAGATGAAATATAGTAATTCAGCTATATGGTTGACAGGACCATACCTCTTCCCACTCAGTGAATCTAATCTAAAGTATATACAACCCTAATATCTCGAGCCCGCTCCGTCTTTCTCCAGACCAACCGCCTCCCGCCTCCTGCTCCCGTCGCCCCGGCTCCTCCGCCCTTACCCGCCTGCCCTCCCCAGCGCCCCGCGCGGCCCCCGCCCCCCGCCCCCGCTCCCCCCTCGCGCCCCCGCCGCCCCGCCCCCCCCCGCCCTCCCCGCTCCCCCGCCCCTCCCAGCCGCCGCCCGCCCCCCCCGCCCCCCCAGCGTCCCGCCCCCCCCCGGGCGCCCCGCCCCCCCGCCCGCCCGCCCCCGCGCCCGCCCCCCCCCCCGCCCCCCCCGCCCCGCCCCCCCCCCCCCGGCGGGCCGCCCCCCCGCCCCGCCCCCCCCCCCCCCCCCCCCCCCCCCCCCCCCCCCGGCCCCCCCGCGCCCGTCCCCGCTTTCGCCCCGCCGCCCGGCCGCCGGCGCGCTTGCCCTGGCCCCCCGCCGCCTGCCGCCCCCGCCCGCCGGCCCGCGCTACTCCCCCCGCCACCTGCCCGCCCCTCGCCCTCGCCCCCCGCCCGCCCGCCCCCGCCCCCCCCCCCGCCCCCCCCCCGCCCCCCCCGCGCCCCCCGCCCGTCCGCCCGCGTGCCCGCCCTGCCCCGTCCCCCCCCCCGTCCCCCCTGTCCCCGGTCCCTGCCCGGCCTGCCCGCCCCCCGGTCCCGCCCCCCAGCCCCCCCCCCGCCCCGTCCCGCCCCCCCCCCCCACGCCCCCCCCGCCCGTCGCCCCCGCCCCCCCCGTCCGCCCCCTGCGCCCGCCCGCCCCCCCCCGCCCCGCCCGCCCTGCCCGCCCGGTCGCTGCGCCCCCGCCCCGCCCGCCTGCCCGTCCCGCGCCCCTCGCCGCCTGCCCGCGTCCCGCGCCGCCCGCTCCGCCGCCCCCGCCCCCCGCCCCCCGCCCGCGCGCCCCGCCCGCCGCCTGCCCCGCCCCGTCCCCGCCCGGCCAGCCCCCGCCCCGCCCCCCCCCGGGCCAGCCCGCCCCGCCCGGCCCCCCCCCCCCGCCGGCCTGCCGCCGCCGCCCCGCCCCGCCCACCTCCCGCCCCGCCCCCCCCGCCCGCCCTCGCCCCCTGGCCTCGCCCGCCCGCCCGCCCCGCCCCCGCCAGTCCTGCCCGTCCCGCCCGCCGCCCCCCGCCCCCCCCGCCCGCGCCGCCCCGCCGCCCGCCCCCGCCCGCCGCCCCGCGCCCGCCCCGCCGCCGCCGCCCGCCGCGCCGCGCCGCGCCCCCCCGCCCGCGCGCCCCCTGCGCTGCCCGCCTGCCCCCCCCGCCCCCCCCCCGCCCGGCCGGCGCCGCCCCCCCCCGCCCCGGCCCCCCCGCCCCGCCCGCCCGCCTGCCCGCGCGCCCCCGCGCTGCGCCCGCCGCCCGCCCGCCCCGCCGCCCCGCCCCGCCGCCGCGCCCCCGCCCCCCCCGCCGCCCGCCCCCCCCCTCCGCGCCGCCCCTGCCCTCCCCGGCCCCGCCCCGCCCCGCCCCGCCCCCCCCCCGGCCCGCCGCCCCCCCCCGCCACACCCCCCGCCGCCCCCGCCCGGCCCCGCCGCGCGCCCGCAGCCCAGCCCCCGCCCCTGCCCCCCCCGCCCCCCCCGCGCCCCCGCCCCCCCGCGAGCCCCCCCCCCCCCCGCGCCGCCTGCCCGCCCCCCCCCGACCCCGCCCGCCCGCCCCGTCCCCGGTCGATACCTGGTCGCCGCCGCGCCCGCCCCCCCCCCCCCGCCTGCGGGTCGTTTCTTTGGCTGGCCCCTGGGGTCCCCGGCACGCCGCCTGCCCCGCCCCGCTTCCTTTCGCGGGATCCAGCGGTAAGGGGGCAGGGGGGGGGGGGGTGAGGGGTTTATCTCGATCATTGTTTATATATGGCGCTGTTTTTTGGCATCCCCTAGGCCAGCGACATAACAGGGTTCAACTGTAATTAGAAAGCTCTTCACCAACCTGCTGAATACAGAGCTTGAACTCTCTCCAAGTACTCATTTATCTTCTCTTGAATATTTTCCAAGTTTGAGCCTGCCATTCCAGCATAAATCAAGGCTTGGGCAGCTTCCTGGGGGAAAAGTTAACATGCAATAAATCTGCTTGCTGTAGGAATAATCCTTCCTGCAAGATGGGGTTATGAGCTCGCAATGAGCTCTATGCAGGTGAACCCCTGGGCCTGCAAAACGCCAAAATGACTTCAAGGAGGATCTGCCTGCACAAAACTTGTTTCAAGTCACAACTGAGGCCTCTGTTGTTTTTCCTTCCACTTAATATTTTAGTGCATGGAGTTATCTGCAAAATTATAATGAGCTTCATGAGAGTCTATAAAGCTATCTTTTAAGACTTGTCTATACTAGATCAGTGCCCACCTTAACCGCGGCCACAGGGAGCTGAGGGGCTCCAGGCCTAGAGATGCTCCAGGTAAACATGAAAGTGTATTAGATATTCAATTCAATGATTCCATAGAGTTTAAAATAATCAAATTTGGTGTAGATCCGTTTATAAGCCGACCCCCGCTCTTTGATGCGTCACCTTTTTACCAAAAATATTCGGTTTATGAATGAGTATATACGGTAAGTATACTGAGGCTTGCACAATGAGAACCTGCAAGATCAGGCGCCAAGACATCTGTGCCTATGTGCAGCTTCGTTAATAATAATCAGACCATCACTTCTGATCAGGCAACAGTCTTCAAAAGATAAGACTGATAAGCACCATTATAGCACAAAGGTAGCTGTTCAAAAGATGAACATCCCAAGCTATTTTATTGTAACTGTAGAATGGTCATGCTGTCAGAGTTACTACTGCTAGTCAAATAAAAAGTCTAGATAGAAAACAATCAGTATTTTATAGTCAGTTTTTAAAAGCTTATTTCCTACTGATAGGACAAGTGTACACCAAATAAAAAAACAAAAAAATAGTGTGGATATTCTGTAGATACCATAAAGCTTATGTATTACATCTGAACTGGACTAGAACTTGCCACTTCAACATAATCAAAATAATTCAGAAGTAGTATCAGGGAGGGAGAGGAATTATTTAAGCTTAGTACCAATGTGGACACAAGCACAAATGGGTATAAACTGGACACTAGGAAGTTTAGACTTGAAATCAGACGAAGGTTTCTAACCATTAGAGGAGTGAAGTTCTGGAACAGCCTTCCAAGGGGAGTAGTGGGGGCAAAAGACATATCTGGCTTTAAGACTAAGCTTGATAAGTTTATGGAAGGGATGGTATGATGAGATAGCCTAATTTTGGCAACTGATCTTTGATTATCAGCAGGTTAAGTATGCCCAGTGGTCTGTGATGGGATGTTAGATGGGATGGGATCTGAGTTACTGCAGAGAATTCTTTCCTGGGTGCTGGCTGGTGAGTCTTGCCCACATGCTCAGGGTTTAACTGATCGCCAGATTTGGGGTCAGGAAGGAATTTTCCTCCAGGGCAGATTGGCAGAGGCCTTGGAGGTTTTTCACCTTCCTCTGCAGCGTGGGGCATGAGTCACTTGCTGGAGGATTCTCTGCAGCTTGAGGTCTTCAAACCACAATTTGAAGACTTCAATAACTCAGACATAGGTTAGCGATTTGTTATAGAAGTGGATGGGTAGGATTCTGTGGCCTGCGTTGTGCAGGAGGTCAGACTAGATGATCATAATGGTCCCTTCTGACCTTAGAATCTATGAGTCTAAGTGTTGTGTAGTAGCTGCGGCCAGAGACTGGAAGTCAGGATTTTATTCTGAATGGCATGAATGTGACACAAGACCATGGGCAGGTCATATAACCTCTCCATGCTAACCTCACACAGCTAAACAGTTGCTGTTAAAACTGAGACCTTGGAGTGCAGTTAGGTTTGTAAAATGCTGTTAGATGAAAGGCTGCATAAGTATAAGCCAAGAATCATTATATAGGAATACACAAGTAGTATGTGGTTTGAACTCATCCCATTAATAACCTTTTGCACTGGGGCTTCGCCACTTTGGTTACTCATCTTGTCATAAACAATACAGCTAAGGCTGATTGCTGCTGTGTACAGTACTTAATAGCCCAAATTTGTTCATTTGCAGTTTTATAGCATACTTTGTTCTTAGATCTCTGACATTAAACAGATACATCTTCCCACTTCGCCATTGACTAAAAGCAAAAATGTCTTCGGGGGCTAGCTGTGAAATTCACCACAAAAACGGAAGAAAAACATTGTATTTCTCTTCCTTTTGCAATGAGATCACATTAAGGTTTCTAATGTGCAATAATCTATAATCTATGAGGTTAAGTTTCTGTGGGCTGGAACTCCATCCACTCCCATTTGTAAGTAGCTTCCAGATGACAAGTCCAACCAGTTTTAAAACACACAGGTAGTTTATTAGTTTCCGCAGTCTAAAAATAACCTAGGGAAACCATATTTCTGAACTTGTATTTAAGGATACAGGTTACCCAGATCCATCATCACCCCTCACACCAAATGTGTTTTTCTAAATCACCTCTGATCAGGCAAATGTCTCAAAGTAATGGTAAAGCCCCCACAGTCCTCAGGGAAGAAAAATGGGTGGGGATGAGATCAAAAGGAAACCCACTGCAAGCATAGCCATTCACTTCCCTTCTCTACGAAGATGGGCCACAAGTGTTTAATACTCTCTGCTCTGAGGAAGACTGTCTAAATGAAGGGAGGGAAGACAAACAGCCATGAGATCTGATAATATACTTTCTTCCCTCCAAGCCACCATTTTAAACCTTGGCCTGCACTCAAGGAGGAGTCCCCCACTAAACAAACCCACCCTCATCTACCCCTCCATGCCCAGTTGGCAGCTATGACTCGGGTGACCAGACGGTAACTCGCAGTGGCAATTCGGCGGAGGGTCCTTCAGTCGCTGACGGTCTTCGGTGGCATTTCAGCAGCAGGTAATAAACCTTGCCGCCAAAGTCAGAAGTACTCGCTGCCGAAGACCCAGACGGGTGCTACGGTCAGGTCACGGGACAAACTGCTTGAAACTGGGGCAGTCCCAATTTTATCGGGACATCTAGTCACCCTAGCTACGACTAGTCAGTGCCAAAAGCCCAGGCGATCTTCCAGTCCCCGCACAGTCGTTATAGGACTAACGCCCTGGGTGGAGGAGGATCCTCACAGTGTGGGGGACACAGATGTGAGCGATGTGTGCGGGCGGGGGTCATCCATGCAGTAGACAGAAACACCCGGGGCAGCTACATGAAATCTGGGAGGTAGGGAGCTCCCGAGGCCAACCCGGCTGAGGCTAGGGCGGCGTGGGGTCGTTCGGGCGAACCCGGCTGAGGCTAGGGGCGGCGGGGAAGGCGGGGTCCCGGGCGAACCCGGCTGAGGCTAGGGCGGCGGGGAAGGCGGGGTCCCGGGCGAACCCGGCTGAGGCTAGGGCGGCGGGAAAGGCGGGGTCCCGGGCGAACCCGGCTGAGGCTAGGCGGCGGGGAAGGCGGGGTCCCGGGCGAACCCGGCTGAGGCTAGGGCGGCGGGGTCCCGGGCGAACCCGGCTGAGGCTAGGCGGGGGAAGGGGGTTCCGGGGCGAACCCGGCTGAGGCTAGGCGGGGGAAGGGGGTTCGGGCGAACCCGGCTGAGGCTAGGGGGGGGGAAGGGGGTTCAGGCGAACCCGGCTGAGGCTAGGGCGGGGAAGGGGGTCCCGGGCGAACCCGGCTGAGGCTAGGGCGGGGGAAGGGGGTCCTGGGCGAACCCGGCTGAGGCTAGGGGGGAAGGGGGTCCCAGGGGCGAACCCGGCTGAGGCTAGGCGGGGGGAGGGGGTCCCAGGGCGAACCCGGCTGAGGCTACGGCGGGGAAAGGGGGTCCCAGGGCGAACCCGGCTGAGGCTACGGCGGGGAAGGGGGTCCCAGGGCGAACCCGGCTGAGGCTACGGCGGGGAAGGGGGTCCCAGGGGCGAACCCGGCTGAGGCTACGGCGGGGAAGGGGGTCCCAGGGGCGAACCCGGCTGAGGCTACGGGGGGAAAGGGGGTCCCAGGGGCAAACCCGGCTGAGGCTACGGCGGGGGAAGGGTGGGTCCTGGGCGAACCCGGCTGAGGCTACGGCGGGGGGAAGGGGGTCCCGGGGCGAACCCGGCTGAGGCTACGGCGGGGGAAGGGGGTCCAGGGCGAACCCGTCTGAGGCTACGGCGGGGGAGTCGTCCCGGGGCGAACCCGTCTGAGGCTACGGCGGGGGGGGGGTCCCGGCACCTTGTAGTAAAACGCCGCCTCCTGGTAGCGCCCGCCCTGGTCTCTCTGCACCGCCAGCTGGGCGAACTTCACCGCGTCCAGCTCTAGCGCCGCCGCGTCCATGGTCAGGTCAGACCCGACCCACGCTCGCTCCCCTCTTCCGCTTCCTGCCCGCGCCAGCTCCCGGCCGGCTCCACGCAGCGGCAGCTTGGCCTCCCCGACTCCGCCCAGCCCGCGTGCAACGCATGGGCGGTTTCGGTTTCTCCGGAAGGACGGCGGCTGCTGCTGCTGCGCGTGCCCGGGGAGGGAGGCCGGGCGCGATTCCCCCCGGCCCGCCAGAGCCGGTCTCGTGCGCGGGCTGCCTTCCACGTGTGCAAAGCCCTGGCTGCAGGTTACCGACTGGTCTGGAGCGCCTCGCCATTCAGGCTCGTTGGAGCTGGAGTTTATGCTCTTTTCTATTTTGCACTGTAGACTGCAACTTCCAGTTTTCAAGGGATGCTTTTAATCACTTCTTTTGCTTCCTGGTTTAGCCATGAGCACACTTTTTTGGTCCTCTATGTTTTTTAATTTTACCGTGTTTTAAAAAAGTTTCCATGCAGCTTGCAGGCATTTCACTCTTGTGACTGTTCCTTTTAACTTTTGTTTAACTAGCTTCCCTATTTTTGTGTAGTTTCCCTTTCTGAGATCAGGGCTGCCCAGAGGATTCCGGGGACCTGGGGTCTTCAGCGGCGGGGGGCCCTCACTTCGGCGGTAATTCGGCGGCGGGGGGGCCTTCCGTTCCAGGACCTGCCACTGAAGTGCCCCGAAGACCCGCTGCGGAGGCCCCCTGCCGCCGAAGTGCAGCCGGGTCTTTGGCGGTAATTCAGCGGCGGGGGGCTCCTGCCGCGGGTCTTCGAGGCACTTCGGCAGCAGGTCCTGGAACGGAAGGGCCCCCTGCCGCCGAATTACCGCCGAAGACCTGGCTGCATTTCAGCGGCAGGTCCCACTTCGGCGGTAATTTGCCAGGAGCGGAAGAAGCTCCGGGGGCACGGGCCCCGCAAGAGTTTTCCGGGCCCCCCGGAGCGAGTGAAGGACCCCGCTCCAGGGGCCCCGAAAAACTCTCATGGGGGACCCGGGGCCTGGGGCAAATTGCCCCTCTTGCCCCCCCGGGCGGCCCTGTCTGAGATTAATGTGTTGGGTGATCATGCATTAAACAGAATACTGTTTTTACAAGACTATCCAGCTGAAAAAGCTAAATCTAGTGCTGATAGACTTGTTTGCTATATACATTTTATTGCTTTGGTCATGTTGTTAATCATACAGAACAGTCACGTTAAATAAAAATAATTGGAAATATACCAATCTCCTAGAACTGTGAGTGTAACTGATGGGACTCAAACCCTCAGTGAATTAGGGATATGCCTACCTTGCATGCAACGTCAGCTCCGGTGGACTGGGTGAAAGAGATCACTAAGATCCAATGGCCAAGAAGGTGGTTCTGCAATGCGTTGTGGACAGCAAAGGGCTTGACGAGGCACAAAAGACGTCAAGGCCATCCACTGCAACTAAAGAAGTTACCAGTCGTGACGATTTTTCGTATAATTGGTGTCTGGCTTCTAAGGTCGAGAGAGTGGGATTGCTCCCGTGCAACAGCTCTACCACTTAAAAAGCTTTCACGCACAGGTCCTGTGCAAATCATCAAACATCATCATCATACCATCCAAGTCCTGCAGCGATGTGGGAGGGGCAAAGCAACAGCTGGAGGTTACCACTGGGAGTCATAGTCCCAATCCTGCACGCAGGCGGCCTGTGGATAGGTGGTCGTCCAGCTCTGTACCTGGGGCAGCAGAGTTGCCTGGCAGCATCTCAGGCGTCTGAGCAGCCCTCTTCAGGACAGCACTGCTCACCCTAGTAAGGGAGGGGCCTAGAAAAGGTGGCCTAAAAATTGCCTGCCCTACAACAACTGGCCAGCAAGCCGTGGCTAGCAGTTTAACCCAACCTGCGGCTGAAACCAAAAGAAAAATTTGAGGAAACTTACCATTGGTGTATGGAATGTTCGTACCCTCATGGATCGAGAAGCTGTTGCAAGACCTGAGAGAAGGGCAGCTCTCATTGCTCGAGAACTAGCCCGCTACAACATCGATATAGCGGCATTAAGTGAAACAAGATTGCCTGGGGAAGGTTCCTTGAGCGAACCAGGAAGTGGTTACACCTTCTTCTGGAAGGGTAAGACTGAGATAGAAGACAGAATACGTGGAGTTGGTCTGGCAATAAAAACCTCAATGATGCATCAACTCCCAGACCTTCCAGTGGGTATCAATGAAAGATTGCTGAAACTACGCTTCCCACTAAATGCCAAACGTCATGCCACCATCATCAGTGCATATGCACCCACTCTAACATGCTCTGACAACTCAGAGGAACAATACTATGAAGATCTTGACAGACTGATCAAGGCCACACCTGTAACAGACAAACTACTCCTACTTGGAGATTTTAATGCCTGAGTCAGGGCTGATAGCGAGAACTGGAAAGGAGTAACTGGGCCACATGGTGTAGGCAAAATGAACAGCAATGGACTACTCCTTTTGAGCCTTTGTTCTGAAAATGACCTGACCATTACCAACACTCTGTTCCGACAAGCGGACAAATACAAAATGACGTGGATGCACCCTAGGTCCAAACAGTGGCATCTGATAGATTATGCCATTGTCAGAAGGTGAGACATCTGAGACGTACTGGTCACCAGAGTAATGCGAGGCGCAGAGTGCTGGACAGATCACAGATTAGTCAGGATGTCTCTTCAACTTCACATCGCTCCCTCTCGGAACAAATGCCCTAAGCATGTGCGACCTGCTTTCAACATAGCCAAACTGAAGGATGCTCAGTGTTTCAACAATTTCCAGAGGAGTCTTGATGACAAACTGACATCCCACGGACAATTGATCGGTACTGTAACCGAATAGTGGGACCAGTTCAAGCAGATAGTGACTGACACAGCAATAACATCTCTTGGACCAAAGAAAAGAACACATCAGGATTGGTTTGATGAGAACCAAGAAGAAATATGCTCAGCACTGGAAGTAAAGAGAAAAGCCTTTATCGAATGGCAGAATGACCCCTCCTCAGTCTCTAAATGGGACCATTTCAAGTACCTTCAGAGCAAAACACAGAAAGACCTCCATCAGATACAAGACAACTGGTGGGAGAGCAAAGCCAAAGAAATTGAGCACTATGCTGAGACTCACAACTCAAAGATGTTCTTCAGTGCTATTGAGAGTGTCTATGGACCTTCTAAACCAAGGACCACCCCATTGCTCTCATCAGACAACACAACGCTGATTAAAGATAAAGAAGGCATCAACGAAAGATGGCGAGAACACTTTAGCAACCTTCTCAATAGACCATTAACCGTGAATAATAATGTCCTCAATGAAATTCCACAACAACCTGCTCTGACAGATCTTGACTTTCTGCCCACTATAGATGAGATTAAGAAAGCTGTTAGCCAGATGAGTTCAGGAAAAGCTCCTGGAAAAGATGGGATACCAGCAGAGATATACAAAGCAGCAGGTCCAGCAGCACTAGCAGCGTTCCACAGCGTGATCATCAGCATCTGGGAGGATGAAAACATACCACAGGACCTCCACGACGCTACTATTGTCTCTCTTCTCAAGAACAAAGGCAGCAAAGCAGAATGTGGAAACTATAGAGCCATATCCCTCCTCTCCGTTGGTGGGAAGATCATCGCCCGCATCATCTTGAACCGCCTAATAGCCAGTATTTCCGAGGCAAATCTACCTGAAAGTCAATGTGGTTTCCGACCTGGCCGGAGCACAGTCGACATGGTGTTTGCTGTCAGATAAATACAAGAGAAGTACATTGAACAGAATATGCACCTGTATGCTGTCTTCATAGATCTGACAAAGGCATTTGATACCATCAACAGGGAAGCCCTTTGGACCATTCTAACACGACTTGGCTGCCCAAGAAAATTTGTCCAGATTATACGCCTTTTTCATGACAGCATGACAGGCGAAGTATTGTCTGCTGGAGCCACATCAGCCCCCTTCAACATCACCAATGGCGTGAAACAAGGATGTGTTCTCGCTCCTGTCCTATTTAACCTGTTCTTTGCATGCGTCCTTAACCATGCAGTGAAAGATCTGGACTGAGGTATATACCTGAAATACCGGCATGATGGTTCACTTTTTGACCTCCGTCGCCTGAATGCAAAGACTAAGACAGTGCAGAAACTCCTTCTTGAGGCACTCTTTGCCGACGACTGTGCCCTCATGGCTCGCACTGAAAATGATCTTCAGCACATTGTCAACAAGTTTGCTGAGGCCTCGCAACTCTTTGGACTAACTATCAGCCTCGGAAAGACAGAAGTTCTTCATCAACCTGCACCTGGATCAAATGCTTCTGTCCCGAGTATCTCCATTGACGGCACTCAGCTTAAAGTAGTGGAGAACTTTAAATTCCTGGGTAGTGTCATATCTAGTGATGGATCACTGGATAATGAGATCAACGCACGAATATCCAAAGCAAGCCAGGCACTTGGCTGTCTGCGTGTCAAAGTTTTAAACCACCACAACTTCCGGATGTCAACAAAACTGCTTGTGTACAGAGCTATTGTTCTCTCATCTCTTTTATACAGGTGCGAAACATGGACACTATATAGGCATCACATCAAGCAGCTCGAAGTATTCTACATGCGCTGCCTCCGCAACATCATGAAGATCCGCTGGCAAGACAAAGTGCCCAATCTCGAGGTCCTCAAGAGAGCCCAGATGACAAGCAACGAAATGATGATCATGAAGTCACAGCTACGTTGGACCAGTCATGTCAGCCGCATGGATGCCAACAGAATCCCCCGCCAGCTTCTGTACGGTGAGCTCTCCCAGGGCATCTGGCATATAGGTCGTCCACGGAAACGTTACAAGGACACCATCAAAGCCAATCTGCATTTTAGTAGTATCAAACCCAGGGACCTTGAGGACGCCGCCAGCGACAGAACACAGTGGCGTGCTACAGTTAGAAATACCTGCATCGCCTTTGAGGAAGACCACTGCCAGCGTTTACAAGAGGCACGTGAACGACGTCACAGAGCATCAGCAGCGCACAATCCACTGATCGTGAACTTCCCATGCACCATAATGTGCACCTCTAGAATTGGCTTGTACAGTCATCAGAGGGCACACCATGAGACCAACAATAGATGATCTGCACAGATTTGTCATCATCGGATTGATGGACTACCAAGAGAACTGGAAGGGACTATTGAGTCCATCCCCCTGCCTTCACTAGCAGGACCAATTTTTGCCCCAGTTCCCTAAATGGCCCCCTTAAGGATTGAACTCACAACCCTGGGTTTAGCAAGCCTATGCTCAAACCACTGAGCTATCCCTCCCCCCAATCAATATTAGGATTGCAATTTTATGTGTTACCCGTTTAATTAATTTTTCATACAATATTTACTGTATAAAATGACTTGAATATGTATGATGGGTGATGTTTGGAAGGTCTATGCAAGCATTTGGAATTGCATGCAGGTACTAGATTAGCGATTGCTAATGAAATTATGTTACATGGCATTAAATAATTTCCAGAACTATGATTGCCTTTTGCTGACTCAGCATGGAGGCAAAACACTATGGAAAATAACCCCCTATTTCAACAGTAAGATGTCAATCCTGTTTCAGCTTGTGTCACAATGGCTGTTTCTATTCTGCAAACGATTGCTGTAGACAGTAATCAATATGTTTAATATATTTTGGTCAACTGGAATAAGAGTTGGTCTCTGTGTCTTGGTTGATCTGTGGCATTTAGTCTGCCTCAGTACAGCCCTGACCAAATTTACTCCTGGGGGAATTCTGTGTCACTGTGCATGCACAGAATTTATGTGTCCCCCCGTAGATTTCTTTGCTTCCCACAGAAAGGAAAATCAAAGGGAAGCCACAAGAGCAGTCATGTGACCCTCCCAAGCAGTATCTTTCAGGTGTCCTGGACTGAGAGATAAATCACTGTGGGGCAGGAGTCGGCACAGGTGAAGACTCCATCTGGTGGCTCTTATGCTGTGTTGGGCTCAGCTACTAGTCATGAGTAGGCTGGGGAGGACGGACTTCCTCTTCCCCTGCATGGCATCCAGGGCTGGGTAAGACCCACCTCCAGATTTCTCCACGGGCTGTAGGAAACTCTGCAAACTCTCCACCACCCACTTCCTGCACCCATTGCTCTTCGGGGGGGAGGGGGGGGAGGGATTCCTGTACAGGGAGCTGCTCCCCGATCTGCCCAACCCCTGTGCATCCAGACCACCTCATACCCAGACCCTCCCACTGAGCCTCACTCCCTTCACTCAGAACCGCCCCCATGAGCCCAATTCCCCCTGCACCGATGAGCCACATGCACTGGGATTCCCACCCCACCAAGCCCCAACCAGTTGCACTTGGATCCCCACCACCCTTAGCCCCACTCCCCCAGCATCTGGACCTCCCATTGAGCTCTAGCCCCCTCACCCAGACCCCCTCCCCGCTGAGCCCCAATCACCTTCACCTGGACCCCCCTGCAGAGTCCCATTATTGTTATACCCAGAACCTCCAACAAGCCCCTGTGCATCCAGATCCGCCCCCACATCCGTGCCCAGATCCCCCACTGAGCCACCCATACCCGGATTGACCCACATTAGATTGAGAACCCTCTCAACCCACAGCTGGATTCCCCCACATTAAGCCCCTCCACACCCGGATTCTGCCTTGCTGAGCCTGCCTGCCCACACAGAGGGGCAGGGCCCCGGAGTGCTTCTAGGGCAGGCCCGGCTCTTGTGCTGTGTCAGGGTTGGGTGCAGCCTCACCATCAAGTCCATGTCCCGGGGGGAAGGGAGAAGGGCTGCAGGGTTCTCCCACCTGCATGCAGCAAGTGGCCTGTGCTCACCACTGCCATGCTGAAGCCTTCACCTTTATTTATTGACAAAAATTTGCAGAATTTAAAAATATTGTGCACAGAATTTTTATATTTTTGGCACAGAATTTCCTCAGGAGTAATTAATAGACACACGAATGCGTCTGGATCATCATTGAACTGGAACCCTTTTTGTAAGCAAGTTAAATAATATCCTTCCTTACACAATTTTCACACAATCAGATTAATGCTTTGAAACATCCAAGTGACATCCTGCATACATGTAGACTGCGTGAGTACAGTATGCTTCTGTTTAAACTATTACTGACCTCTCCAGGGTTTTTTTTGTGAGTAATACCTTTCAAACCTAATTATGCACTGGATCAAAGTTATCTTAGGGAAGAATTATTGATGGGTCTTTCTAGTATTTATTTTGAATAAGTTGGTGCTATTGTATAGATTTGTCTGTCCCAATTGGTTTTGAACTATATGCCATAAGTATGTTGTTATTTCTGGAATCTGTACTAGAGCTGGAATCTTGAGTTTCAATTATGGTCAAAGCCTCTTTGGTGAGTGGAAGTGTATACTCTGAACTATTAATGTTCTTCTTCTTATCCACCAGCCAGTATAAATAATTTTAGAGCAGTTACTTATAAAATTCATTATCCTGTAAAAAGTTGTTTTCTTTGCAGTAAATATTTCCTACTCAACAAGATTAGGGGTTAATTTGAGCCTGCATTGTATTAAAGTTTCCAGGAGCTAAGAAACATGCACTGAAAATAGTGCAGCCTCCATCAATTATTTTGATAATTTTGAATCACATTCAGCTGGTATTACTGGATAATTCAATTACTGGCTGAGGAATACTAACATTAAAGAATACTAACATTCCTCAAATTAAAAAACATAGAGAAGCAAAGAAGAGCCACTGTGGCTAAACAACAAAGTAAAAGAAGCAGTGAGAGGCAAAAAGGCATCCTTTAAAAAGTGGAAGTTAAATCCTAATGAGGAAAATAGAAAGGAGCATAAACACTGGCAAATGAAGTGTAAAAATACAATTAGGAAGGCCAAAAAAGAATCTGAGGAACAGTTAGCCAAAGATTCAAAAAGTAATAGCATTTTTTTTTTAACTACATCAGAAGCAGGAAGCCTGCTAAACAACCAGTGGAGCCATTGGACGATTGAGGTGCTAAAGGAGCACTCAAGAACGATAAGGCCATTGCAGAGAAACTAAATGAATTCTTTGCATTCGTCTTCACGGTTGAGGATGTGAGGGATATTCCCAAGCCTGAGCCATTCTTTTTAGGTGACAGATGTGAGGAACTGTCCCAGATTGAGGTATCATTAGAGGAGGTTTTGGAACAAATTGATAAATTAAACAGCAATAAGTCACCAGGACCAGATGGTATTCACCCAAGAGTTCTGAAGGAACCCGCACTCCTGGAGTGCTGGTAGCGTGGGCCCAGTGCCAGAAGGGCCCAAGCTGGGGCCACGGCACAGGGGAAGCTGCAGAGAGGGAAGCAGGAGGGGGGGGAGCCAGGGGATGGAGTGTGGGTGGGGCCATACCTGGCTGTTTGGGGAGGTACTGCCTCCCCCAGCCTATGATGGCTGCTGCCCATGCTTCCCCTGCATCAAGCTCACCTGTGCTCAACTGTCGTGACTGGCTGGGCTGCACTGGACTAAAAAACATGTTCTGGCTCACTGTCCCCCTGGATACCCTGGTCACCTGTCCCCCATAATCCTCCTCTTCCTCATCCACCTCCTTCTCCTCCTTGCTGTTCACATTCGAGGCCTAAGACTTGGGCTCCTCCTAAGTATCCATGGGCTCTTGGGAGTGGTGGTGGGGTCTTCAGCAAGGATGGCATGCAGGTTTTTGTAACAGTGGCAGGTCTGTGGTTCCACACCAGATCTATTGTTGGCCTCCCTTGCCTTCTGGTATGCCTGCTGCAGCTCCTTGGCTTTCACGCAGCACTGCTGCTGGTCCCTGTTGTACCCCTTCTGCACGCCCCAAGCATCTGCTTGTAGATGTTGACATTTTTACATCTGGATCAGAGCTATGCTTGCACAGCCTCTTCTCCCACAGACCCAGGAGATCTAGCACCTCCTGCATACTCCAGGCAAGAGCATGTCTGCAGTGTTTAGCTGTCATGGTCAGCTGGGCATTGCACACAATAGAGAGCTGCTAGGTGTGTTCGCCAATCCGGGCAACCAAGGAAAAGGAATTTCAAAACTGTGTAGGATTTTAAGGGGAAGGGGCAGCTTCCTGTCCATCTGGCCCCGTGCAGCGGAGTTCACAATAGTGACCAGAGCGGTCAGGCTGGGGCATTGTCGGACAGTTCCTGGAGGCCAGTAACAGTTGATGTATGTAATGCAGTGTCTACACTGACACCATGTCAACCTACCTACATTAACCTTGACTCTATGCTACTCGGGGAGGTGGTGTTATTAAGTGGACGTAGTGGGGCAGTTTCATCAGTGGGAACAACATTTCAGTGTAAACACATCCACAACTAGGTTGATGTAAGCTGCCTTGCATTGACCTAACTATGTAGTGTAGATCAGGCCGTAGGAAGTATTTCTAGCTGTGATCTTTTCACTCTGCTTCCCTACAGAGTGTTGGAGGAAGTAGCCTGCTCTTGTTTTGGCTGTTCCAGTGGTTCAGTATTAACGGCCTGGAAATTGACTTTTCCATTGTAAAGACAGGGTCTTTCATTCATGTGCATAGATTCCAGCCAGTTCTTTTTAAGTGGTCTGATTCCAAGCGAAACAGTTTAGTGACTCAAACCTATAGCCCTTACCTCCCTTGTCCCAGGGAGAATAACCCTTTCCTCACAATGGGTAGCAGTAAAAAGTAGGCACCTTGATTTAGACATATGGTTAATAAAAATATTACTGAAACTTTCCGCCTTCCTCACAGTGCACAGCTCAGCATATCATGGACATAAATTCTGGTATCTGGTATTCTGGTATCTCAGTAGTTTTTCTACCACAAAACGGACAATGAATTTGTGAAGACAAAATGCACGCTATTCAGATTGCTTGGTCCTTTGTAAAATTTACCTGTAGTGTTTACATAATTCCCCAATGTTTCAGGGTGCCTTAATATTATTACTACTACAAAACCTGATAAACCTGAATTGCCAATGGATAGCCGGTGAAGAAAACAAAAGCCTACAAGCATTACAGTGGCACTGCTGCACCATTGCAGTGCTTCAGTGTAGATGCTACCTACTCTGATGGGAAGGGTGCTCCTGTCAGCGTAGGTAATTCACCTCCTCGACAGAAAGTAGCTAGGTCAAGGGAAGAATTATTTCATCGACTTAGTGCTGACTACACTGAGGGTTAGGTTGGCTTAACTACGCCACTCAAGGGTGTGGATTTTTCACATCCCTGAGTGATGTAGTTAAGCCGACTTAATTTTCTAGTGTAGTCCAGGCCCCATTTTCTTTTAAAAATGGGACCTAAGATCCTAAGTGATTTAGTTGCTTTTGAAAATTTTATCCACAGCTTTATTGTCTCCTTCGCAGTAGAAAAGGCTTGCATTCTGCTTTACCTGAAACAGGGAAAAGATGTGTATCACCCCAATAAAGAATGAATGCTAGACATGGGCATGGCATATTATCAAGTAAGCTGGTTAAGAGCTTAATTTTAAAAATGACCTCCCAATATGAACCTGCGATTTTGCATGTGCTCTTGTTGGTGGGTGCAACTAACAAAATATTGCAATCGAACTACAAGATTCATGCCACTGCAATTTTACTAGTTGTGCATGCTAATGATTGTAAGTAAAGAATTGAAGAGACATTTATTTCAGATAAAACTGAAGGGAGCAACAGGTTAGAAAGCAAGTTGAAGACCCTTTGAAATTGTTACCCTATGTATGGGGCTGGTGTCTGTACCTCATTCTTTAAAATAGTCACTGATCTTAAATTTAATGAATAGACTTCAGAATATTTACATTTTAATTCCTGGTTCCCTATTTCTCATGTTCATTAAGTGAAAAAAGTCATGAATCTAGAGCAAATGGAAAAATAGCACAGGCACACTAGGCTTTTGAACTCCATCACAAAAAAACAGATGCGCTTTTTATATAAAAACAATTTAATTTATCTGCTGCTTTTGCTGTGAGAAAGGTCATTTGCTTGATACATTCTTTTGAATAAATGAGTCATCTCATTCATCATAGGGAACATTGCAACTGATTTAGGGCCAAACCTTACAATTCAATGGAGTCTTGCATGAGTAAGATCTGCAGAATTTGTCCTTAGACTTGGGAATGTTAGTGGCTTTCTCTGAACTCAATTCTCCAGGTATTTACTGTACTATACAGTAACTTTATTTTTCCTAGTAGTTTGTTTCACTGTTGTATCAACTTAATCTGATCTGAAATTTCTTAGGAATAGTTCTACAGCTCTCTGTATCATAAAAGAATGTTTTTGTTCCAATTAAAAAAATGTAGTTCATAAACTCCCATTTATCTACTATCTAATTTGCAGAAGTTCAGCCAAAGTACTCCTTCTTTCACTTTCCACACAGACTAAATTCTTCTGGTCCTGCTTATCTTCTCATGTCAGCTTTATCTTTTTTAAAATCTGACCTTATTATCTGTGTTGCATCAATTTATTTGCCAGAGATTTAAATCCTGGCAAGCAAATCCTTTAGACTTGTCTGAAACAGCAGTTTTGCCATAAGATTTGTACTTGGGGAAAAATTATTTTAATGTAATCTACCTATGGCTTTCCAGTGGCATGCTGATTTAAACCCTGGTCATCTGATATACATTACAATATAAAAGAAATATAGTAACTCAATGATATTTTATTAAGTATTTTAAGTTATTGTAACAAAAGAGAAGCAAATTTTGCCTTAGGTAGACAGCAAAGCAAGAGAAAAAAATGGTTTGGGGAACATACCATTTGACACAGATGCTGTTTGATTGTGAATTCAACTTCATTCTTTGATATGGCCAAGTAAATTTTGCTCTACGTTTACAACTAGGGTCAGCTTTTCTGCCGTTGGTTTCCAAGTTGCATCCACAATATTGGCACATGCAATGTGTAAATGTGCCTTTATGGGCAAAGCTACCTGTTTTACAGGTGGTGAGTGCAGGTGCAATCAAGTGTAAGTGAGGCTCCATCGTCTGGGAAAACTTAGGCCCTGATCCTGCAATTGGATCTGGACTTGGTAGATGTCAGTGGGCCAACCTATGTAGCCCTCAGTGAGAGGAGCAGTATTTCACACTGTTAAGAAAAAACATTTATGTGAACTTTGATTTAACAGCATTTTAAACCTTTCTGGTAGATGAACCCAATTTGATAGCGTCTATACCTTTCAAACACAGAAATGGATACTCATGCAAACGTTTTTACTGTAGTGTGAAATATGTCCAGTAGTGTGGTAATATGGAGGGTCAACCAAAGATAACTGCACTGCCTTAGCCCAGCAAAGGGGCTTAGCCCAGACTGGCTGCTTTGTGAGGGCCTCTTCACTACCTGGGCATCACAATAATGTGTCCTGCAGGGCCTGAATAGGCTTGGAGATATGGGAAATGTGCATGTAGGTCTGGGTGGGGATGGGCCATGGAATATGTGACTACAAAGATCCAGCATTCCTGACACATCGCGTAGGGGTGAAAAGTGGTAAGAGCTTCTCTATTAGCCTGTTGTGATGGGGCAAGGCCAGATGGCTATAGGAAAGTAGTAAGAAACAGGTATGTCAGTCCCAGGCTAAACAAATCCCTGTTACCATTGTAACCAAATGGCAGTTGTTCCAGGTTAATCAAGACACCTGGGGCCAATTAAGACCCTTCTAGAAAGCAGTGGCGATAGCTAGGTTGATTAGGACACGTGAAGCCAATCAAGAGCTGGATGGAACTAGTTAAAAGTCTCCCAGATAATTAGAGGTGTGTGTCAGGAGCTATAGGAGGAAGCTGTGCTGCGCTGCTGGAGAAACTGGGCAGTACAAACCCTATCAGGCACAAAGAAGGAGGCCCTGAGGTAAGGGTGAAGTAGATTGTGAGACAACAGAGACTGTGTGAGGGAGGGTTGCTTCTTCTCACCTCCTTTGCTGGCTCATGATGAAAATGGCTAAGTAGGCTCTGACCCTTGCCTTTAGTGAGAGAAGGGCTACGTGGAGGGTCATAGTGAGCCTCTGAGGCTAGTGTAATCTGCCTGGAAGCGCAGGACCCACTGAGACAAGGTTGGAGCTTTGTCACACTATGTACTGAGGAGTTGTGTTGAAGCCCCACAGCCTGCCCACAGAAGGATGGTGATATAGATAATGGGGAAGATAATACACCTCTACCCCGATATAACGTGACCTGATATAACACGAATTCGGATATAATGCGGTAAAACAGTGCTCCGGGGGGGGCGAGGCTGCGTGCTCTGGCAGATCAAACCAAGTTCAATATAACGCGGTTTCACTTACAACGCGGTAAGATTGTTTGGCTCCCGAGGACAGCGTTATATCGGGGTAGAGGTGTATTGCACTTGAATATAAGACTTGAAATAATAGTAAACTGCCCTGTCTTGTAGGTTCTTTCTTCAGTGTGTTGCGGGTCATGGATAACATTAGCTCACTGGATTAGAGAACTACCTTCAGGTTCCAACATGATGCTTAGGCAAGCCCGATGAAACAAAGTATTTCATCAAAATGCCATTAGTGGTATTGTCATGTGATGTTCTTGTATTGACCCTCCCATCACAGCAGATAACGAAGAAGTTGGCATATAAATGAGCTCTTTCCCTTGTATCCAGCCTGCTTCTCTTATCTGATGTATTGACTGCCAGCAAGAAGCAAAGTATATTTTATTTAAAAAAGAGAACATCTTTCAAGCAACAAGTAAACTGTCACAGGATCTCATTGTATAGCCCCACTCTTAACTGTTGTCCTCCAGGACCAGCAAGACATCATGTATCTAAAATACTTGCTCCTCTTACCTATATCAATTTGTCCACTCATCCAAGAGCACCTTCATTGCTCTACTAATAAAACTATGGAGATCAACAATGACCAAAGCAAGGAAAGTGTCAATGACTAACCAAGCGGTCTTGAAGACAACTTTTTAATGAAAGTATCATAATGTCCTTACACTAAAAGTTCAGGCTAAAATTGCCAAGATAAAATTTATTGGAAAAATACCATAGAAATTACTCCAGGATCATTTAAACAGCTGTTTCCCCTACAAAGAAAGTTAGTATCTCATAAATTAAGGCAGACCACTGGCTTCACTGCATTCCAACTAAATGCAAAGCCTGTCTTTTCATCTTCATTCAATCAGTTCTACTCACTTGCTTATATACAACACGTGTGTTAACTAATTGAGCTTTCTCCTACAGTCTGGATAGGAAGAGAGATTATTATTTCAATGTTTAAATATTTGGGAAGTACTATATCTATATCCGTGTGTGTATTTACGGGTGAAAGTTAAGGATGGTATGTAAATGCCAATGTAGATAGGCAGATATGAGATCTCAAAAAACCAATACTGACTTCAGATGGTGATACTGCCAGATTGATATTTATGCTTCAGCGTCTGTGCTAACATTCCAACTTGTAGCAATCCTGCCATACTGCACTACAGAGGAACACGACAGAAAAAGACTTAAACTCTGCCGCGCGTTTGGTGAAGATGCCCAATGCGGATGGGAGAGAGCTCTTCTGTCAGCATAAAAAAACCACCTCCATGAGTGGCAGAAGCTATGTCGGCGAGAGAAGCTCTCCCACAAACAGCACTGTGTACGTGAGTGCTTATATTGGTGTAACTTATATCATTTGGAGGGTGGTTTATTCACACCCCCAAGCAACATAAATTATGCCAATGTAGGCTGTAGTGTAGACAGGGCCTTAGTCTATGATCCTGCAAACATTTATGCATGTGCTGAACTATGTCCCTATGAATAGTTCCTGTGAAATGTTCTCAGATAGGTAAATTACTCCTGGGCATAAGTGAATGCAGAACTGGGGACTAGCGAGAACAGAAGCTGCTGGGTGTGCACTGTTTTGTATCTTAGGCCTGGCCTACACTAGGAAATTAGGTCAGTATAACTATGTTGCTTAGGGATGTGAAAAATCCACATCCCTGAGCGACACAGTTAAACTGACCTAACCCCTGGTGTAGTCAGCACTAGGTTGCCAGGAGAATTCTTCCGTTGACCTTGCTACTCTCTCAGGGAGGTGGAGTACTTACACTGATGGGAGAACCACACTCATTGGTGTAGGTAGTGTCTTCACTGAAACCCTACAGTGGTGCAGCTGTGCTGCTGCAGCCTTTTCAGTGTAGGCAAGCCCTTAAACTCACTGGGAGCCTTGACGCTTGATGGCATGGAAAAAGAGAACAAGAGCTGGTCTGATGTGGAAAGTGGCAAGGGATATAAAAAATGAAAAGGAAACCAATCAGTAAAAGCTGAGTAATGGCGTACACGGATTCTGAGATTTAAAAATATGCACAAAGCTCTTGCTTTGGTCTCATTTTTATGAGGTAATCTAATGGAAACATTATGTTTTACATAAATAAGCAGAGCAAATCCTCCATCTTCAGAAACTGGGCAAAAATTATTTTGTTCCAATTTCCTTTCCTCGTTTTGTACCAAAACCGTGATTGCTGGAGGAGAAAACACAAGGTTTGTAGCAAAGGGTGTGGTGCTTCTGTAGAATCTCCCTATTAACAGCAGTAACTGGAATTTTCACCAGTAGCTGCCTGTCACAGTGCTGGCCCTTTAAGGGACTCAGCTGCCCAGCCTACCTGTGACAGGCAATACTGAAGGGACTGAGCCAACCCAGGTCCACCTGGAGATAGTTAACTGCCTACACACCTGGAAAGCAGTTAATAAAGAAATAAGCACCTGGGCCTAATAAAAGGGCTAGGAAAGCTCAGTTGAGGGGAACCTTTGGAAGAGGAAGGATGCTCTGGATGGGGGGCGGAAGATGCTTCTAGGGAGTCTGAGCTAGGCAAAAACTGTCCAGGCAGGGAAGCCTGGGAGAGACCCTGACCAAGCTGGGGAAGGACGGCAGAGCTCTCCAAACAGTGAAGAAGCCTGAGGCCTCACAGCAGAAGGAGCTGCTGAAACCCAGAGGCTTTTGGTTTGGGACTTTGACATTTCATCTGGGTAAGAGCGCCAAAACACTTGCAGAAGTGCTTCTTTCAGGAGGCTTTCTTAAAGGGTGCAACTCTGCTGTAGAGTGTTTGTTTGGCTTTTCCTTGACTGGGCTGTTTAAGAGACCTCATTGTCTCCTCAGGAAGGAGGGGAAACCGAGGCAGACCATAGCAGAGCCACACTCCTCCGTAACGGGCTGCTCAGGAAGTGATGGTGCCCCATCAGGAAAAAGATCTTGGAGTCATCGTGGATAGTTCTTCAGGAAAAAGATCTTGGAGTCATTGTGGATAGTTCTCTGAAGATGTCCATGCAGTGTGCAGAGGTGGTCAAAAAAGCAAACAGGATGTTAGGAATCATTAAAAAGGGGATAGAGAATAAGACTGAGAATATATTATTGCCATTATATAAATCCATGGTACGCCCACATCTCGAATACTGTGTACAGATGTGGTCTCTTCACCTCAAAAAAGATATACTGGCACTAGAAAAGGTTCAGAAAAGGGCAACTAAAATGATTAGGGGTTTGGAGAGGGTCCCATATGTGGAAAGATTAAAGAGGCTAGGACTCTTCAGCTTGGAAAAGAGGAGACTATGTGGGATATGATAGAGGTATATAAAATCATGAGTGATGTGGAGAAAGTGGATAAGGAAAAGTTATTTACTTATTCCCATAATACAAGAATTAGGGGTCACCAAATGAAATTAATAGGCAGCAGGTTTAAAACAAATAAAAGGAAGTTCTTCATGCAGCGCACAGTCAACTTGTGGAACTCCTTACCTGAGGAGGTGGTGAAGGTTAGGACTATAACAGCGTTTAAAAGAGAACTGGATAAATTCATGGTGGTTAAGTCCATAAATGGCTATTAGCCAGGATGGGTAAGGAATGGTGTCCCTAGCCTCTGTTTGTCAGAGGATGGAGATGGACAGCAGGAGAGAGATCACTTGATCATTGCCTGTTAGGTTCGCTCCCTCTGGGGCACCTGGCATTGGCCACTGTCGGTAGACAGATACTGGGCTAGATGGACCTTTGGTCTGACCCGGTACGGACGTTCTTATGTTCATCTGCATCACCCTTCAGTGAATTCTGTTGAGTATCACATTAGTGGGTTGCTTTAATAAATACCATTCCAAAAGATAAAGGATGGTGTTAAAATTTGCTGTTTTAACACCCCCCCCCCCATTCTAGCTGCAGAAATTTTGTTCAAGCATTTCCTGGTTAAAAGATTTAGACTTTTTAAATGGCCTTCTACAGCAGGGCACTGAATGAATGTGGTATATTTAAAATAAAATAGAAGCACAATTTCTTAAGTCAATATATATACTTCTAGCTCTCATGAATACAGTTTTTGCCCCAGACTTGAAGGATGGATACACATTGTTATGGTGTAGTCTTGTAGGTTGAAAAATGCATGGATATATAACTTTGGAGTGATGGCTGATACTCCAAAGAGTTTTTATTGGCTTAACTTTTGCCCTTCCATTAATGTGTGTAATGCCAACAGACCCTGGTTATCATCCGCTGGGATCAAACCTGAGACCTCTGGAGCTTAATGCATGAGCCTCTACTGCACAAGCTAAAAGGTGTGTCTCTCTTAGCCAAGGCTGTAGAAGACTCATCAATCTCTAACTGCCACTAAAGTGGGACAGTGGGCCACACCAACCAGACATGGGTGATGTGCACAAAACGCTATATTTGCCTCAAAAGTGGTAGGCCAGATCTGGGGTTGAAGTTAATTTTTTCTGTAAAACGTGAAGTGAATCAGACAAAGCTTCATGCATTATAACAACCTAAAAATAGGTGTTCAGTGTAGTTCAAGAAGTCTTGCAACTTTATTGACTCATCTGTGTTTGTTTTTTAGTTGCTACAGAGAAGGAAAACTTAATCTCAGCCAGGAGGATTTAAAAGACTAACTGCCCAGCACTTTAATTTTAATTTAGAAAATTATTCACTTCTGAAATTGGCAAACTGATGGTGGATGCGACCCCCATCAGTGTTAATACAGCACATGAGTGCTGGAGATCTAAGCTTTCATTATATTCTATTAAAAAAAATAGTCCCTAACTCTTTTCCTTATTGTGTTTTCTGGGTCTCTTTTTCACGTTGTCTTCAATGGGAGCAGAGTAAGGTTAATCTCACCACTCTTGAAAATCCCACCTTGAATTCTCACTTAAAAAAAATAAAAATCTAACATTCTTGAAAAGTAATGGGTGTTCAAATCACTGATTTGTGTCTAATAGCTTCATTTTAACAAGGACTCTTTTATGTGGGATTTTCTGACTATAAGGTGGCATTGGTTTCCTTGGTCTCACTTCTCCTTTTCCATCCTTTCAAGAGAGGGTGTGAGTGTGTGTGTGCGCACATGTAATTCACTGGGCCCCCACTGAGGGCCGATCATGTTATCTCAACACTGGTATGCTGTCTTTAAAGCTGCTGGCCAAGCTGCCAATGTACTGTATGTACATAACTCAATAGTTCTTATTACTTGTCAGTACCTTTGAGGCAGTATTATTAAAACCCAAACTTTAGATGCCTCTGCATGTGCGCATATGCATCTACTGCTCATGGTTAATCAGAAGAACATGTATATTCTTTCATCCATGCTTAAAAATGTCTCAGTGAATGGTACTTGTAACCAAACTTCTTAAACTTTGATTTTTATGGAGGATTTTCACCTCAGTGACAAGAGTGATCTTCTGCTGAGTGAGGAATCTTCTGCTCTGGACCATGGTATTAAGGAATTACATTAAGCAGTGCTATGTAACAAAACTACCACAAGAGGACAGTGTTTCAGAACTTTACAGTTCAAAGTGCTATGTTTCAGCTTCCTAATGAGAAGGGCAAACATGAGTCAGAAGTGACCCTTTTCTATAATCCGGTGACTGGTTATATCGAGGGCTTGGCAGACCATTACTGGCAGTTCTCCAAAGTCTTTATGTAACCCTTCTGCCAGGTGGAGTGGGTGGCAACCAGAGCTGGGTTTAATATCTAGGGCAGTGATTGGCAACCTTTGGCCCGCGGCCCGCCAGGGTAAGCACCCTGGTGGGCTGGGCCGGTTTGTTTACCTGCCGCATCCACAGGTTTGGCGGATTGCGGCTACCACTGGCCGCTCCAGGCAAATGGGGGCTGCAGGAAGCGGCGCGGGCCGAGGGATGTGCTGGGGTAGGAGGGTGAGGGCACCTTGCTTGCCCTGCCAGCTGCTGTTCCATTCAGCTCCACTGGCTGCCCCACCCAGTGTGGGACCCAGATTTAGGGCTCTTCATACCAGCAAGATGGAAAGGCCTGGCACAGCAGGTATGATACCAATGTGGATGGATGCTATAGGGAATTGATACACGCACTGGTTTAAGGGTCTTTCAGTGAGGGTATGACAGAGTCCCTATTCTGTTGCCCTCAGCCAGGGGCGGCTCTAGGCACCAGCGGGCCAAGCGCCCGCTTGGGGCGGCGTCCTGGGAAGGGCGGCATTTGGCTCCGGTGGAGCTCCCGCCGGCATGCCTGCGGCAGGTCCACCGGAGCCCGGGACTAGCGGACCTGCCGCAGTCATGCCTGCGGCGGGTCCCGTCTTCCCGCGGCTCCGGTTGAGCTCCCGCAGGCATGACTGCGGCAGGTCCGCTCGTCCCTCCCCAGGATGCCGGAGCCGCGGGAAGAGGGGACCCGCCGCGGGACTGGGGAAGGGCGGCGCAGCGCTCCGCGCTGCTTGGGGCAGCGTGATTTGTAGAGCCGCCCCTGCCCTCAGCACAGGAGAAGTGCAATGTACTGCTGAGCCCAGTGAGGGTGAAACAGGATATTGCTGTGCCAGGATGCCTCTGATTGATTGATCAGCAAAAGACTGAGCATGATGTTGCTGGATATCTGTTTAGGTTTTATAGAGCCTGGGATGGGATGTTTGACTTGCACATGCATCTAGGACAGTTTTGAGATCTCAAGACGGGGAAAATTAAGGCATCCACAGGATCTGATGCAAGATATAAGGCTCTGTTACAGAGGTCCACAAAAATAAATCTGTTAACTTTCCTCTAGGTCTCAGTGAGTATTGTCTTGTCTTTCAGTTCCTTGGGATGGTTCCTTGAAACGGTGCCTCAGGCTCACCTCTCGCATATGGTACGGTACATCTTCTAACTGGGCATACAGGAAACACTTCCCTTCAAAGTTGGATATAGGGGCTGGTGCCTGTGGCTTAGTGGTCAGTCTCTGTCCGGTAGAAGGGATATTGGCATTCTTAGTCACACTTAATTCCTGTGGGTCAGTATACACTGTAAATACTGAAAAGACATCACATTGCCCTCTGGAGGGAGGCAATGCTTTACATATCTCAACTGTCTCCAGAGGAATGAATATCAGTTATGTTTTCACAATGATTTTGAGCCAGAAGGAAGCCATAGGGCCTTCATGGGAAACGGGGGATAAACTATATGGGAAGGTGGTGGTGAAATGCAGGGAACCTTGCATTTAGGGTTACCAGATAGCAACTGTGAAAAAGCGGGACAAGGGGTGGGGGGTAATAGGCACCCATATAAGAAAAAGTCCCCAAAAACGGGACTGTCCCTTTAAAAACGCAACATCTGGTCACCCTACTTGCATTAGGCGCATGGGGGAGAAGAGGAATTGAGCAACTTTATTTATTTGGTGAGTAAGAAATTTAGGTTATGGAGGAAAACACTGGTTCCTTCCTGCCTCTTGAGCATGAGAATAAGAGTTACTAAATTTACATTGTACTACTGGATAATGGTGTTGAAGCTTGCTCGAATAGTATTCACCTCTATGTGCAAACTGGCTAGAAATGGAGAACACTCACATTAATTTCCCTTCTAGGGCTCCCAGTTTCCAAGTTAAGTGGAAAACCTACATTGAAGAAGTGCAGCCTTTTTCAGGCATACCCCTGAACATTGGGATTTTCATTAAAAAGAAATAGGTGGTTCAACCCAGACCAGTAACGTGTTGTCACTGCCTGCCCTGCAACTCTGTGTCCCTGAGATGCTGTGGTGCTGTGGCTCACAGCCCTGACACCAACAGCCCACCTACAAGCATGTAGATCAGAGCCTGGCTTTCACGGCCCATTTATGTTTCACAGTGTGGTCTCAATGCCCTCCTTAGGGTATGTCTACTCTATGGGATTACTCCGATTTTACAGAATTCAATTTTTGGCAACAGAGTGTATAAAGTCGAGTGCATGCGGCCACACTAAGCACATTAATTCAGTGGTGTGCGTCCATGTACCTAGGCTAGTGTCGACTTCCGGAGTGTTGCACTGTGGGTAGCTATCTCATAGCTATCCCATAGTTCCCGCAGTCTCCCCTGCCCATTGGAATTCTGGGTTGAGATCCTAATGCCTGATGGGGCAGAAAACATTGTCGCTGGTGGTTCTGGGTACAGCCTCCCCCCTCCCTCCATGAAAGCAACGTCAGACAACAGTTTTGTGCCTTTTTTCCTGGGTGAACTGTGCAGATGCCATACCATGGCAAGCATGGAGCCCGCTCAGCTCAAGACAGCAGTCATGAACGTTGTAAACACCTCGCGCATTATCGTGCAGTTTATGCTGAACCAGAACCTGAAAAACCAGGTGAGGAGGAGGTGGCGACAGCAGCAGGGGGACGACGAGAGTGATGAGGACATGGACACAGAATTCTCTCAAACCGCGGGCCCTGGCGCTTTGGAGATCCTGGTGTTAATGGGGCTGGTTCTAGCTGTGGAATGCAGATTCTGGGCCTGGGAAACAAGCACAGACTGGTGGGACTGCATAGTTTTGCAGGTGTGGGACTGTCGGATTGTTTTGCATAAGAGTGTGAGAAACTGACATGCAAGTTTCAAGGATGAAGCTAGTTCTTATCTGCTGGGAGGCAATAACAGGATAATAAATTAGAGGGTTGGCCAGGATGTTAATTAGCCAATGAAGTTACAGCTGTGCCTGTCTGCACCTTATTAACCAATTAGCAATTGCTTGATTGCCTGCATTAATTGTATAAATGAAATATGCTGGAGAGAAATAAATGACTTAGCTGCCAATCAAACTGACTGAAGAGCTTTGTTCATGCCCGCTTGAGAGGCACCGAGACGCAACAAATGGTGACCCCGACGTGATTCGTATTGAATCATGATAGTGTCGGGAGCCTGAGCCCAGAGGCGAACGGCCAGGAGCCTGAGCCCAGAGGCGGGGAGTGCCTATCCGACGTGATTCGTATCGAATGCTGAAAGTGTCGGTGGCCTAGTCTCGGTGGCCTGTTCCAGGCAGAAGAGCCGCGGCGGGGAGTGCTGGAGAAGGGCCGGCCCCCGGGCGTCCAAAGGAGAGGCGCATCTGAGCTCAGAGGTGAGCGGCTAATATGGGAACCGCTGCATCAGCGGAAGAAAAGATAACACAGAAGCCTTTATTGCACATTATGAAGCGGCAGGGAGAAAGGCTCCCCTCTGATATGTTATCCCGCCCGCTGCGGTGGGGACACAGAAGGGGACTTTTCGTTAAACCAAATACAGTCTTTGATAAAACTGTTTGGGAGCGGCTACGCTCCGAGCTTTGGGAGTCGGTGACTCAGGGCGATAAGGAAGCTTTCTTCCTGAGTCAAGTATGGAGTAAAACAAGGAAGAAAATACAGAAGCCTTTATTGCACATTATGAACCGACAGGGGGAAAGAATTTCCCCTGCTGCACTGATTTACTCATTAAGAAGAGAGGGGGAGTTGGGGAGGCTCCTCCTGACCGGCCTTCGGGCACAGGACGAGGAGGTGCTCCGCTGGAAGCGAGCCCTGGACGGGAAAACTTTGGAGTGCACGGCGCAGGCAGAGGCTCGTGCCGTGGCCCCGGAGGTCGTTCGGACCTACAAGCAAGTAAGTTGTTTTGGCAGCAGCCCGGAGAAGGCGTCCCACGCTGGCTGGTCTGAGCCTGGGACAGTGCCGGGAAAACCGTTGTGCTTCTCCGGTATGAGCAGCAACAACTGGGTGTTCTGACACAGGATTTACAGTTTAAAAGAAGCCAAGCAGGGAAAGAAAAGGAACAGGATGAGTTAATCGAAGACAGCTCATTTTTTTTCTTTTGGCCCCGGTCAAGGACATATTGCTCACAGCTCACACTAATGAGAGCTGAAAAACCGCCCAAAAAAGCTAATGAAAGCTGCAAAATCCTGCCAGGCACTAATGGAATGTGTTAGCTGTCTCCTTTCACAGGTATGGAAGAGCTGCCCAAAGATTCTAGCAGCCCTGCCATTTTTGCAACCAGGAGACTGACTGGACCCATGATTTTTATTGCAAAAGACCCCTTCACATCAGGAGAATTTTTCTACTGATGATTGGCCTAATTATTTTTTAGTTCCATTGTGCTTTTAAACAGCAGGAAAAAAGGACAAGGTAACGTGCTGGCTAATTTCTCCCTTGTCCGCTGCAGCCCCCACGTCCTGATTATTTCCCAGAGAAGCTGATCCACGACGGTGGTGGAAAAGAAGAAAACATTCACGTTGTTGATATTGCCAAAGTCCAGAAATTTCTGACTAAAAAGACATTGAGAACTGACCCTGGTGAAGAAGCAAAGAATTATACACTGGCAGGAAGAAATTTGGGACTTTTGCTGAGAAATGTGATGTTAATTGGATTTTGGGATTTATTTTACAGGCTGCGCCCTGTGTTTTGGATATATATTTTTTTTAGCATGTATTGCCCCCCCCATTATGGTAGCCCTTCCTAATTGGATTGTAAATGATATGTCCTTCTTTTATTGAGGCTGAGAAAGCATTGCCGTGGGAGCTAGTATGTTTGAAGTTTTGAATGGCCAGCTGATGGCCATTCGGAGTGATTTTGAGCACCAGGATAGCCCACTGCCCTTACAGATATATTAGGAGTACCATTTGATTTGGGGTTGTAGAGATATATTTGGACACTGTTTGGTTGGAAGTGTGAGTATTTGCAGTGCCCCTCCCCAGCATGTAAACCAGTTGAGTTGGGGGGTGAGGGCTTTTACATACCGAACCCTGCCGGGTTCATGGGGAGGATGATGGTGGAATTAATTGCCCCAGCTTTTTAGAGTTTAATTGTTTTTTGTTTTTCAAGTTTGAGAAAACTCAGCCAAAGGGTTTGTTGAGTATTCTCAAGGGGGGAGTTGTGTGTTATTTAGGCATAAATTTAGGTAATTTGGGAGAATGGCTTTAAATTTATGTGACCCTAAGAATTTTTATGTAAAGTGCCTTTGTTAGTCTATTTAGACTTTTTGTTAATTTTGTGTTATGTGCTGATTATTGGCCGTTGTAGATTGCTTGATATTAGATGTGGCCTATATTATAATAGACAGCGTATTTGGAAAGGAAAACAGGATCGGGCCCAGGCGGCGGGCAACAGACAACAAGCTTGGAAAATTGGTTGATAATCTTGAGGGTGTAGTTGATAGAAAAGGTAATTAACTACAAGCGAGTAATGTTAGGCAGAGTAAAAAGTTAACTCTGTGGTTGCTAAAGGGAATAATAGCTGAATTTTGTAAAAATGCTGAGAGAGAAAAGTTTTTGGTGTTTTGAAATTTTGTTAATACATGGAGGCAAAGAAATTAGTTTGTAATTGTTTGGCCATAAATAATTTTGTTGCATTAATTGAAGATTGTATATTGTGCTATGTAATTGTAATTGTATTAGGCTACGGGCATATAAGTGGTGATTTTTTTTAGTGTTTATAATTAGAAGCTAATAGTAAGAAATTTTTAAGCTGTGATTAGCTTTGAATTTTAGGAGTAAGCTAGGAAGCAATTGTATTAATGTAAATGATTTACCTGATGAAGTAATTTCCTGTTTTGCCTGCTAGTTATATAGTGTTTTGGTATATTTTAAATGATGATTAATTGCCCAGTAGGGGTAGTTTTGTTTTGTTTTTTAGATATTGAAGAAAATTGGTGTTAGCTGTGTAGCATTTAATGTACCATGTAATTATTTATAGAGTTTAAATTTATGTTTTATGTTTTATGTTTGTTTGTGATATGTGTTTCTGGCCAGAAAGAATTGTGATGTTGTTAAAATGTGTATGTGGTTTATGTTGTGTTTTCTGCTGTGAATCCCCCCCCTCAGTGTCAGTTTGATCACCTGACACATGAGGGATGGATTGGTAATAGAAATTTGTCACGATTTGGTGTGCAATAGAGATTGGGGGAACCCTGCAGAATTTACACCATTTATGTGTTTGATTTTTGTGTATTTATGTTTGTTTTGTTTGATGATGTTGGTGTTGTATGTTATGAATTGCATGGTTATGGATAAGCCTTATAGATTGAGGAAGCATTATTTGGCTTTTAGTTTTGTTTTGCTTAATTGGTTATTGTTAATTTTTTATGTGTTTTTGGAATAGAGGGGAGAATTTCCCTATGCTGCCTTGGTGGAAAATTACAGCTGCGTGATTACGAGAACAGAGGGATGAGATAATGTTGTTATGAGAAAGTAGGGAACTGCCAGAGCGAGGCAAAGGCCAGGTGGCCTAACTGGATCAGATACGGTGCATGGGAAATGGGAAGACAGTAAGCCAGGTGGATTCCGGCGAAGTGGGTCCGGCCTTGGCTGATTTTGGCGCAGAGTGCCATAAATACAATGGCCTTCTGCTTGCTGCCCCATGTTGCTGCAGTGGAAGCCCTTATTGGAAACCTGCTTTGTGGGTGTTTGCATATTGGCAGAACCCTCCTGGCCCCTTGGGCCACTTGCGTTACCTGGAGGAAGGATGTATAGGTAAAAGTAGGGCATTGCGGAAGATATTGTTATGGTTTAGTTAGGCAGCTGGTGTTTAGATTTGTTTTTAGTTTTGTTGTGTAATAGATTGTAGTAATGTGATGCTATAAGTTTGGAAATGTTTTGTTGTGCCTTTCCTTTTTTTTTATTATGAGAAAAGGGGGGAAGTGTCGGATTGTTTTGCATAAGAGTGTGAGAAACTGACATGCAAGTTTCAAGGATGAAGCTAGTTCTTATCTGCTGGGAGGCAATAACAGGATAATAAATTAGAGGGTTGGCCAGGATGTTAATTAGCCAATGAAGTTACAGCTGTGCCTGTCTGCACCTTATTAACCAATTAGCAATTGCTTGATTGCCTGCATTAATTGTATAAATGAAATATGCTGGAGAGAAATAAATGACTTAGCTGCCAATCAAACTGACTGAAGAGCTTTGTTCATGCCCGCTTGAGAGGCACCGAGACGCAACATGGGACAATTCCCAGTGGCTGCGTAACTTTTGCATGCGTAAGGGCACTTTCATGGAACGTTGTGACTTGCTTTCCCCTGCCCTCAAGCGCCAGAATACCAAGATGAGAGCAGCCCTCACAGTTGAGAAGCGAGTGGCGATAGCCCTCTGGAAGCTTGCAATGTCAGATAGCTACTGGTCAGTCGGGAATCAATTTGGAGTGGGCAAATCTACTGTTGGGGCTGCTGTGATGCAAGTAGCCAAAGCAATCACTGAGCTGCTGCTACCAAAGGTAGTGACTCTGGGAAATGTGCAGGTCAGAGTGGATGGCTTTGCTGCAATGGGATTCCCTAACTGTGGTGGGGCGATAGATGGAACCCATATCCCTATCTTGGCACCGGAACACCAGGCAGTGATTTCCCTACACGCCCCCCCCCCAGGGGGGGTGTACACCCCCCCTGAATTTTCCCAACACCCCCCCCAGTTTTGTGAGCTAGTTACATACCAATTTAGTGACTGTTTGGAAATCTGAATTTAAACTGAAACATTAATACACACTTTAAAAGCTTATACAGTGTATGATAAAATATGTGTATCTGAAAAAGTATAATAGATTTGAAAAGTATGAACATAGACTAGCTTCCTTGCTTCCTTATACAGCTGTTTTTTATGACAGTGTCAGTGCATTCATTTCGGTGATGTATAAACATAGGGAGAGAACTGACAAGGTAGCCCAGGTGGGGTTTGGGAGGAGGGGAGGAGGGAAGAAAAGGCTACTTCAAAAGTTCAAAATAATGACAGCCTTTTGCTTAGGCTGTCTCCTGGGGTGGAGTGACAGGGTGCACGGAGCCTTCCCCCTCATTCTTGGGCATCTGGGTGAGGAGGCTATGGAACTTGGGGAGGGCGGTTATACAGGGGCTGCAGCAGCACTCTGTGATCCTGCTGCCGTTCCTGAAGGTCCACTAGATGCTGGAGCATGTCCATTTGATCATGCAGCAGCCCCAGCGTTGCATCCTGCCTCCTCTGATCTTCCTGCCGCCACCTTTCATCTCGAGTATCCCTCCTGTCCTCATGTTGGTCCCTCCTGTCCTAATGTTCATTGGCAGCTTTCCAGTACTTTGATATCATGTCCTTCCACTCATTCAGATGAGCTCTTTCATTGCTGGCCGATTCCATGATCTCAGAGAACATTTCGTCTCGCGTGTGTTTTTTTCGCTGCCTTATCTGAGATAGCCTTTGGGACAGAGGAGGGAGGCTTGAAAAATTTGCAGCTGCGGCAGGGAAAAAAGGGAGAGAAGTATTTAAAAAGATACATTTTACAGAACAATGCTTATACTCTTTCATGGTGAACAACACTATTCACATTGCATCACACATGTGATTTCGATACAAGGTTGCATTTTGCATCTTAATATTGAGTGCCTGCGGCTTTGGTGTTAGAGATCACAGATGCAGGTCTGGGCATCAGAATTCAGCTTGCATGCAGCCATGGTAAGCCATTGTCTTTCAGCTTCTGCAGCCTTCATATATCCAGCTCCATCCTTTCCCATACCAAGCCCGTTGAGTGCTACGGTTTTCGTGTTAACGTGCAGCAGCAGCAACCAAACTAACCCCCCGCCCCATCTAATTCTCTGGGATGATCGCTTTACCCCTCCCCTCACCGCATGGTTGGTATCAGGGAAGATCTCTGCTAGCCAAACATGAAAAGCTCAGTGCCAATGTGCCCCCCCCCACCACTTGGCTAACTGCAGGGAAAGATTTCTTTTCAGCTAAGGCAAACAGCCCAGTAGGAACGGCCACCTCTGTCCCCTTAATTAAATTCCCGTATTTCAACCAGGTTATCATGTACGATATTACTCTCCTGAGGATAACACAGTGAGATAAAGAACGGATATTGCTTGAATGCCAGCAAACTCCGGGACCATACGCTGCCAGGCTTTGCCATGCAATGATACCAGATTACTTGCTACTAGCATGGCGTGGTCAAGTGTCCTACCAGGGAGGACGGAATAAGGCGGCCCTGCCCAGAAACCTTCGGCAAAGGCTTTTGGAGTACCTCCAGGAGTGCCTGGAGGATTTCTGCTCCATCCCCAGACACGTTAACAGACTTTTCCAGTAGCTGTACTGGCCGCGAATGCATCCCAAGACTTCAGGGCAAATTAATCATTAAAAAACGCTTGCCTTTAAACCATGTTTTATATTTACAATGGTACACTCACCAGAGGTCCCTTCCATGGCTTCATGGTCTGGGATACCGCCTTGGGAGGTGTCATAAACAGATAGTTATGGGTTAATGCCTCTTTTACCTGTAAAGGGTTAAGAAGTTCACCTAGCCTAGCTGACACCTGACCAGAGGAACCAATGGAGGAACAAGATGTTTCAAAAGGAAGGAGGGAAGTTTCCTTTGTTTAGTCAGTTTCAGTTTCAGCCGGAGTGAAGAAGATCAAGAAATCAGCCTCTTATCAGAGTAGTAAGTTTTAGAAAGGGATAAATAGGTTTATGTTTATTTTCTTTGTAACTTGTCTTGGTGCCATTAAGGGAATTATCAAATTGGGTATTCTTGTGTGTATTAAGATTTTTGCCCAGGGGAACATCCTGTGTTTTTTTATCTGTTGTCTGTGAGGTCAGCTGTATGCTGTCTCCCAGAGGTTTTTTTCTTTTACCTTTCTTTTCTTTAATTAAAAGCCTTCTTTTTAAGAACCTGATTGATTTTTCCTTGTTTTAAGATCCAAGGGGATTGGATCTGGACTCACTAGGAATTGGTGGCGGGAAAGGAGGAGGGATGGTTAAATTCTCCTTGTTTTAAGATCCAGGGGATTTGGATCAGTGTCCACCAGGGAATTGGTGGAGGAGTCTCTCAAGGCTACCCAGGAAGGGGAAGGTTTTTGGGGGAAAGGGAGTGATCCAGATACTCAGAAATTCTGGATGTGGCAGCGAGACCAGATCTAAGCTGGTAATTAAGCTTTGAAGTGTCCATGCAGATCACCACATCTGTACCCTAAAGTTCAGAGTGCGGGGGAGACCCATGACAGGAGGGTACTTCAGTCAGGCTGAGAAAAAGCTCCTGGCTGTTGGGGAGAACTGAGTGCAGTGTGCTCTCTGCAAGCTCGTCCTCCTCCTCCTCATCTTCCCCATCTGCAAAATCCTCAGGCATGGCTGAGAGTACCCCTTCCTTGGAATCCACAGTCAGGGGTGGGGTAGTGGTGGCTGCTTCCTCTACAATTGCATGCAGCTCAGCGTAGAAGCGGCATGTCTGCTGCTCTGCCCCAGACCTTCCGTTTGCTTCTTTGGTTTTCTGGTACACTTGTCTGAGCTCCTTAACTTTCACGTGGCACTGATATGAGTCCCTATTGTGGCCTCTCTCCATCATGCCCTTGGAGATTTTTTCAAATGTTTTGGCATTTCGTCTTTTGGAACACTGTTCTGCTAGCACGGAATCTTCTCCCCATACAGAGATCAGATCCAGTACCTCCCGTACGGTCCATGCTGGAGCTCTTTTTCGATTCTCGGACTGCATGGTTACCTGTGCTGATGAGCTCTGCGTGGTCACCTGTGCTCTCCACGCTGGGCAAACAGGAAATGAAATTCAAAAGTTTGCGGGGCTTTTCCTGTCTACCTGACAAGTGCATCTGAGTTTAGATTGCTGTCCAGAGTGGTCAGAATGGTGCACTGTGGGATAGCTCCCGGAGGTCAATACCATTGAATTGTGTCTACACTAACCCTAATTCGAACCGGCAATGTCAATTTCGGCACTACTCCCCTCGTCGGGGAGAAGTACAGAAAAAGATTTTAAGAGCCCTTTATGTTGAAGTAAATGGCTTCGTTGTGTGGACAGGTGCAGGGTTAATTTGATTTAAAGCTGCTAAATTCGATCTAAACTTGTAGTGTAGACCAGGCCTTAGTCTTGAATTTCCCTCAATACATCAGCCTCTGTAGTGTCTAGCTCTTTCTCCTGGAACACTCTCAGAAGTTAATTGCTCCTTTTAAGATTCAATAACCTTGTTGGGTTATGTCCATTTTGTATAATTTCAGGAATCCATATTGGTTCCCAAAATGGAGTTTGTGCCCATGTGACTCAGCTGATCACAATTTCCCTGCTTTTTATTTCTCCTCAGAAGTGGTAAATGACATCTTCATGGAACTGGTTTTTACCACCTTTTCCATGGGGTTTCCCAGAAGGGGTTTTCTGCTCCTTCTACAGGGTTTCCCGGGCAAGGTTAGATAAGTCTGCCCTGAGCAATGCTCAGGGACTGTCCATCCGAGTGACAGTAAGGAACTGTCGCAGGTCTGACTGCACTTACCTACCCATCCTAGTGGTAGGGGGGCTAAGGTTTTCTTTTCACAGCTCTGCTTCCACTTGGATGTGCATTTACAATCATCTGCAAGGAGAACAGAAGGCAGGGAGCCACATCCGATTTACCATCATCCATCTCCAGCTGCTGTCCCCTGACGTACCATCTACTCTTCTTCAGACCCAGAGGAACATCAAGGGACTCCCTGGAGCTCCTCTCCAATGGCTTTCAACTAGCCAGAGGATTGAGGTCCCAGGCAACAATTGAAGGAGGTTTCTATTAAGGGGTTTACTTATCTGTTTATGGGGATTATTTTGGAGAATCACTGTATTGCATAATTTTTACTGTTCACTCCCTCCTTTCCTTTGCCCTATCCATTGCACACCACTTCTTCAATACACTTTATTTGTTTTTCACCTTATCCCAACTGACTCCTTGTTACTCAAGGTGGGAGGGACCCCATATGGGAAAATTAAACCTACCAGTTGACAGATGCTGGACATCTAAGGAATCTAAGGAAACAGGAAGCATAGGCCCACATATATTTCTTTGCCTTTCTGTCCTTTCCTCTAACACCCTGCAGTTCATTAATTTAACTGGTGTTTGATAAACACCCTTATTTCAATCACAGCACTGAGTTGGTTTTATAGGAAAAGTAAAACCAGTTTATTAAACAAAGTAATAACTTGGAGAGATATCAAGTATAAGGAATAAAGACAAAGGGTTCCAAGCAAACAAAAGTAAAAGTATTCTGCTAAGACTAAAACTAAACTTCAGCAAGTTTTTATCTATGCAGGTTATTCACCTTAAACTTAGTTCCCAGAGATTTCAACCCCCTTGGCCTAGCAGTCTGTGATTTCAAGAGCTCTGACCTCTTGAGTCCTCCAAATGAAGGATAACTCACTTACATCACCTCAAAGTTCCTTGTCTCTGTTTTAAGAGCCAAGAAGGCTTCTTGCTGTTCTTCCCTTCCGGTGGACTTGATCTCCCTGCTGACTCATATGAAAATGGAGCTTCCATTGTTTTGATTCCACACTGTTTAATATACATTGGAGACAGGTAAATAGCTGCCTTCCCTCTTGTCAGGGAGAGAACCTGTTTCTCCCAGTGTTTGGTCACTGACTTTAAAGCATAATCTCAGTGAGTACCTATAATTCCTCATATAGTGTTAATGCATACATTTCACAACAGCATTAATCACCAGTATGTCAGAGGGAACACTATTAAGGAGAGTTTTAGGTTGATAAAGGTGTGTATTTGGTTTTTAATTTAAATGCCATTACCTCACTCTTATCTTTACCCAGTCATTATTTTATTCTGAACTGTTCTCATTAACTCAGCAGGTGATTGTTGGTGGCTGAAATTGGAAAAGGAAAAAATGACTATAATGCTCACTGCTTCAACACCTCTTATTATCTCTAACCAGAGTTTTCTGTGTGTATCGATTTTCTCAGGGCAGGAGGAAGGGACAGTGAAGCTTTGAGTTTATTCAGTAGTATCATTTTGAAACATTCAAGGCCAGATCCTGCCTTATGTTAAGGCTGGTAAAAAGTGGATTTAAGGCTGCCCTAGATAGGCACCTGAGGATTCCCTTCTTTATGGGGAAATCTTCAACTGGCATTGCTGGGGTGACACTATGTCGCCCTCCTACCTTGGCACAAGGTACCAGCTCCAGCAATCTGCAGCTGGTGTAAAAGCCTATAGGGGGTTAAAAGCCAGCGTAATTAAGTTCAGCTCTGGGCTGCTCTATGTTGCACTAGAGCAGGGGTCTGCAACCCGCGGCTCTGGAGCCACATGCGGCTCTTCAGCCTCCTTGTTGTGGCTCCCTTCGGCCTTGACAAAAGAAAAAAAAAGAAAAAAAAAGAATAAAGGTTATTTATTAATTTAATTTTTATTTATATATTATTTTATTTTTGTTTTGTTGCACAGTTATCTTGGAGTTTGAGGTGATACATTAACATCGAATTTTTAAAAAGTTTTTATAATTTGTCAATTAAAATATGCATCACATCCACGTCTATAGCCCTCGCCTTTACCTGCAGGCGGCTTCTTGAGTGTGCGACCCCCGTGGTAAGCTAACCATGAATACATCCCAAAAAAGAAAAATCTCAGAAGAAAATAGAGAGTTTAATTCTGCATGGACAGATTCCTTTGCCTTCACTGCCAACGACGCTGGCTTACCTGTGTGCTTGATATGTGGCGAGAAATTAGCAAACAACAAAAAATGTAACGTTGAAAGACATTTTCAAAACAAGCACTCAGCATTTTCTGAAAAGTACCCAACTGAAGATGGGCGAAAGAGAGCAATTTTGGAACTACTACGGAAAGTTGAGCAGAGCAAACATACTTTCAAGAAGTGGATCAACTCTCCAAACTCAACTACAGCTGCTAGTTTTGTGGCAGTTCATGAGATCGTAAGGAGGGGGAAGCCGTTCACAGATGGAGAATACATGAAAGAATCGTTCATAAAAATATCAGAGCATCTATTCTCCAAATTCAAAAACAAACAGGAAATTATTCAGAAAATTAAAGAAATGCCTCTCTCTGCAAAGACCGTCAAGGACAGGACCATTAAAATGGCAACAAACATCACCAGTAAGCAAATTGATGACATCAGTTTAGCTCAAGCATATTCAATTGCCTGTGATGAGTCAAGTGATCTAAATGATATTGAGCAGACAGCACTGTTATGCAGATATGTGAACTCTTATGGGCCGCAGGAAAAACTGATTGAACTCATACCGCTAAAGGGCCAAATGCGGGGACAGGACATTTGTGAGGCTGTTTTGAGTTGTCTAAAAGCCAAAGGAATAAACACCACTCACCTGGTGTCAGTGTCTTCTGATGGTGCACCCAGTATGAGAGGAGCACAGAAGGGCTTTGTGAATTTACTTCAAAAGTCGCTGGATCGAGAGCTGATGACGTTTCACTGCATCTTGCACCAAGAAGCACTGTGCGCTCAAACATTCCCTCCTGAATGTGTGGAGGTGATGAACCTCGTTATTAAGATAGTGAACAAAATAATTGCAAACGGGTTAAACCACCGACAGTTTTGTTCATGGTTAGATGAAGTCGAGAGCGCATATTTGGATCTCCTGCTGCACAACAGAGTTCGGTGGCTGTCAAGGGGAGACGTGCTGAAACGCTTCGCTGCTTGTCTGGAACATGTGAAAACCTTCTTGGAAAGCAAAGGCCTCAGCTATCCCGAACTGGGAGACCTCGATTGGCTGGAAAAGTTTTATTTCATGGTGGATATGACAAGTCACTTAAACACACTGAATAAAAATCTCCAGGGAAAGGGAAGCACGGCCCTGCAGTTGCTGGAGGATGTTCTGGCGTTTAAGCGCAAGATGACAGTGTTTGCCAGAGATGTACAGAGAGGTACGCTCTCTCACTTCCCCTCCCTGAGAGAGTTCAAAGAAGAGAACAATCACATAAATTGTGATTATTTACACCGTGCAATTATGGCAATGCAAGCTGCATTTGGAGAAAGATTCAGCGAGTTCAGAAAGGAAAAAAACACTCTGTCCTTCCCTGTCACACCGCTGGACATCGACCCATCCCTGCTGAACATATCCGCATTCACAGGGATAAGTCAGCCCGATCTTGAAATTGAACTGGCCGACATAGCGGATAAAGACTTATGGGTGTCCAAGTTCAAAAGCCTGACAGCGGATCTCAAAGAAGTCGCCGTCAGAAGGCCACTCGCTAAAGAGCACAAATGGAATGATATTGAAAACCTCCCCAAACCCGACAAACTTGTTTTTGAAACATGGAGTGCCATTCCCGACACGTATATGAACATGAAAAAGTATGCATTTGGAGTCCTGTCCATCTTTGGCTCAACATACTTATGCGAGCAAGTTTTCTCGAGCATAAACTTCATAAAGTCCAAATATCGCTCCTGCCTCACAAATGAGAGCCTACAGTCCTGTGTGAAGATCAAAGTCACATCTTACAGCCCCAACATAGGGAAGATCAGCATCGAGCTTCAGAAACAGAAATCACATTAAACAGGTGAGAACACTAGCATTTAATAGGCTATTATTATTCAGAAAAAAACCATTTATTTCAGACCCGGAGCTGATGTAGGTTTTTATTGTATGTTCAGGTGCTTCGGTTGATTGCTGGCCGAGAAAGAAACCCGAAGAGGATTAGAGCACACTGAAATGGACTTGTCAAAAAACGTTCCTAATTTTATGTTTACTTTTTTAAAACTGATAAGCTGCAACTATATGTTTTTTTATATTAAAGTGGGCTACGTTTTATTTTAATTTTACACAAATACGGGAAGGACTCAAAAAGGCCTGCATAGTTCAGTGTTTAATTTATTTCAAAGTAGGCCTACACATGCACACTGCACTTCTGTTTGTTGTATTCTGTTGTTGTAACAGGTAAAATTAAAAAAAGATTAAAACTTTTAAAAGTTTATAAACAGTGTTATGTTTTGCGGCTCCAGACTATTTTTCTTTAGTGGAAGAGGGGGCAAAATGGCTCTTTTGATAGTAAAGGTTGCTGACCCCTGCACTAGAGGCAGGAGTGAACTCCAGCAACCCTGGGGACTGTGGCTTAAAGCCACTTTTGCCTTCCCTATCCCCAGATGTACGGAGCAGACCGCCCAGCAGGGATGCCAGATAAAGGAGGATTTCAAACATGTTTTATAATTTTGAGCATATTTCCCAATAAGAAAAACTTGGCAACATAGATAATGGGGATGAGAGGTTGCCCATAAATCATGACAAAGCGCTGCATTCCTTGGAAAACATGTAAGAACAAAACAGGGCCAGATAATCCAGTTATGGTTATTTAAAAATCCCAGTAAGCCCTCAGTGTTTTGTCTAACTTTTACCAATGTGTCTTGCTCTTTGACAGGCACCACCAAACAATAGTGGTTTTCCTCTAATTGTTTATCTAACATTATTATTTTGCACACACCAGCCACACCATCAGAGGCTCATTCACCTGCACATCTACTAATGTGATATATGCCATCATGTGCCAGCAATGCCCCTCTGCCATGTACATTGGCCAAATCGGACAGTTTCTACGTAAAAGGATAAATGGACACACATCAGACATCAGGAATGTAATGTACAAAAGCCAGTAGGAGAACACTTCAATCTCCCTAGACATTCAATAACAGATTTAAAAGTAGCCATTCTTCAACAAAAAAAAACCGTCAAAGAGAAACTGCAAAATTACAATTAATTTGCAAACTTAACACTGTCAATTTGGGCTTGAATAGGGACTGGGAGTGGCTGGCTCACTACAAAAGCCAGTGTATAATTCTTTGTTTTTTCACCAGGGTCAGTTCTTAATATTCTTTTTAGTCAGGAATTCCTGGACTTTGGCAATTTCAGTGGAGTGAGTGTTTCGTCTTCTTTCCCGAAACAGTCGTGGTTCAGCATCCTACAGGGGAGAGGTTTCCAGCACATCACCCTGTAATGGTTTTGATTCTTCTAGAAAAGTTCAAAGGCACAGTAAATCTGTCAGTGGACAAGGGAGAGGTTACTAGCACTTCACCTTGTACTTTTTCCCTGCTGTCCAGAAGGCACAGTGGAGCTAGAAGGAGAAATAGGCTAATCATCAGTAGGAGAATTCTCCTGATGTGGAGGGGTCTTTTTGCAGTGAGAATCATGGGTACAGGCAGTCAGTCTTTGGCACTTCACAGTGGTGTTGGTAGTCAGCAGGACTTAATAAGGGCCTTTCCAGCATGGAGCCAAAGCAGTCTTTTGTTGGTGGACCTTTACATTGATCCAGTCTCCTGATTCCAAGGAGTGGCAGGGCTGCTAGGGTCTTTGGGTAGCGCTTCTTTATCTGTGAGAAAAGAAACCTAACACATTTCATTAGTGCTTGGCAGTGTTTTGCAGATCTCATAGCTGCATGGGCAAATTCAAGCCCCCCCCCTTTCCTGGTTGTTAGCCAAGTCTTAACTGTGAGCAGTGTCCTTGAATGGAGTCAGTGTCTTATCTATAGCCTGAGCTTGCCAGCTATTTTATTTTTCCAGTTAACTCATTCCGTTCTTTTTTTGTTTTTCTTTTTGGCTTTTTTTAACCTACAAAGGAAACTTCCACTCTTTACTCATACACCTTTTTTTCTTACCAATGAACACATAAACATTGCCATTATACAGCACAATCTTAATATTCAATGTATGCCACATATACCCTTCCACTAAAATAACCTTATTACAGAGTTTTGGAGCAACAAGCCAGGACAAGCACACCCACTTTGATGAGTTCATTCAATACAACCTCTAGTCCAATAGCTTCCCACCCTCCCCAGCCCCCTGGCTAGAAATCTGAGGTAGCCAGAAGGATCCCATGTACAATATGGGGAGTGGGTTAACTTTTCATGTCCTTGCTTCCAGAGACTGTCGGTATGCAAATTATAAAAACAATTTTTTTCAATTAACAATCTGGCCAATGAAGTTTCTTTTTCTTACTTAAGGAAATGTATTAGACTTTAGTATATCACATTTTCCTGATTTATCCAAACACTTTGTATTCCAAGTTGAACAAAACAAGTATCTGCATTCCAATCCAACCCTTCTGCCTGATTCCAAACCAGACCATCCCATGAAAACACTAAACACAACAATTCCGGCCACGAGACAAACACCACAAGACAGAACATAGAACACATAATTCCTATTGTGCCAGTAAATGCATGGTACGTTGAATGCTGCTCAGCTGGCATCAGTTTTCTCTGATTATCTGAAAGACAAAAAACAGAGGCCTACCCTCCTGGGCAGTCAAGCTTCAGGCAAAACAGAGGAATTACCCCATATTTTCTTGTATGTGTTTCATAGGCAGCCCAGGTTTCAGTGTCTCCTACCTTATTAGTTAGATAATTTGCATTAATACAGATGCTTTCTGGCTTGCTTTTTACTTTTAACTCCTGCTTTTAAACACTGAAAGAAAACGTCACCACTTATAGTGCCCTTAGAGCCTAATAACATTTCAATTACATAGCACTGTATACATTCTTTAGCTAATTCAACTAAATTGTTCATAGCCAAATGATTGCAATCCAATAATTTCTTTGCCTGAATTTATTTACAAACATTTCAAAGACACGAAGAACTTTTTCTCTTTAGCATTTTTACAAAGTTCAACTGCTGTTCCCTCCAGCAACTACAGAGTTAACCTCTTACTTTTTCTTAAATCACTTGCTTGTTTCCCAACAGTGACTTTTATCAACTTAAATCACCATTCCAAATATCCTCCTGGGTATCTGAAATCCCCATGCTTACATTTACTTACTCCTTCCTTCTACTACACCCTCAAAATTTTTCAACCTGTTTTTCCATCTTTCTGTTTGTTGCCTGCCCGCCTGGACCCGATCCTGCTTTTTTCGCTGAACCGTCCCTTCCATGGGCACCAACTTGTTCCACTACCAGTTTAGCTAGGAGGGTGGGCTTCTTAACTAGCCCCCACCCCTTCTGGTCTTTTCCCTTAAACATTTTTACTCACAAGACTACTGGAGTCCTCCCTTGTGAGGCTTGCCACCTGGGCAAAAACACATGGCCCATTGGGTAAAGGCCATTTACTTAACATATAATCCAAACCCCTTTAGAGGGTTTACCCAGAGATCCACCCAGCTGTCTGCTGACACTTAAACAGAAAAGAGAATTACACAGAGAGCAGAGGGAAATACGGTCTAATCCAGGTTTTTTCCCACTTCTATACACTGACCGCTACAGGGGATGGGACAGAAGGATCTCAATTCGACCTCAGAGCTTCATTGCATGCAATGGCTTCCACCCCGAGGAATTACAAACGAGAGGCTCAGTTCCGCCCCACACACCTAATGCCCAAATGAACAGCAGAAAAACATTAACCAGTTAACCAAAACAGAACCAGATAAACCAGAACCAGAACCAGATAACCAGATAAGAGCCCGGCCCCCAACCAGAACCAGATAGTATTCCTTATTCTATTAGGGCTCACCTTATTGGAGCACAAACCCCAGGGGCTGCGGAGAAGTGAGGAAGAGGGGTTAAGCACCCCAGTGGCATAACACACCCCAAAAGCATATTTTAAGTCCGTATAAATATTAACCCTTTTCCTTTAGAATGAAAGCAGGCTGCGGTTAGGGCTTTTAACTCTGCAGCTTGGGCACTCACCCCGGGAGAGAGCTTTCCCTATTAATACAGTCTGCCTACTAGTAACTGCATATCCAGAGTGTCTGATTCCTTCACAAACAAATGCAGATTCATTCACAACCTTTTTTCCCCCAATGTCCTTCTGCACCACAATAATGACAACCACTACTTTTAACTTCTTTTTTACATCCTCTGCCTCTCACTGCTTTTTTCTTTTTTTTCTTTCCCATTAAACATTTTAGTAGCAATGCTAGCTACTTCAGACAAACTTTTCCCTTGCATACCATTTGGATGCTCTTTAAATTTCTTTGCAATATCCTTTGCACATTGTGACATGAAAACCATTTTAACCATCTCCTTTCCATGATCAGTTTTAGGATATAAATTCTCATGCTTTCCAATTTCACAAATCAGTCAAGCACAAAAGTCAGAGGGGTGCTCGTCTGGACACTGAACACAAGCAATTACATTTGCCCAAATGGGCACATGAATGAAAAAGATTATGCAGAACATTTTTCCACTGCCTCAGGATTGTCTCATAAGTGAGGCATAGTGCACTGCCAGTCAAACAAATCTAAAGTTGTAAACAGGGTATGGATAAAAACCATCTCATGTTCCCCAGCAACCAGTGGAACCAGATAAATTCTCAACAGGGCTTGTAATATCAGGGGTGTCTCAGAAACATTCTTCCTCATGGAGTTAAGTAACCTAGTGGGGGTCCACAAGGGCGAGGACGAGGGCTGCTGTAATATTGGGAGTGTTTGAAAAGCAGTCCTTGGCCAAGTTTGCGAAAGGCTGGCTGGAGGCTGCACAGAAGGAATGGGGCTGCCTGATTTCTCTGAAGATGAGGGAACACTACTCTGAGCTCCCTCTTGATTCTCCTCTGTCTCTGAACTGTCCCTAACCTGCTTTTGAATCCTTGCACTCCACCAGACAGGGGGAAGAACAGGAACAAAATTGTCCTCCTCCCGGTGCGGCTCTGGGACATATGGTGGGGGATTTTTACAAGAGCTTTCCATACAAACAGCTTCAGAAGCTACCCGTTCGCTGACAAAACAGGAGTAATTGAAAGATCATGTTATAATTAAGTGATCCTTCCGGGGGCCACCTTTCCTGGTCCTCTAGTTGATATTGAGGCCAGTCTACTGTACAGAACTTTTTAATTGATTTTTCATGATCACATCTGATCTAAAGATCTTCCAATACCTGAGAATGCATTCTAGTGGAGTACATTGTACCTTCCGCCCCATACAGTGCCCTTGACCCTCTTTTGCTTTCCTTCCCAAAAATCTCCTGTCTACTCTCCAGGGTAGGGAAGACAGCTCTGCCAGCCTCCTGTACTAGTCCTGATTGGGGAGGGCAGCCAATCAGAGGGGATTTTGCCCCTGAACAAGCTGGAAACTAATGTGTGTCTCACAATATTTCTTGTTTGACAAAGTCCCAGCTGCTTTAATCAAGTAATCAAAAGATTGCATGAGAATCTCACTTAAAAAAAACAAAGCTGAGTTTCTAGCCCTCATGGCTGTGGAGAAAAGTTCACTCCCACTGTTCCAGAATTGGGTAGAAAGTTCACTCTCACTGTTCCCTACCCAATATTGGACCCATGAGGGCTAGAAACTCAGCTTTGTTTTTTTAAAGTGAGATTCTCATGCAATCATTTGATTACTTGATTAAAGCAGCTGGGACTTTGTCAAACAAGAAATATTGTGAGACACACATTAATACAGCATTGCCAACTCTTGTGATTTCACCGTGAGTAATATGATTTTAGGCTGGTGCTGGAGCCAGTCTCAATATGACAGGAGAAGGAGCAGCTCTAATGGAGTTTCCAAGTTGCTCAGGGGCAAAATCCCCTCTGATTGGTTGCCCTCCCCAATCAGGACTAGTACAGGAGGCTGGCAGAGCTGTCTTCCTACCCTGGAGAGTAGACAGGAGATTTTTGGGAAGGAAAGCAAAAAAGGGAACAGCTGATGATATTCTCATTGGGGTGGCCTGGGAGGAAGAGGGAACTGCTGGAGGTTCCTACTCTCCCCCCAGGATTGGGAAGCAGAGAAGGGGACCCTGCAGCAGCTGCACCATCCCTCTGCCTTGGAGAGGGACACAATGAACCACCAGAGGGACCAGAGGTACACTGGGTGGGGCAAGGGGCAGATGTGGAGTTGGGGACCTAAAGTTGATGTAGGGGTTGCGGGCAGTATAATTAGTTGAGGGATGGAAGGATGTGGGGCAGGGAACAGAGGAGAAAAATCAATGAGAACATTAGTTTTGGAGGATGAAATTAGAAGCTCTGCATCATCAGGCAGCAGCTAAAGCTTTGGATCAGAGGCCAAAATCACCTTATGCGCTATGTTTGGGAGAGCTGGGGTCACTAACTGTCACACACAGTGATTTGCAAGTCAAAAGACAGACCAAACAACACAGCCTAATCTTTAAAAGAAGTCATGGTTTTGGGCCTTGTTTAGAGTTGCCAACCCTGCTGGACTGTCCTGCAGTCTCCCAGAATTAAAGATTAATCGTGATGAGGCCTCAAGGAATATATCCAGCCAAAATTAGCAACCCTAGCCTTGTTGGAAATAATTTTCCTAATAATTTTATTAAGGTTTACCATAACTCAGATTCCACACAAACATTCCTTTGTTAGTCAAAGGCCACATGGTGTTGGCTACATCCAAAATATCAGCTTAAGTATTTACACCCTTATATTCTATATCCATAGCAACAATACAGTTATAAGCATTGACCAACATAATTACAACAGGATCAGGAGGTGCCTTTCCATCACAGCATAACTCTAGAGTAGGTAAGAAAAGGCCTGACAAAGAATGGCTAGGATACCTTCCATTTTACACACTATAACAAACAAGTGATGTCACCACTGGTTATTGGATCTTATTTAAAGCCAGCTGAATCACTTTAGGGCTGCACTCTGCTCTCTTCAAGGTTTTTTTTTTCGTTAAAAACTTTGCCATATTTCCCCCTAACTACTAGGCTAAGCATTTCTCTATAATAAATTAAACAAACATATAACCAATTATTTACTGCACCTGGTGCCCAATTAACCATGTTTTCTTTATTTCTATTACTTGAGCTCAAACCTTCAATAAGATAATGCTGCTATTCCAAAGAGTCACTATACATTTAACACAAATAACCCTCCTTTCTCATGATTTATTTTTGCTCACATACTTTGGGCCTACTGCTCATGCTAATATCAAAATTCAATTAAAAACCTTTGTTCACTCAAGCCTAACTTGGGTCTATATTCCTCCAGGCCCAGCTAATGATATTTTGGAGTCTAATTCCAAATTTTGGAGTTGGCAATACTGATAACATCACTCAAGTTAGCAACAGTGGATTTCTGCCTTCAGACCAGTGACATTTTGTCCTAATCCAAAATGGCCACCAACTCCAATTGCTATCAGTGGGACTGACTGTCTTCAGCATGATGGCTGCTGTTTCCTTACAACCTTTACACATCAAAGCAATACTGTCCCCATTAAAGATGGCCACCATCTCTGATTGTTTCGAAGGGGACTGAAGCCAGGTTTCCCTCAGGGAAGTCACAGTGACTCCTTAGTCACCATGTGGGGACCAGGCAGGGGACAAGAGAACATGAAGGAGCTGGAATTGAGATTGTGGTGGTGGTGGCCATAGGTGAGTGTACAGGAAACTGAGGAGTCTGAGGAAACAAGAGTAAGGCTAAGGAGATGCAGGAATATGTCTGGAATATGTGGAGACTGAGGGGGTACAGAGGAGCAGGGCTGGCTCCAGACCCCAGCGCGCCAAGTGTGCGCGTGGGGCGGCATTTTGCCGGAAGGGCGGCAGGCGGCTCCGGCGGACCTTCCGCAGTCATGCCTGCGGGAGGTTCACCGGAGCCGCTGGACAAGCGGACCCTCCGCAGGCACGTCTGCAAGAGGTTGCCCGGAGCCGCGGGACCAGCGTGCTTGGGGCGGCCAAATTCCTAGAGCCGCCCCTGCAGAGGAGTGTAGAGAGCAGGCAGCAGATTGAAAGTGGGTTCAAGACACTGGGGAGGCAGGAGGCAGATTGAGGGGGACCCAGCAGAGCATGGGGTCAGACTAAGAGGTGCAGAGGTATGTGGGGGCAGGAGGAGCCTGAATGGGGGTGGGAAGGAGAAAGTGGCATTTCAGAGAAGGAGAATATGATGGGTAGGAGACTGAGAGGGGAAAGAGAAGGAATTAGTAGGTGTAGGTGGTGGACAGGAGACTGGGGGATGAGGGAAAGGTGAGTGTGAGTGAAGTGGCTGGCTATCTTGTCTAGTTAAGGAGGGAGACTGACCTCCCAAGTGCACCATATTTCATTGTGGTTTTTGCTGTGGGGTATTTAAGGCTCATGGTTGTGCTGTTACACCCAGGCTAGTGGTGTTCTGGGGCTGGTACAACAGTCAGCAGAAACTAGTGAGAGAACAAGAGAAGACAGAACCAAGCAGCACACATCCTTGGATATGTGTGTGTGGTGAAATCATCACGAAGAGGACACAGGCACGTACTAGCAGCACCTCTTCTCCTTGGGTGTGTGAGAGGAGCTGCTGCGAGCCACTATCTGCTGCCAACCTGTAGCTGGGGACAAGAGGAACCGCAGAGCTGGGAGCACTCTGTGGAGCTGCCCTCCAAAACCACTGTCACTGCCTGAGGCAAGCCCACAGGCTGAGAGGAGGAGCGAGCAAGCCTGAAGAGGAACTGAGCCAGCACGGCCTTTACTGTTGCTGCTGCTCCCTGAAGGATTTGCAGGTAGTTTCCTGGCTCTTTTGGGGTCAGGGATGGAGAGCAAAAGTAACGGAGTTGGGGGGAACAGGAAGCAACAACCATCAGTAAGGAGAACAAAGGAGAAAATAGGACTGGGGAGAGAAGGTGAGGGGGGCAAAGGATACTGTTTGTGAGAAGGACACGGATAGAGCAAAGGGGCTCTTTGGTTGTGAATTGTGCCATAACTGATAGATTACAATGGTTCTTAAGTATAAAACCTGTTTTGGGGGATGTTTTTTCACTGTTTGAGTCCAAATAGGCCAGTTTTGCAATTTAGTTCAGCTAAGGAGAAAAGATCCCTAAAATCAGGTTTGATGGCTAAAAGCCATTATAATCCATCACTTGCAGCTCAGCGGGCAAAAAAGCCCAGGTGATCCACACGTTGGTCATTTGTCATATATTTTGATGGCTTGTGCCACATATTGGCGGGTTGAGAGGTTTGCTTGCAGTCCTGGCCCTCCCTTTCCTGCATGACAGGGTGTGACGATGCAGTTCTGGCGGGACCCAACTGAGAGTGCCAAATCAGGACCAATTGCTCAAACAGGGCAGTCACAGCCCTAGGCTGGGGTTTTTCCACCTCTAAGGCAAACCAAACCAGCCAGACAAAAGGGACTTCGGTCTCACCCCACTGGCTAACCACAAGTCACACAAGCAATTTCCTTAGACACTCCAGTCTCCCAGTATCACCACCAGTGCACTCGTCCTGGGGATGAATGATTATGAAAACCAACACCCCAATAAAAGAAAAAGGTTCTCTCGATCCCAAAGGACCAAGCCCCAGACCCAGGTCAATATACACATCAGATCTTACCCACAAATCACGCTGTTGCCAATCCTTTAGAATCTAAAATCTAAAGGTTTATTTACAAAGGGAAAAAGGTAGAGATGAGAGGTAGAATTGGTTAAATGGAATCAATTACATACAGTAATGGCCAAGTTCTTAGTTCAGGCTTGCAGCAGTGATGGCATAAACTGCAGGTTCAAATCAAGTCTCTGGAACATCCCCCGCTGGGATGGGTCCTCAGTCCCTTGTGTAGAGCTTCAATTTGTAGCAAAGTCCCTCCAGAGGTAAGAAGCAGGATTGAAGACAAGATGGAGATGATGCATCAGCCTTATATAGGCTTTTCCAGGTATAAGAACCTCTTTGTTCTCACTGTGGAAAAACACCGCAAAATGGAGTCTGCAGTCACATGGACAAGTCTCTGCATACCTTGCTGAGTCACAAGGCGTGTCTGCCTTCTCTCCATGGGTCAATTGTGTAGCTGATGGTCCTTAATGGGCCATCAAGCAGGCTATGCAGAGCTAACACCAGCTTGTCTGGGATGCTTCCCCCAGAAGCACAGCACCAACTTGAAATACAGACAGCACAGAGCCAACATTTATAACTTCAACTAAAAATGATACAGACATACAGACAGCATAATTATAACCAGCAACCCATAATCTGGTTTTAGACACCTTAGATGACCCCCTTTACCTAAGATTTGGTGCCACTACAGGACCTTGGTTGCAACCCATGTTCTATATGGTCCCAGTTTATATCAATAATGTCACACAGGGAAAAGCTCCTCCAGGAGGAGCTCAGAGGTGATAGCAGGGAACAACCTGCGCTCTGAGGCAGCTCCCAAGAGTGGTTGACACAGGGCTGCTCCAGGCTGCACTGCTCCCTGAGGCCTCCAAGCAGCCCTGGAGAGAGATGCACTGGATTTACCTCAAAGCAGCAAACAATACTGTTGGGAGATTAGCAATGAGAACCCTTCCCACACCAACCTCAGTGAACACTGAGAGAGCAGTCAGGTCTGAAGGACCAAAAGAATTTCCTGACATAAAATAGAGTTTCATAAAAAAAAAGACAAACATTTTTTGTGGGGAAAATGTAATTTAAATGACTGTATGGGAAGTTTCTAAACCAGTGGTTCCCAAACTTGTTCCGCCGCTTGCGCAGGGAAAGCCCTGGCGGGCCAGGCCTGTTTGCTTACCTGCCGCGTCCACAGGTTCAGCCAATCACGGCTCCCAGTGGCCGTGGTTCATTGCTCCAGGCCAATGGGAGCTGCTGGAAATGGCGTGGGCTGAGGGATGTACTGGCCACTGCTTCCAGCAGCTCCCATTGGCCTGGAGCAGTGAACCATGGCCACTGGGAGCCGCGATTGGCCAAACCTGTGGACACGGCCAGTAAACAAACCGGCCTGGCCTGGCCCGCCAGGGGCTTTCCCTGCACAATCGGCAGAACAAGTTTGGGAACCACTGTTCTAAACAAAAGGACACTTTCCATGTAATTTTGAATTGAATTTTTTGTTGTATTCAAACATGTTGGTTATTATTTGTGTTTTCCCCTCTTTGTCCCCTTTCCATTTTTGCCACTAAATGCAACAGAATGAATAATTTCCAACATGTGTATTCCCCACTTTTTCCCCCTGCCCCCCGCCATTCTGTAATTTTTCAAAATTTCTCCTAGCCTTGAAAAAGTTGAGTGGCAAAAGGAAAAATAAAACACTGTAAATCTGCCCCTCTGTAACATCTCCAAATGTCCTTAAGTTTTAGTGGAAAAAGGAAAGAAAAAAAAGAAAGGGAAAAAGTTAATAAAGCAAAATAAACCTGTAGACAACATTCATTCATTTGATTTAATTCAGCGGCAAAAAAGATCTGGAGAAGTGGGGGTAATAAACATTTAAAATTTCATATAAAAAACTAAATCAAAACAAAATTTCTGAAGTGAATCAAAACAAAAATTCAATTGAATCCAAACAAAAATTTTGATCTGAACCATTTTGAAAATTTCTCACAAAAGATTTGAAATAAAAAGTTTGCTTGAATTTTTTTTCCACAGGAAGAAAAGAAGTTTCTACCAGTTCTAGCTCAGTCCCCTTCCATCCAAGTACTGGTTACCCCTTCACCAGCATCATGCCCCTGCAAAGTGACAATTTCGAGTTATGGCAGCATGATTTATTGTTTAAAATATAAAAGGGAAAATATCCAGAAAGTCCTACAATCCCATGACAGACTGCCTTAGTAGTAGGCTTGGCAGAATTTGATTTTCATTTTTTAAATAATTTTGACTGATATCAGTGTTTATTTTTAAGTATTTTTTTATTTTGTTTATTTAAATGTTCACAGTTGCACAAATACAGTAAAAGCTTTGTTATCCAGCATGTTGGGAGAATAGAGGGTGCTGATTAGTCAAAAATTCCGGTTAACTAAGAGTTATAGCAGCAAAGAATCCTGTGACACCTTATAGACTAACAGACGTTTTGCAGCATGAGCTTTCGTGGGTGAATATCCACTTTGTCGGATGCAAGACCGAGTTATAGTTACCAATGGAATACCAATTTTCAAAGAATTAGAATACAATAAAATGAATAAAGTATAAAATAGTATACAGGTACTCACCAATCCAGTAGTAATACTGTACTGCAGAGTGGTTGGTTTCTTGAAGCACTTAGGTGTATACCAGTAAAGTTTTCTATACAGTAGGTTATTGTATGACTCTGCATATCACTATGGGCAGTGTGAAAGTAGAATGAATTATATTGTAAAAATAAGAATGGATTAAAGAAATAGTGTATGTACCTTTAAGCAGAAATAAGAAATGTTGAAATACAGGTGCCAGGAAAAGAAACATTAGGCATAAACAATGGTGCTAATGGTGAAACATTAACAGAAGATGGGTAATAGTTAGTAAGGAAATAAGATATGCATGCCTAGCCCAGGTAAACTTATCTGATTCTGCTTCCTTTGTTACCTTGTTAAGTTCTCACCCTTTTATCTGTATAAATAAGATAGTTTGTGTCTTGCATGGTGCTCACATTATCTGGGTGTTATTAGCAGAGCGCTGTGCTAATAAAACAGAGTGGTCTGACAAACTGTGAGTCCTGAGTCTAACTTTGACAATTTGGAGGTTCCACCGAGATGGCAACCGTCTTCACTGGGGCTGTGTGATTCCTGACTGTTTTTGTAGGACGACTGTGGCAGCCGGCACCTGGGCATTTGGCCCGAGCGGTCCTCCACCAGAACAGAAAGGTGCACGACTACAGTGAAGTCTACGCCATTGAACCTGTTGGTTCCCACTCTGTTCTGGTAGGGATCCCGGGATCTGACATCAGGAATCTGGTCAGGTAATTATTTCTGTGTTTTGTCCGGACTGAGGACTGTTCTGTCTCTGTGTCTATCCGTCTTCCTGTGGAGTGTTTGAGTCTGGGTGCCATCTTCGTCCGGGGATCAGCCAACCAAGGGGTTCCTGTCCCTGCGGTCTGAGTGAGTGGAATCTGCACAATTGCAGCCGCACCACACTTTGGGTAAATCCCTGGGTGTGAAAGCAAGGGCAATTGAGGCAGTAGCCTGTGGGCTCCTTTTGTGTGTTACACCGGGCATTGCTCTCACAAACCCGAATTTCCTTGTGCGATTGGTGTGTGAAGTCCTCCTGTATGGGTAACCAGACGTCTAAGTCGGGACAGTTCCCTAAACGAACGCCGGCTCATTTTATATATTTAGGATGGGTCCAGACTCCTGTAAGAAGGGTCCGGACTCCTGTAAATTTCTGGAAAAATGGTCTAGGCTAACTCAGGGGGATCCCAAAACTCAGTGGCCACTGTTAAAATCTTGGAACAAGACCGAGTGGACGTCTTAAAGGACAAACTCGGCCAACCTAAAACTAAATTGGCTAAAGAAGAGGTTAATTGTTTCATTCAGTGGTGGGAAGAGGCAAATCGTAGCTGGACAAAATCAAAAACTCGCCTCTCTCAAATATTCAAATAATAAATTGAAAGCTTTATTAAAAGCCTCCTCTCCCACCACCAGACCGAGCGCTCCCCTTTACCCCGTTCTCAAAAACCCACCCTGGATCGATCCAACCCCCTTAATACTCCCATCTCATTGTAAAAAGGACAAAAAGGCCCTTGTTCTGTTCCCCATTGTTGTCTGCCTCAAAAACTGATTCTTTAGTGTTCCACTACCAATTCAGCAAGCGGGGGGGGGGGGGGCTCCTCAACTAGCCCCCACCCTTCCTGGTCCCTTTCCTTAAACATTTATTTCAAAATTGTGAAGTGACCACAATATCACTCACAAACGGTTCATTGACACAAAAAAAAAAAAAAAAAAAAGAGCAGGATCAGGCCCAGAAAAGCAGGCAAGCAACAGATAAAGAAACTGAAAAACAGGTTGGAAGCCCTAAGGGCATAGTGTAAGGAGTAAGAAAAGCAGTAAGTGCAGGCATGAACCCCTGGAACAATACTTAAAATGGTGAAATCTGAGGTGATAAAGGTGTTATTTTGGGAGATAAACAAGTGATTTATGGAAAGAGAGTGAAAAGTTAACTCTACAAAGGCTGGAGAGAATCTGGGGAGTCCACAATGACAATTCTTTTATCCAGCAGCAAGTGTGAATAGCGCAGACCCTTAATATTTCTAAATGCTGGGTCTGCAGCCACATCCCAGCCCACACTCAAACTGATGTTCCTGTCCTGGCTATCCCACTCAATTCCCCAGACCTCACTGGAGGACCTTGTCCGTTTAACACAATATGGAACAGTAATGACACCTGGGAAGAGACTATTGGCAGTTCCTTTAACCCACTTGGGGGAGTAATACACCAGGCAAAAAAAAAAAAGGCTCCTAAGGTTAAAAGAAGTAGTTAAAATAATGGCAAATAAAACTGGAGAAAGTTTAAGAGCACTGGCCAAAAAAACAGGGGCAATCCGACAGGTGGCCTCCAAAACCGTCAGGCATTGTACATAGTGCTGGCGGCCAAAGGAGGGACCTGTGCTCTCATTGGAAAACAATGTTGTGTGTTTATACCTGACGATACCAATAAGGTAACAGATCACGTTAGCCACTTAGAACAAATCGCATATCTTCCCCATGAAGAGCCAAGTTCTTTATGAAAGTGGCTAAGTATTCTCTGGCATAGGAAACTGGTTGTTTCAGGGAGCCCTGACTATCCTGTTTGGAATCCTAATAATTTTTGTATGTTTTCAGTTAGTCTCCTGTTGTACCCAAAATTGTGTAAGGCATGCCACTCAGGTGACTGCCCCAGAACAGAGTGCTAATATGATAATTTTAAATATTGCTGATGAACAAAGAAATAAAAAACGGTTAATATGTGGAACCCCGTAAAATTTTGGTCATGGCGTAAGCTTGACCAAAAGGAGGGATTGTGAAAGTAGAATGAATTATATTGTAAAAATAAGAATGGATTAAAGAAATATTGTATGTACCTTTAAGCAGAAATAAGAAATGTTGAAATACAGGTGCCAGGAAAAGAAACATTAGGCATAAACAATGGTGCTAATGGCGAAACATTAACAGAAGATGGGTAATAGTTAGTAAGGAAATAAGATATGCATGCCTAGCCCAGGTAAACTTATCTGATTCTGCTTCCTTTGTTACCTTGTTAAGTTCTCACCCTTTTATCTGTATAAATAAGATAGTTTGTGTCTTGCATGGTGCTCACATTATCTGGGTGTTATTAGCAGAGCGCTGTGCTAATAAAACAGAGTGGTCTGACAAACTGTGAGTCCTGAGTCTAACTTTGACAGCAGTGCATGGTGTACACACAGATCACTAAAAATACACTTAATACTAAAACTATACTGAACATAATTTAATCTTTGATGATTCAGAAGGCACTTCAGGATCTTGCAATGCCTCAGGATCACCATTATCAACATCAATTATCATTGTAGATATAGAAGGTGTAGGAGATTAGATTGAATCTGTAATGACCTTATGACCAGGGGCGGCTCTATGTTTTTTGCCGCCCCAAGCACGGCAGTCAGGCAGCCTTCGGTGGCATGCCTGCGGGAGGTCCGCTGGTCACTCAGATTCGGCGGTGTTTCTGCGGGTGATCTGTCGGTCCCGCGCCTTGGGCATACCCACAGCCAAATTGCCACTGAAGCTGCAGGACCGGCAGACCTCCCACAGGCATGCTGCCAAAGGCTGCCTGACTGCCACCCTCACATCGACCGGCAGGCTGCCCTCTGCAGCTTGCCAACCTAGGCACGTGCTTGCTTGTGTGTGTGCGTGCGATAAAATCAATGTTGAACAACAGTTACCGATTAAAAAAATCTCCTCCTTCCAAGCCTACTTATCAGCTTAGGGCATATTCACTTTAATAAATAAACGTCTAGTTTTGGCTTTTGATATCCACTGTTGTCAACTAGTGTGTCATACTCTTCATCATAGAGCTCTTCCTCCTCCTAAATTCCAGCTTAGGTTTGGGGCACCAGAAGTATGTTGTAGCAGGGCAGGGTAGCTTACACTGCTGCTGCCCTTAGTGAACCTGTTTTGTGAATAAATGACTTCAGTCTTCCAGGGCTGCCAATTCCATACCTTTCAACAACAACACAGTTTAAAAATGCCATGTATGGGATGCAACTGTAACATATACTGCATTATTTATCTATCTACCCACTTTTAAAATGTCCATTTCCTCACTCTATATGCGGGAAACTTTCTCTTTAAAATGATTATTACTAGAATATACAATAATCATGGCTATCAGTTTCCGAGGAATTTCTGTTGTCCAGCAGTCCAAAAAATGAGTGAGTCAGCTGGGGGAGAAAATTCACTTGGTACAGCATTAAGCCTGTGTTTCTGCATCTTTGCAGCATTACTCCCTAAAGAGGGATGAGGGTCACCTCATTATCCTGGCAGTAAAAAGAACTTGTGATAAGAAGCATGGGAAGGGATTAATACGGATAAATTACGAAAACATCAGCACCCTTTCTAAAAGCTGCTGAGAAAAAAAACCTTGCCCAAGGCTGCTACCCAGCCCTCAGCTGCAGAATTTACAGGAACGACTGATGCTCAAAGTGAAATCAGGTTAGTAAGAAACCCAGGAGAGTGATGAAGCCCTGAGCTTCACCCTCATAGCTGCTGCTGCTGGCAGTGAACTCGGCACTGAAGACCAACCTTCTTCACTGTGTGAGGAGAGGGGAGGAGATTATTTCTGGTGGTTTGGAAGCCTTTGAAAGATACATATTTAAATTGTCATAATGGGAGGGCTTTTTGGCAAACTACTGATAGAGTTGCTTTTAAAAGGGGTCCAGTCTTTCCTGAGCCACTTTGGAGGATCTAAAGTTTTGAGCTTATAAACATCTTCCCTTTATGTGGTAAGTATCACAAGCTGTCTTCTGCATTACCAAGGAAAGCTACAAAATTACATTTCACTCTGTGGCAGGTTTTGCTTTTAAATATACTGTCAGTCTGAAATTTTCACTCTGATGTTTTGGTAATATACAGATTTTTCTCTAAAATCTCTTGAACTTTGATTTGTATATAGATCTATCAGTATAATCTTTTTCTCTCTGCCCCCTTATTTATATCATTATATATAGACAATGTTCGTATACATATTTAAGTTTAACTTTATAATTCTGAATTTCCTGAGTATGCAATGCTTGTTTTTAAGATAATTACAATGTTCTTGTGATGTTTTAGACTCTTAAATTACTGATACATTTCCACAACCCTAATGCTGATTAATGTTTTACCTTTTTTTGTCTGCAACTATAGTAAAGGGGAAGGATGGTCCAATGGCTAGGGCACTAGCTTAGGCTGTAGGAGACCCTGCTTCAATTCCCTTCTCTGCCAGGGACCTCCTGTGTGACCTTGGGCAAGTCACTTAGCCTCTCTGTGTCCGACGTCCCCATCTGTAAAACTGGAATGATAACACTTCCTCATAAGGGTGTTGTGGGGATAAATACATTCAAGATGGTGATGTGCTCTGAGCTTTACAGATAAGAAGTGCTATAGAAGAAATAGGCATTATTATTAACACTCCATAATGTATCCACTTCTTTCTCCATTGGATACCGATAAGCCATATGTACCCCCTTAGTCATACTCACACTCTTAACACAAAAATCAACCTCTGTGATGGTAAGGTGGAATGGTGTTATATGTATACGAACTGTCTGAAAGTCAGATGTGCCAGTTTCTTGATACAAAAGTGTATGAGGTTGAAACTAAGATTTTGTGGCAGAGCACAAGTTTGCTAAAATTGAGGTACATGTGGCTTTTCAGTATCTGCTAGAGATGGAAGTGAAAGTTATTGATGATGTTGAAGGGTAAGAGAAAGTGGCAATGAATGCCAAAGGCTTTCCCCTTCATATCTTATTTCAATTATTTTAAAATTTTGGGTGAGTCTGATGTGTCCTGCTGCAATCTTAACTACGATGAAAGTTTCTGCTTGTGTTAATGTATTGTATATAAATCTATACATATACATGCTATACTTTTTGTATATTAAAAGATGCTGGTTTGCAAATGAAGGTGTTCCATCCTTGGAAAATCTAATATCCCCAAGATAATTTCATTCTTATTCTGACCTAGATATTACACAAAACTCCAGCATTTATTATTTTTTAATATTTTACTTTTACAAATCAACTTAACATACAGATTATGAAGAATTCCCTAGGTTTGTCTTATTTATAATCACATATTTTTTCTATTTATGCTCTCACTTGAAGATATTGAGGCATGGTAGTAATTTATATTTGAGAAATTATTCCACTAGGACTGTGGTGGGCGTGCGGCCCATCAGGGTAATCCGCTGGTGGGCCACAAGACAGTTTGTTTACATTGACCGTCTGCAGGCACGGTCACCTGCAGCTCCCAGTGGCTGCAGTTTGCCATTCCCGGCCAGTGGGAACTGCAGGCAGCCGTGCCTGCGGGCAGTCAATGTAAACAAACTGTCTCGCAGCCTGCCAGCGAATTACCCTGATGGGCTGCAGGTTGCCCACCACTGCACTAGAAATATATGCATCTAAAGGAAGGATTTTTTAACCTCCTCTAGGAAATGGATATTTTAGCCTAATGACTTTAAAGGCAGGGATTACTAGGTTCCTCAAAACTACAATAAGACTTGGTACTAAAAAGTGACAAGTGTGTTTTGCTTTTCACGTCTTGCTAGATCAGTGGTTCTCCACCTTTCCGACTACCGTACCCCTTTCAGGAGTTTGATTTGTTTTGCATACTCGGTGTTTCACCTCACTTTAAAACTACTTGCTTACAAAAGTGTCTCAGCACACTATTACTGAAATTTTAGTTTATACTGACTTTGCTAGTGTTTATGTAGCCTGTTGTAAAACTAGGAAAATATCTAGATGAGATGATGTACCTCCTGGAAGACCTCTGTGTACCCCCAGGGGTTGAAAACCACTGCACTAGGTGATCCCAAAATTGCCATGTTTACAAAGAGCTAGATTTTATCCAGGACTGCATAACCACTCAGAGATGGCCAGACAGCACGTGTGAAAAATCAGGACAGGTTGTGTGTGTGTGTGTTGGGGGGGGGTAATAGGAGCCTATATAAGAAAATGACCCCAAAATAGGGACTGTCCCTATAAAATCAGACATCTGGTCACCCTAGGAGAACAGCTCTCCCTTATACCTCTGTCTGGATTTGGGCATGCAAGGGGAAAGTGATAATGTGCCTGGCTTGTTCTCCCAAAGTGAGATGTGCGTAGAGACCAGAAAGAAAAACAGGCACGTTGGTGAGCCAGGCCAGGAGTATAATTTACCGGTGATGGTAGCTGAGTGGTAAACAGCAAAATCCCCAGTAGTATTGTTCAAGCATTTTGAAATAGTATTAAATGTTTGCTATAACATTACATTGCCATCATCATTTAGTATAAAATGTAGTATTAGAAATTAACAATCAGCCCCCTTTTCTCCATTGCATTATCCCCCCTTCCCGCTACCTGCCAGAAGCTCCTCCTTGGGTGTATTGCAAAGAATGAGCTCTTCAGGGGCTCATGGGGAGGGAGGTCCCATTCAGGAGAAGGAGGGACCCATATTAGTGGAGTCGTTGCATACTTTTAAAGAAAATGCAAGAGTTTCCCAGAGGGGAAATTTTCTTCCATCACCTTCCTTGCCTTCTCCACCCGGAGGCTTTTACTGCTCCAACTCCCCTTCCTGGAAACTTTTTCTAACCCTACTCTTCCATTGTCTTCCTGCCATTACATCTGCCCTCAAAACCTAGGTCACCAAAGGCAGGCCCCAGCCAGGCAAGGTGTACTATGTGAGACTGCATTGTTTGCACATTCCTAGGAGGAGCAGTTCTGCTCTCCTCCCGTGCAACTGCTTTCCCAGTAGGTATCTATGATTATAACAGTTACTTGAAACTGCATTTACTTCCACCTCCTGCTTGAACCCCTGTGGTGACGGGTTTGTTGCTTAGTTGGCTTGTTTATGTTTTATTTCTTGTAGAGATGTGCATGCCGGGACAATGGCAGTCTGGTTCCTGCAGAAGGAACGTTGCCAAGGGGTAGAGGGCTGCCAGAGAAGCAGCACCAAGAAGCCACCCCTCTGTGGGATGGGAAGCTTACTCTTCCCTGTAGTTCAGGAGACTCTATGGGGCTGAGAGGCAGCACCCTTCCCTTCTTGATGGCTCTACCGATCCCTCCAAGTGAGGGGACAATTCAAAGGTAACCCCTTGAGTTGAAGTTGAAATTTATTGCCCCCCTTTCTCCGTTCACATGAACATTTCTGGGGAGTGTACACTTAGATTTTCTGATGTAACAGATACAAGTAAAGCCCTTGTCTTTACGGCATTATCAATCTCACATTGGTACTTCCTTTGCATTTTGTGAAATCTGCAGCGAAAGTGTTCTTAAAACTAACAACATGTGCTACGCCATCATCCGAGACAGCTATAACATGAAATATATGGCAGAATGGGGCAAAACAGAGCAGGGGACATACAATTCTCCCCCAAGGAGTTCAGTCACAAATTTAATTAACACATTTTTTTTTAAATGAGCATCATCAGCATAGAAGCATGTCCTCTGGAATGGTGGCCGAAGCATGAAGGGATATACGAATGTTTGGCATATCTGGCACGTAAAGACCTTGCAGCACTGGCTACAAATTGCCATGCAAATGCCTGTTCTCACTTTCTGGTGACATTGTAATTAAGGATAGGGCAGCATTATCTCCTATAAATGTAAACAAACTTAGTGATTGGCTGAACAAGGAGTAGGACTGAGTGGACTTGTAGGCTCTGAAGTTTTACATTGTTTTTGAATGCAGTTATGTAACAAAAAAAATCTACATTTGTAAGTTGCACTTTAACAAGAAAGAGATTGCACTACAGTATTTGTATGAGGTGAACTCAAAAATACTATTTATTTTGTTTATAATTTTTACAGTGCAAATATTTTTAATAAAAAATAATATACACTTTGAGTTTAATTACAACACACAATACAAAATATATGAAAATGTAGAAAGACATCCAAAATATTTAATAAATTTAAATTGGTATTCTATTGCTTAACAGTGTGATTAAAACTATGATTCATCTTTTTAATCACAATTAATTTTTTTGCGTTAATCACGAGAGTTAACTGAGATTAATCGACAGCCCTAAATTTAATAAAATGAAACCGACCCTGGATTTGTAAAATGTCTCACAAATCGCAAGATTGAAAAAAGTTATATCTAACTTGCCTTCTATCCTAAAGCCTTTTCTTCTTATCAATGCAATCAGACAGTATTTGCGTGTGTTGTGAAAATTTATATTGTCTGTCAAGCAATAGATTCTGTCTGCTTTCCAAAAAATTAGTATTCCATTCGCTATATTTTTCTACAGCCAAACATAGTTTTCAAACCACTGACTGTGTGTAATTGGACTACATTTTTTTCAGATGTTACTTGCAACTGTTCTGATTATTTAAAGAAAGATAATGAAGTCAGAAAGCAAAGCGTGGAATCTACACTGTACTGGATGGTGTCGTTTTGATTGACCTTCATAGAAATTGGCTTTGTCACACAGATTCCAAAGATTCCAAGCCTGAATTCATCTCTAGGATACTGATGCAGAGCCCTGCAATGGGACTAAGAAGGGAGGCAATGTGATTCCTCTTCCCTGGGGCTTCAAAGAGCTGATTAGTCCCCCCAGTACAGTTTAGGGAAGCCCTTAGCATTGGCTTAACTTGAACCCAGCTGACCATGGTCCGTATGGGTCTTCTGGCAGCTAGGAAATAGCTGTCAATAGGACTGCCTCTGCCACACCTCCACCCACCCCCAAAATGCCCTGATACGCTCCCTATGCTGGGGATTTATTTAACAGGGATGGGGGCATGCAGAGCTTTCTGAACCATCTCTTTGAGTGTCAGAGAGGCTCCTTGGACACAAGATATTCTTTGAGGGTCGTTACAAATGTTTTGCTTAGAGTTATGTGGCCACAGGAGCAACTGTTCATTCTGTCACTGCCTCAGCCTGTTGGCCATTTGGCAGGGCTCCTTCTGCTTGTACTGCCCTGCTCCTCATCTTGAGGCTGCCTGCTGGGTCCCATTCTCCAATGGGCGGGAAGGACGAGGATTTGTGTTAGGGCTGTTAAGTGTGCGGCAGTTGCAGGTATAGATCAGAGTGGAGTGTTTTGAGTTTGCATACACCCATAATGCAACTTCCCTTTACAGAGTAGTTTATTCTATGGACTCGGTTCTGATTTTAAAGATGCAAGATCACACATCACTGGCAGTAGGGCCAGCCTTATGCGGCTTGTCCCGTTCCCTCCACTATCCTCCACTGGAGTGGAGGAACTTGATGGGTGCAGACTGACATTCGATTCCAGTGCTTGTGGAAAGGAGGTGGGGGATGCAGATCGTCGATGCAAGGAATCTGTACCAACTGCATTTCCCAGCACCCCAGGAGTTCCCTGCATCACAAGGCAGAGAGCTTTTCTGCTAGGGATGGTGGTTCCAAAACACAGCAGATTCCCTGTAAGAGTGGCTGCAACAGGTGTACAGGTGATGTAGCTTTTAGTCTGTGGTAGTTGCTGCAAGGTGGTTCATAACCAATCTATGATCTGGGCAGAGGATTCCATCTCCCATATGCTTCCTCTAGAGTGTAGTCCATTTACTTCCAACTGTGCAGTGGGTCCAGAATTTGGACGTATGTGGAGATTGTCATAGTAAGTGTAGCCACAGCCCTTACAAAGCAGACATTGATTAATACAGGAATAAGCTAGAAACAAAACAAGTTGGCTTCCATCTCTCGTGGGACCAGAGACTGCCCCCTTGCTGGGACTTTCAGTACAGCACAGAGACATCTAGTGGCCAAATAACATACCTACAAGTAAATATCATGACAGAAGTTAGTACTTCCATAGACAAGTCACTCAGCAACAAGTTGTTATGGACTCACAGGACTCATGCTCTCTTGTCTCCGAACAGTCCCTGGGAGGAACCACCTTCAGTGTGACAGCCCTTCTTATGAGTCCACTCTCTCTCGTGGGTTAAACTAGGGTGACCATATGTCCCTATTTTATAGGGACAATCCCAATATTTGGGGATTTTTCTTCTATAGGCGTCTATTACCCCCCACCCCAATCCTGATTATTCACACTTGCTGTCTGGTCAAGCTAGGTTAAGCTGTAGGCTCCCCCACGTCCTGGGACTGCACCTCACGGAGCCTTCAGCACGCCTGTCTCCTGCCATGGGCCCCCTCAGGGAGTCCACTCGCTCTGGACCCCCGGGACCTCCACATCCAGAGGGAATAATGCAACCCCGATCTCTAGTCTGCAGTGACTCTCAGCTAGCGTCAAACAGAAGGGTTTATTGAGCATCTGTAAAAAGCGTAATAGGCTCTCGAGGCTCTCGGGCCTAACATCCCTCAGCAAAGTACATCTAGGTCTTGTTCACAATGGCATGCAGAGAGCCATTTCATTGTACAGCTACCACTACACATCCTTATTCTCATTTAGCTGTTTTTTATTTGTTTAAATATTGTTTTAATAGCTATACACAAGGGGCACATAAATACACCCGTAAAACATGGACTCTTAGGAGTTTCTTTATATTAAACCTGAAATGCAGAGAAATATGTAGTTGAAAGGAACAGTGATAGCATTTTAAGCTGCCTTTCATCATTGCAGAGAGCCTGAGGTGCAATAATAGTCCATTACATAAAAAGGCAATGTCCAAATCTTGGCAGGCCAACAGGTTCTCTCTAGGGCCAAAGGGCTCTTCAGGGTTTACTCTCTAGTAAAAGCACACCAATTACCGATTGCTTGATGTTGCACAGGCACCTGATTAAGCACCTGATTGAAAGTGTACCCCTTTAAGTTGAAATGTATCAACACAGCCTAGCTCCAGTGTGTTTAAATGTATATGAAAAAGATTCTAAATGAAATACAGGTGAAGTCCATTTATCCAAATGACTTGGGGGATGTCTGATACCTTTGGGAATTGGGATTAAAGGAAATGATATTTTTAGCTGTAGTTTCACAGTGAAATTTCATTCAGTCACTGACCATTATGAAGTTCTGTATACAGCTGAAGTGGAAATGTTTGATACTCACTCAAATAACCAAAAATCCTGATGATCTGAATCAGTGGTGTGTCCCCTATGCCTATTTGGGTAATTAGGATTTTCAATTCCCGAGGGTGGGGTGGGAAGAGAAAGGGAGTAGTTGCAGGAGACAGGAGCCTACTTAGAATTCCTTGGTTTGTAGGCTTGTATCTTTTAAAAATAGGTTTCAAGGAGAATCTCAGTGAGAATAAGGTGATGGCTTGTGAATGGTGTCAGAAGGTTCTTCCCCAGCACGTGGGGTGGCATGGGAAAAAGCAGGAAGGTGCTTCTGTGACAAGCAGATAAATGGATGCTCAAGGGTGTCACTGGCAGAGCGAAGGTGAAGGTCAGAGCCATAATAATAAACTAGATTTGAAAGGTAAGGTGCCGCTGATTCAGTGGAGAAGGAGAATCCAGTGGAGGGATACAAAGGGGAAATGATGTCATCAAAATCACCTTGGAAACATTTTAAATAGCTATGAAGCAGGAAGGTTGGAGGCATCAGTGCCACACAGGTGAGATTATAATAATTAATGTCTGATTTCATGGATAAAGAAGAAGACAATGTATCCTTTACCATTTTCCTGTTTCTTTATCTATTGTGCTTTAGGTTCTTTATAAAAGCATATTGGGATTGGATTACATCTTTCCCAACCCTATAAGTTTCCTTATACTAGTGCATTGTGCAGTCATGTTCTTTGTGATATTTGATATATGGGATTTTTATTTTATTTTTCCAGGATTAAAGCTTGGAACGTTCATTCATAATATGAAGATGCTGCTGACTTTGTTCCTCTTCCTTAGTGGGAGTCAAACTTCAGTAACTCAGATGCCTGGTATTTCAGTATCCTTTGTATTCTGTTGTATTGTGTGATTTAAAAAAAATACAATATTTAGTCCGCAATTTTCCCAATAAAAATTGAGGTGAAGCCTGACACTCTTGAGTCAGGATCTCTATACCTTATGAGACTTTGTATAATAGACTGAAACTGTGTTTGGATAATGGAGATGGACATTAGATTTACATATTAGATTGATCAGTGCTATCGTAAACCTTGACAGACTTATATAGATTAGGGCCAAATTCAGAGGTGAAATGCAGATAGCGTATAAATGAAGCCCACACATGGAATTTAGGTATTTTCTAGTGGCTACCTGGGATTTAATTACTCAGCGTGTGCAAAAGGAGGATCCAGTCCTGCTCTGTACTCACATGGGTTCTGTTGGGGTCACTGGGATTCTACATGTAAGTTCTGCAGAACTGGGTCCTTGGTATAAATCCCAGGCACAGTGAAAGCTAAATTGTGGCATTGCATGTGTTATAAACTGTGAGTTGATGGTGACCCCTCCCACACAAGGTGTACAGGTTATATCAGTGGCTTTGCTTCATGGAGTTCCCCTTCTGAAGATCTGTAGAGTGGCAATGTGGAGCTCTATGCACACCTTTACTGGGCATTATGCCCTAGAATGAGTCTCTTCAGCAGGATCACACTGCCAAACACCTCAGGGTTCCCTGCACTCTCCTCATTGAGTACTGCTTGTGAGCCACCTTGAATTGAATATACATAGGAACCGTCATTTGAAGAAGAAATTCTGGTTATTTACCTTACAGTAACTGGAGTTCTTCAAGATGTGTGGTACTGATCTGTATTCCACTACCCACCCTCCTTCAACTCTGCTTCTGATCCCTTCCTTGGGTTATTCATGGTAGAAAAGGAACTGGAGAGGTGGTCAGTCCATGTGGTCCCTTATGCCCTCGATTTGGAGCACAAGGAGGTGATGGGCAGAGATGTGGATCAAGAGACACTGCTGTCAAAAAGTCTTCTGCTCTTAGGCACATGGAGTGCATGGGCACCTTGAGTGGCATACAGATAGGGATCCCATAACCTGAAGAACTCCAGTTATCATAAGATAAGTAACCAGCATTTCTCAGACATGGTTTCTTTACCTTAAGGTTACAGCCACTTTGCACCATGATAACCTCACTCTCTGGCAGATTTTCGGCCACTGTGGAACTCCACCTGGGTTTGTGTCCTTGTATAAATACTGACAGGTTTCAGAGTAGGAGCCGTGTTAGTCTGTATCTCTAAAAAGAACTGGGCCCTAATTACATGTCTCTATGCTTTGATGCTTCTCTCAGTGTTTCTCTCTTTACATTTTGTCCTCACACAAATTCTGTATACAATTTCTTTTTTCATGTAGGATATGTGGACACAGAGGAAGCTGATATTTATGTGCTCATTGATGGCTCAACAAGCATTAGTCCTGTTGCCTTTGGAGACATCAAAATTTTTTTGAAGGAAGTGATTAAGATGTTTAACATAGGGCCGAATAAAGTTCGCTTTGGAGCTGTGCAGTTCTCACATAACAGAAGACTGGAGTTTGAACTTGATGAATATAGCAAAACAAACGATTTAGAGACGGCCATTGACACCATGAGGCAAATAACAGGGGATACCTATACTGGAGAAGCTTTGACTTTCATGCAGCCACTGTTTAAAAAGGCAAGGGAGCAGAGAGCTGGCAGGGTGCCTTGTCACCTCATTGTCCTAACAGATGGGGAGTCACATGACAGTGTGAAGGAGCCTGCTGAGAGACTGAGGAGTGAGACAGTCAATATTTATGCCATTGGTGTAAAAGATGCAAATGAAGCACAGCTCCTTGAGATTGCAGGGTCAAAGAGCAGGACTTTCTTTGTGCAAGAGTTTGACTCTTTGAAAAACATAAAAAATGAAATTGTTCAAGTGATCCGTTCTGGAGAAGGTAAGGAAAATTCTGATTTTGCCCTTTGAACTCAGAGCGCTAATTGAACACGAAGCCTCCTCTTATATAACAAACAATTTCAAATTCAAAACATGATAAGCATATTACTCCAGCCTGAATAACTGAAATGTATAAATATACTTTGGGCACATTTTGAACAGAGATGGTTGCAAGCCAATTATAAATAATGCAGTTTTCTTTCTTAAATCTATTGTGTGTATGTTCAACATTTACTTTAAAAAAGCAAAGGTATTTTTATTTGGTTTCAATCAGAGCATCAAAGCACTGCTTTTCCTTCCTCCTTTTTTTCCTCAGCTCTGTAACAACAAGATGGCTTTTCAACTGAAGAGGGTAGTCCTACGTCAAGTAGTGTGTTTCCAACTTGTCATGTTGTGTTGCTATTGTCCCAGTGTAAATACCTGTGTCATGAATTGTTCAGGTGCCCACAGAGCACTAACCCTACTGTCAGGCTGCAGTCAGGCAGGGTGGCATTTAAGATCATTGTCTTTGAGACTGTGATGCTCAATAGCCTTCAACCCCCACCACACAGACACAGAGTAAGAGGAAAACAAATGCAAGCTACATTCTCTAGCAGTGAGCTATGTCAAGTTGGTGTTTGCGATTAACAGGTACATTATTAGAATGCTAGTGTCCTATGCTTATACACAGCTGTAACCCCCTGAATCTTTTCCACCTCTATTGATTTGTGAGCCACTGAATCTTTTTCTGTTGGGAAATGGAAGTGGCTCAGACAACCAAGCACAAGCTATAGCTCTCCTGTGTGTGTAAATGCATGTGCCTAGCAAATCTCTCCTTAGCAACCCTACTAAACTTATAGCAGTGCTGTCCAGTGTCATGCAACTCGTGTGGCACTCACACAAGCAGCAGCCCTGTCATACCTGCGCTCAGCCCATCCGGATCCTCAGGCACCCAATTAGGCTGCAGGGACAGCTCTGCAGTTGATTCTCCTGGAAGCTGCTGTGACACTCGGGTGACCTCTCTGCCTCACCTCTAGCTGCTCCCCAGTAGATTCTAATGCATAGCAGCAACCGGAGAAGGGGGCAGTAACCGCATGTGAGAGAGGGCTCAGTATTGGCCCCAGGCTCCCTGACCCAGCTATTCTTCAGACAGCACCAGGGCCGGCTCCAGACCCCAGCGCAACAAGCGGGCGCTTGGGGCGGCATTTTGCCAGGAATGCGGCAGGTGGCATGGCTGCGGGGGGTCCGCTGGTCCCGCGGCTCCGGTGGACCTCCCGCAGATGTGGCATGCCTGCGGGAGGTCCACCGGAGCTGCGGGACCAGCGGACCCTCCGCAGGCACGTCTACAAGAGGTCCCCCGGAGCCGCGGGACCGGCGACCGGCAGAGCGCCCTGCACGGCGCGCTGCCCTGCTTGGGGCGGCTGAATTCCTAGAGCTGCCCCCGGACAGCACCCACCCATCCATCCACCTACCTCACTACAGGGCTGCCCAGAGGATTCCGGGGGCCCGGGGTCTTCGGCGGCGGGGGGCCCTTCCGTTCCTGGACCCGCCGCCGAAGTGCCCCGAAGACCCGCGGCAGGGACCCCCCGCCGCCGAATTACCGCCGAAGCTGGACCCGGTGCCGAAGCGCAGCCTGGTCTTCGGCGATTATTCAGCGGAGGGGGGCCCTGCCACGGGTCTTCGGGGCACTTCGGCGGCGGGTCCCGGAACGGAAGGGCCCCCTGCCGCCGAATTACCGCCGAAGACCAGGCTGCGCTTCGGCACCGGGTCCCGCTCCGTCTTCGGTGGTAATTCGCCAGCGGGGGGTCCTTCCGCCCCGAAGCGGAAGGACCCCCCGCCGGCGAAGACCGGGAGCGGCAGAAGCTCCTGCGCCCGGCCGCACAAGAGTTTGCCGGGCACCCCGGAGCGAGTGAAGGACCCCGCTCCAGGGGCCCCGAAAAACTCAGGTGGGGGCCCCTGTGGGGCTCAGGGCCTGGGGCAAATTGCCCCTCTTGCCCCCCCCTCTGGGCGGCCCTGCCTCACTATTGCCCCATTTACCCAGCACAGCCAGAAATCTTAGCATCCACCCGTCTATCCCAGACCATCCTGCCCCAGTTAAATCTATTAGCTTATTTTTAATGTACAGCCTGGGTTATATTAATATAAATATGTTTTCTTCTATAGCCTGCAAAGAAATGACAGCTGACATCATGTTTCTAGTGGACAGTTCTGGAAGCATAGGACCAGAGAACTTTTCAAAAATGAAAAACTTTATGAGAGAACTGGTCAACAAATCTGACATCAGCGCAGATCGAATGCAGGTTGGGGTTGTCCAATTCAGTGACATAAACAAGGAAGAATTCCAGCTTGACCGATATTCTTCAAAAAGTGACATTTTCAGTGCTATTGATAGAATGTCTCTTATAGGGGAAAATACACTAACAGGAAGTGCATTGACATTTGTGGCTGATTATTTCAAGCCTCCCAAAGGTGCACGTCTGGCTGTCAAAAAGTTTCTTATCCTGATTACAGATGGGGAAGCTCAGGATGAAGTAAAAAGTCCAGCAAGAGCCCTACGTGATCAAGATGTTATTATCTACTCTGTTGGGGTGTTTAATGCAAATAAATCTCAGCTGGAAGAGATTAGTGGGAAGCCTGAGCTGGTTTTTTACGTTGAGAACTTTGATAGTCTGAAGCACATAGAAGATGAGATCATCTTTGGAATATGCAGGCCTCATGAGGGTATGTAAGTACTGCAGTTTTCAATAACTCATGTCAATCTGTGTCTGGGTAGGAATTTTGCTCTGTCCAGATAGCTGAGTACTGTAATAAAGTAAATAAACAGGTGTGCTTTCTCCTTGCAATGCCATCTTCTCTTGGAGATGCCTACAGGGATGAGAAGTGTGCGAGAAAAATGAAGGTAGAATTTGGCTCATGATACCAGGAGCAGGGGCGGCTCTAGAAAATAGGCTGCCCCAGGCAGCGCGGTGCGCTGCGCCGCCCTGCCTCGGTCCCGCGGCGGGTCCCCTCTTCCCGCGGCTCCGGTTGAGCTCCCGCGGCAGGTCCACCGGAGCCCCGGGACGAGCGGACCTGCCGCAGGCATGACTGCGGGAGCTCCACCGGAGCCGCGGGAACAGCGGACCTCCCGCGGGCATGGCTGCGGACGGTTCGCGGGTCCGGCGGCTCCGCTTGAGCTGCCGCAGTCATGCCTGCGGCAGGTCCGGTCGTCCGCGGCTCCGGTGGACCTCCCGCACCCATGACTGCGGCAGGTCCACCGGCCCAGCCTGCCGCCCCCCTAGATTTGGCCGCCCTAGGCAACAGCTTGGTTTGCTGGTGCCTAGAGCCGCCCCTGACCAGGAGGCCTGTCCTACTAGCTTTCAAAGATGTTATATTCTCTCAAACAAATAATATAAATTTCATAATATTTTAAAAGTACAATATGCATGCTAATGGGTGTAAGAAAAGACTAAATCTGATTCTCACTTATACTAAGGCTCCTTTGTGGTGGTCTGGCAGTGTAAAACATCCTGGGGACTGATTCTTGTTCACACTAATGGTCTAGTTCTGCCCTCATTTACAAGGGTGCAACTTCTATTGAAGTCATAGAAATTGTACACATGTAAATGAGGGCAGAAATGGGCCCTATAGGTTGTATTTACCTGCTAGACTTTAGTAGTACTAATTTACACACGAACCCTGAATGGCCTAGAAGATAGGTGTGCACACACACACACACACACACACACACGTCTGGCCCCTATCTGTGTTGCCAGCAATACAGCACCAGAAACTAGTTTTGTTGGAACTGTATTTACAAGTTTCAGTTTGGGTTCCAGATGTAGTTCAAACCCAGTGTAGCCAAGTCTTTTAAGAAAATGTGTTAACAGAAGCATTTAAATAGGTGCAAAAGAGGCATAAAACTGTGTGCAGATAGATGAAAATGGTAGGGAGTACCACATGCTACTCATTTTTGTGGGGCCCAGTCCAGGACTGTGTGAAATAAACTCTCATAGGAACTAAGGAGCGTCACAAACCTCTCCACCTTCCACTCCAAGTACAAGGTGTTTTCCTTTGACCTTGCCTTCTCTAACATAAATATATGGGCAATGGGGGTGACATTCAAAACAACTCACTAAACACATTTTTGCCCCGGGGAGAAGATAAGAGGAAAAAACGCACACTGCTTAATACATGGCTGGAAGGCACACAGGTATATTAAGGTGATGATTGCAGTATAAGAACCTATATAGAATAAAATTGCACAGATGGTTATCATTCTAACACTTCCCTGCAGAGGCTGCTATCCAAACCTTGCACAGCTTGCTGATGCACAAGAACCTGAAAAATGGAATAGCTCAGGGCCAGGTTATGCCTGGCCCCATACATGGTTGTACAACGGGGCTGGGGAGAGCACAAGGAGTCTCTCTCCTCTTTGCACACTGCATGTTCCATTTCAGGGGCTTACGGGACTGAGATCTGGGTCTCTCTTGCACTCACTTATTCAATTGCAGAAAACACATTTTTGCTGTTGCAAAGTGAGAACAGATCTAAACCTGCCACTGTGTTATGCCCTAAAGGGTAAATATTTAGTTCCATGTTTAGGAGCTACAATGTTCTCCTTACTAAACTGTGAATCAGGTGTTGACTTCCCATCTCCTTGTCATAAATGTTGATCTTTAGTTTAGGAGGAGTTTTAATGGGTTTCACAAAAGTCACGTTCACCCCTTTTTGGTCACTGCAACCTAGGGCCTTGGGGGCTGTGCAGGGATGGCAGGGCTTCAGTCTCCAAATTGAACATCTTTCTTACACAAAGAAGAAAAAATTGCAATAGATCCAAAGCACAAAATAAATTCTGCTATCACTGCTGCCTGGTGGGTCTCCATGCATTTCAGTGTGGTTGCATAGATGCAAATGGCAGCAGAATTTGGCTCACTTCCATTAGTAAACAGTAAATAAAACTGTGTGTATGGTGACTCTGTAGAACAAGGGTCACAGAAATTTGACTTAACTCAAAAAATGAAAATCTTAAAATATGTTTTGGGGGAAAACAAAAGCTTTTAACTGGTGCTTGTATTCTAATAGAATACAGATTCGTAGATTTTTTTAAGGCTGGAAGAGGCTATTCTGATTATCTAGCCTGATCCCATTCTGTTGTGTTACTATTCATTTCTTCCCCCTGTCCCTCTGGATTTTAGATAAAGTTGAGACTATCAGTTATTTTAGGATTAGCGGTTAGGCTCTTCTGTTATAGACTGATGGATTTTTCCCCAAACATGCCTAACATAGGATGTTCAGTTGTGTTATTGCCTCCAAAAAATGATCCAAATTCACAAGCTTTGCTTGAATACAAGAGAACTAGTAAGAAAGATTCAGTAAGAGTCTGTACTTACTTACCTGTTCGGGTTTTTTGTTTTTTTGTCATTTGTTCTTCTACAGAATTCAAAAAGCTAGAAAGATTAGATGTTGTGTTTGTGATAGATGGATCTGGGAGCATAAGTCCTGTACAATATCAGACCATGAAAGACTTCATGATTGCCTTGGTGAAAAAATCTGATGTCGCTCCAGATAGAGTTCAGTTTGGAGCTGTAAAATATTCTGATAAACCAGAAACATTTTTCTACCTTAATAAGTACACAACAAAATCCAAGATTGTTGAGGCTATCCAGAACGACAGATCTAAGGGAGGTTCAACGTATACAGCCAAGGCGATTGGCTATTCGGAAGCTCTGTTTGCTCAGGAGCATGGAGGCCGCAAAAGCAAGGGAGTTCCACAGATTCTTATAGTGATAACAGACGGTGCGTCTCGTGATGCAGCAGAGCTCGGTGACGCAGCCAAGAGATTAAGAGACAGTGGAATTATTATCTATGCTGTTGGGATAGAAGGAGCAAACCCTGATGAGCTTTTGGCCATGGCTGGATCAGAAGACAAATATTACTATGTGGATACATTTGAAGGACTCAAAATCACAGCTGTAGAAATATCAGAAAAAATATGTGATGATTCAAAACCAGGTAAGTGTTTGTTTGTTTTACTGTTCTATACAGTTTAAACTTTCCTCATAATTTTATTTAAAAATTGGCAAAGATGGGGAGACACATCTCTAAAATTTCAAAGCAATGTGTGTGGTTTCATTTGTATATCTAGCTTCCTGTGGTATTCTTTTCTCTTTAGCAAGCCAACCTATAGGCAAAAAGGGAAGTTTCTTAAAGCTTAAACTTACTTGATCCTACAACTGAGGATTTTCATTGCTTAAATGGTTGATATTATTGTTAGTCTGTGCAGGTTCAAAAGTTTCATAAAGGTAAAATTAGGGCACTAACTTTTCACTTTAAAAGGCCCGAGTTCAGGTTTTACTTTGATTAAACGAGTTGTTGTGGGGATAGGCATTTATCTACATCACAAAAACACCATATGATTTGGCCTGGTTGATGAGCTCTGCTGAGGAAATAGGTAAGAACAGGTAGATGGGGACTATTGCAAGTGGCAATCAAAATGCAATGGCAATTATGAGGAAACTTACACCATGCAAACTGCACAGTGGCATCCTCTAGTCCAGTGGTGGGCAACGTGCAGCCTCTCAGGGTAATCTACTGGTGGGCTGCGAGACTGTGTGTTTACATTGACCGTCCACAGGCACAGCCGCCCGCAGCTCCCAATGGCCACAGTTCACTGTTCCCACCGAATGGGAGCTGCAGGAAGTGGCAGCCAGCATGTCATAAGAACATAAGAACGGCCTTAATGGGTCAGACCAAAGGTCCATCCAGCCCAGTATCCTGTCTACCGACAGTGGCCAATGCCAGATGCCCCAGAGGATGTGAACCTAACAGGTGATCTCTCTCCTGCTGTCCATCACCACCCTCTGACAGACAGAGGCTAGGGACACCATTCCTTACCCATCCTGGCTAATAGCCATTAATGGAATTAACTTCCATGAATTTATCTAGTTCTCTTTTAAACCCTTTAAAGTCCTAGCCTTCAACACCTCCGCAGGCAAGGAGTTCCACAAGAAAATCCTTTTATTTGTTTTAAACCTGCTGCCCGCTAACTTCATTTGGTGGACCCTAGTTCTTATATTATGGGAACAAGTAAATAACTTTTCCTTATTCACTTTCTCCACACCACTCATGATTTTATACACCTCTATCATATCCCACCTTAGTCTCCTCTTTTCCAAGCTGAAAAGTCCTAGCCTCTTTAATCTCTCCTCAGATGGGACCTGTTCCAAACCCCTAATCATTTTAGTTGCCCTTCTCTGAACCTTTTCTAATGCCACTATATCTTATTTGAGATGAGGAGACCACATCTGTAGGCAGTATTCAAGATGTGAGTGTACCATGGATTTATATAAGGGCAATAAGATATTCTCTGTCTTATTCTCTATCCCTTTTTTTAATGATTCCTAACATTCTGTTTGCTGTTTTGATTGCCGCTTCACACTGCGTGGATGTCTTCAGAGAACTATCCACAATGACTCCAAGATCTTTTTCCTGATTTGTTGTAGCTAAATTAGCCCCCATCATATTGTATGTATAGTTGGGGTTATTTTTCCCAATGTGTATTACTTTATATTTATCCACATTAAATTTAATTTGCAATTTTGTTGCCCAATCACTTCGTTTTGTGAGATCTTTTTGAAGTTCTTCACGGTCTTTTTTTGGTCTTAACTATCTTGAGCAGTTTAGTATCATCTGCAAACTTTGCCACCTCACTTTTTACCCCTTTCTTCAGATCATTTATGAATAAGTTGAATAGGATTGGTCCTAGGACGGACCCTTGATGTCCCTGCAGCTTCCCGCAGCTCCCTTTGGACGGGAATGGTGAACTGTGGTCACTGGGAGCTGCGGATGGTCAATGTATAGAATCTCTCTCGTGGCCCACCAGCGGATTACCCTAACAGGCTGCAGGTTGCCCACCACTGCTCTAGTCCCATACAGTTATGCATAGGTCTACACTTCCAAACCCCTGTGCTGTATAAAAACACACATTTTAATGATCAACTAGTCAGATTCATCCTCATTTGCAGGTCCACGCTCCTGTCTATTTGTCCACAGGTGATAGGAGGGATCACAGAGATCTTTGCACTCCAGAGGAGTCACTTGAATCTTTGCAAAGAGACTGTAAAATGCTACTCCTACTAGTGAGGAAATCCAGTTTAGTAGTGTTTTATGCCCACTTCATGCTTGTGTACTGGAGCGTGTAATGTGGAAGTCAGTGAAGAATCAGGCCCCACAATTTCTACTTTTCCTAATGTCCTTCTCTGTCCCTTGTTAAAAATCAGTACTTTAGCTGCACTTTCTAGGTTGCTGGTCTGTGCAGCTAGTTGAGATTTGTTGCAAATAAATTGTCAAATCTGGTCCTTTTTTAGTGTTTGAAACTGCAAATAAATCCAGATTTCTGGCACACACTCCTAAATGTTCACTGAATAGCCTCTGCCATTGGAAAAGGGTGGTTGGCTCCATGTGCTGGATAGACTGGGACTAAGACAGCCCTGATTGCAGGATGAACCACACCTGGGTTGAATCAGGAGCTGGCAGGATAAAAAGAGCAGGAAGCTTCAGGGAGGTGGGAGATAAAGTTGCAATTAGGTTTACAGGCTGCAGAGAGGGAGCAAGAAGGTGCCTGTAAAGGCCCTGAGTCAGTAGGGAAAACGCTGAAGCTGGAGGAAGGTCTCTACGCAATGAGGTGTGGGAGAGACCCTGAACAAGCAGGGAGAGACTGCAAAGGCCAGCTGGGATGAAGACTCTGAGTTTGTGTTAATTTGGAGAGACCTTGAACTGCCTGGGGCCTACATGGCCAGTATGTGTCAGAGGACTCAATAAACGGGATGTCTTGGGGGGGGATTCTTGGAACCACTTCTGAACTATGAGTTCTAAGGGGCCCTGAAAAGGGGATAACAGAGCCAGGGTGCTGTGGAATGATCTCTGGCTGCAAGGGGTTGCCCGGGGGGGCAGTAAGCAGCCCCTGTGCTACAGCGACCCTATGGACTTTTTGCTAACTGGTCACTTATTTTCTATTCATTATGTTAGCTGGCCAACATAAGTCACATGATGATGTTTCTGCTCCCTGATTGGATGAGTGTAACTTTTTTTTTTAACATGTGAATAAAGAATAACAAGTAACAATGTATTTTTGGTATAAATTTTCAGATGTGCATTCAAATTAAAATTCATGGCACTCCTGTAGACACCGTGGTGATTACAACACTGCATTTGGCCTTCGTCCCACAATGCCTGTTCTCGCCTCTCTGGTTATCAGTTTGAACTCTACTGCCCTGCCCTCAGGTGACCAACCATCAGCCCCACCCCACACATTCCTTTGCAGATTTGAAAGTCCCCTTCCTGTTTGCTCAGTGACGTGTGCAGTGGTCTCAGCGCATCTTTCCAGGTGGACGTGCCTGCTCCACAACCAGGTGATCCCCCACTAGGAGCAATGCCAAGCTGCTGGACCTCATCAGCATTTGGGGAGAGGAGGTTATCCAGTCCCAGCTGCATTCCAGCCATAGGAATTATGATACCTATGGATAGATTTCATGATGCATGACAGAAAAGGGCCATGTCTGGGGATACATTGCAGAGTAGTGTTAGGCCTGAAAGAAAATGTTGCACAAAACAGTTATGCTAGCCTGACCGAAGTCAGGCTAACAGGGGTTTCTGGGTAGTCCCTGAGTGGAAAAACACCAAGAAGCATACTTACAAAGAGCTGGGAAGAAGTGAGATAAGAGAAGAGCTGCATTCTTGTACCAGATGTACTGTGCTGAGAACAGTTTGTTTAAAGAACAGATAAGGAGCTTCCCTGTCTTCATTCCCTGGTTCTGTTCTCTGTCTGTTCTTAACTCCCCCGTTTCCTAATTTCTGGTGCTCGTCACCATGCTAGTAAGAGGGTGATAAGACGTCATTAATCACTTAATGCTGTAAGGTATAGGAGAATAGGTACGCATGTATACTAAAAGTTTCTAGTTTCTAGTTGTTAGGAGAAGGGGGTGGGTTGCTTAAATGAATAATCTATGATGCAACGGAACTGTCTATATAAACTTATACTAATTGTAAAGAGTATGCTGGTTCTCTCTGGAGACGGCTGCTCTCTATTGTTGTGTGCATCCTTCAATAAAGAGCTTTTGATCGGACCTTGCTGGTGTTGCCTGTCTCTCTGCGGTCAGACAACGAACCTCGCCATCTGGGTTCGGGTCCCCGACAGTAGGGTAAACATGAAGGAGCTGCGGAATGCCTACCGCAAGGCACAGGAGGCAAACCATCGCTTGGGTGCTGCGCCCATGAGCTGCCAGTTCTACAAAGAGCTGGACGCGATATTCGATGGTGACACCACCTCTACTCCAAAGACCCCTGTGGATACTTGGTTGGCTCGTGTGACAGTTGAGAGTGGACTGAGCCAGGGCACCTGAAAATCTGGAGCATCCTGGGTCTTTGTGTTCACCCCTCCGTCCAGTGATGAGCTGCCAAAATCATAACAACTGGTTCCCTCCTCACCCCAGGAGGGATCATTCCCCCCCCAGTGACCCCTGCCCCATCCACCCCCCCTTCCCTGTACCCTGACAGCCCCTGGAATCCTTGCCCCTGACTGCCTCCCACCGCCCCCATCCAACCCCTGATCCTTTCTGACTGCCCCACCAGGACCCTTGCCCCTATTCAATCCCCCTGTTCCCTACCCTCTGACCCCCCCAACCCCTGTCCACTCCCCCCCACCCCCGAACTCCCCTGCCCTCTCTCCAACAACCCCTCCTGCCCCCTGACCGTGCTGCCTGGACGTGGCTGGTGGTGCTACAGTCCGGCTGCGGCTGGAGCCGGGAGCCCGGGGATGGAATCGGCATCTGGGTAGGTGGGGTTGCGGCTGCCGCCCTGCCCGGACCCAGGCTGTGGCGGGGCCGGGCGGCCGGGGACGCGGGGCCGGGCCGGGCAGGGCCGTGGCCGGAGCCCAAGCCCAAGCCCAAGCCCGGCGGCCGGGGAGGGACGCGGGGCCGGGCAGGGCCACGGCCGGAGCCCGAGTCGGGTGGCCGGGGAAGGACGCGGGGCCGGGCAAGGCTGCGGCCGGAGTCCGAGCCCGAGCCCGGTGGCTGGGGAAGGACGCGGGGCCAGGCAGGGCCACGGCCGAGCCTGAGCCCGAGCCGGGCAGCCGGGAAGGACGCGGGCCAGGCAGGGCCACGGCCGGAGCCCGAGCCCGAGCTCGAGCCGGGCGGCTGGGGAAGGACGCGGGCCGGGCAGGGCCGCGGCCGAGCTGGAGCCGGCCCGAGCCGGGCAGCCGGGAGGGACGTGGGGCCGGGGAGGACGCAGCCGGAGCGGGGCAGGGCCGCGGCCGGGCGGGGCCGGGAGGGACGCGGGGCCGGAGCCGGGGAGAGACGCGGGGCTGGAGCCGGGCAGCCCGGGAGGGATGTGGGGCCGGGGAGGGACGCAGCCGGAGACCGGCCGGGGCACACGGCCCTCCTCGTTCCCTCTACCCCTACCTGAGCTCCGTCTGCCTGGGCGTGAGCGGGAAGCCTGCTTGCTTCTCAGCCCTCCCAGGCTTTCCACGCGAAGAGCTCGTTCGTGGGAAGCAGGGGCGGGAGGAGAAGCAGGGCGGAGCATTCATGGGAGGAGATGGAGGCGGAGCTGAGGTAAGCTGGGGCCAGTGGTTTCCCCAGGAATTGAAATTAGGGGGGGTGTTCGAATTTACAGGGGGGGTGTCAGGACCAATGAGATATATAAAAGAGATATGAATAAAGTAAATGTTTTGTTAGGATTCTGCAAATTTAACATAAGAATAATGCAAGTTACACCAAAATACATAATAGGTCTAGATTTCTAAAAAAATATACATTTTTAAAAAAAGTATTTAATTTAAATTGACTTTTGAAAAGTAAGCCATCATGGGGTAAGAGGAAAGTCCTCTCATGGATCAGTAACTGGTTAAAAGATGGGAAACAATGGGTAGGAATAAATTATCAGTTTTCAGAATGGAGAGAGATAAATAATGGTATCCCTGAGGGGTCGGTACTGGGACCAGTGCTGTTCAACATATTCATAAATGATCTGGAAAAATGGGTAAACAGTGAGGTGGCAAAATTTGCAGATGATACAAAACTATTCGAGATAGTTAAGTCCCAGGCAGACTGCGAAGAATTACAAAGGGATCTCATAAAACTGGGTGACTGGGCAACAAAAATGGCAGATGAAATTCAGTGTTGATAAATGCAAAGTAATGCACATTGGAAAACAATCTCAACTATGCTTACAAAATGAATGAGTCTGAATTAGCTGTTACCACTCACAAGAAAGAGATCTTGGAATCATTGTGGATATTTCTCTGAAAACATCCACTCAGTGTGCAGCGGCATTCAGTGATTCCCAACATTCTGTTTGCTTTTTTAAAAAGAACAGGAGCACTTGTGGCACCTTAGAGACTAACAAATTTATTTGAGCATAAGTTTTCGTGGGCTACAGTCCACTTCATCGGATGTAGCCCACGAAAGCTTATGTTTTTTTTGCAATACAGACTAACACGGCTGCTACTCTGAAACCTTTGCTTTTTTAAGAGAGGGATAGATAATAAGACAGAAAATATCATATTGTCTCTATATAAATCCATGGCACATGTACACCTTGAATACTGTGTGCAGCTCTGGCTACCCCATCCCAAAAAAGACATACTGGAAATGCAAAAAGTACAGAGATGGGCAACTAAAATGATTAGGGGTATGAAACAGGAGAAGAAATTAAAATGACTGGGAATTTTCAACTTAGAAAAAAGACGACTAAGGGGGGATATGCTAAAGGTCTATAAAATCTTGACTGATGTGAAGAAAGTGAATAAAGTAAATGTTTTGTTAGGATAATCCAAATTTAACATAAGGAAAATACAAGTTACACCAAAACACATAACAGATCTAGATTTCTAAAAAAATATATAATTTAAAAAAATGTATTGAATTTAAATTGACTTTTGAAAAGTAAGCCATCATGGGGTAAGAGGGAAGATCCTCTCATAGATCAGTAACTGGTTAAAAGATGGGAAACAAAGAGTAGGAATAAATTATCAGTTTTCAGAATGGAGAGAGATAAATAGTGGTATCCTTGAGGGGTCAGTACTGGGACCAGTCCTATTCAACATATTCATCTGGAAAAATGGGTAAACAGTGAGGTGGCAAAATTTGCAGATGATACAAAACTATTCAAATAGTTAAGTCCCAGGCAGACTGCGAAGAGCTACAGAGGGATCTCACAAAACTGGGTGACTGGGCAACAAAATGGCAAATTAAATTCAATGTTGATAAATGCAAAGTAATGCACATTGGAAAACAATCTCAACTATATATACAAAATGAAGGAGTCTGAATTAGCTGTTAACACTCAAGAAAGAGATCTTGGAATCATTGTGGATATTTCTCTGAAAACATCCACTCAGTGATTCTGTTTGCTTTTTTAAAAAGAACAGGAGCACTGTAGATCTCTGAAAACATCCACTCCATGTGCAGCAACAGTCTCAAAAGCAAACAATGTTGGGAATCATTATGAAAGGGATAGATAATAAGACAGAAAATATCATATTGCCTCTATATAAATCCATGGTACATGCACACCTTGAATAGTGTGTGTAGATCTGGTCACCCATCCTAAAAATATATATATTGGAATTGGAAAAGGTACAGAGATGGGCAACTAAAATGATGAGGGGCATGAAACAGGAGGAGAGATTAAAGTGACTGGGAATTTTCAGCTTAGAAAAGAGATGACTAATGGGGATATGATAGAGGTCTACAAAATCTTGACTGGTGCGAAGAAAGTGAATAAGGAAATTTTATTTAATCCTTCACATAACACAAGAACTAGCAGTCACCCAATGAAATTAATAGGCAGCAGATTTAAAAAAACAAAAGGAAGTATTTCTTCACACAATATAAAGTCAACCCAGGGAACTCTTTGCCAGGGGATGCTGTGAAGACCAAAACTATAACAGGATTTTAAAAAGAACTAGATAAATTCCTGGAGAACAGGTCCATCTGTGGCTATTAGCTAGGATGAGAGGGATGCAACGCCATGCTCTGAGTGTCCCTAGCCTGTTTGCCAGAAGCTGGGAGTGGGCGACAGGGGATGGATCACTTGATGATTCCCTGTTCTATTCATTCCCTCTGAAGCACCTGGCCTTGACCATTGTTGTAAGACAGGGTACTGGGCTATCTGGACCACGGGTCTGACCCAGTATGACCATTCTTATGTAAAAATTAATTATAATAAAAATGTTTAGTACAGAAACTCCCCAACATAATGACCTCCCAAGATAGCAACAATGTGAGATAACAACCTTGGCAAATACTGCATTTTAAAAATCTTGGCCTACTGGGAAACATATTTATATAAGTTTCCATTCCCAGTCACAAATCTAGCATCCTGGAGCAAAGTGACTAAAATATAGTCCAACAAACAAATGTTTATTTAACATGCCCCTCACTTTTCCCTCCACCGCACTCCACTCACCGGTGTTGTCCTTGGTCAGTGGAGACTCAGAGTTCAGAGGTGCTTTCACGTGAGTACACCTTCCAGGTGGGGGACAAAAAGGCACAGTTTGTTCTGGCCACGGCTGTTCGTTGTGCCACCGTTCACTCCACCACTCTGTTGCCAATGGCCCTGCACAGTCACCTTCTGCTGTCACCTACCACAGTGACCTCTGCGAGTTGGTCTCTTGAGGTTCCACCAGCTCTCAGTGATTTCAGCTGAGCCCTCAGTGCGGGAACCTCGCTGCTAGTGCAGTCTGGGCTGTCTCTTATACAAAAACACTGTACCCACAGGAACACTGTCCCCACAACAGGACTAAGCACTTAGACCTGATTGTCAGTGATTTCGGCTGCAGTGGTCACTTAACAGAACAAAAGACTATCTATGGAGCCTAATCAGCTCTGTCTTTAAACAGTGGAGAGGGACAGGTCCCCACTCTCTCTCTTGATGCCTTCAAATCATAAGAACATAAGAAAGGCCGTACCGGGTCAGACCAAAGGTCCATCTAGCCCAGTATCTGTCTACCGACAGTGGCCAATGCCAGGTGCCCCAGAGGGAGTGAACCTAACAGGCAATGATCAAGTGATCTCTCTCCTGCCATCCATCTCCATCCTCTGACAAACAGAGGCTAGGGACACCATTCTTACCCATCCTGGCTAATAGCCATTTATGGACTTAGCCACCATGAATTTATCCAGTCCCCTTTTAAACATTGTTATAGTCCTAGCCTTCACAACCTCCAAAGGTAAGGAGTTCCACAAGTTGACTAAGTTCCACATCACAGACTACGTACAGTTCTACTGCCCTTTATTCATCAATAAGAACAACATTTCATCCCCCCTTCCCCCCACATTCAAGTGGTTTGTAACCCAACCCCAGCCAAAATCTATCACTTGGACAACACAGCTCTGTTTGCTGGATACCTAGGTAGATTAGGTGTGAATGTAAATATAATCTGTCCCTGAAGCCTTAGCCCCCAGCTCATCACTAGCTGTCAGGGAGAACTCATTTAGACTTTGCTTACAAATCATCATTTGAAATTATTAGGTTGGCCAACATCACCGAAATGAATGCACTGACACTGTCATAAAAAACAGCTGTATAAGGAAGCAAGGAAGCTAGTCTATGTTCATACTTTTCAAATCTATTATACTTTTTCAGATACACATATTTTATCATACACTGTATAAGCTTTTAAAGTGTGTATTAATGTTTCAGTTTAAATTCAGATTTCCAAACAGTCACTAAATTGGTATGTAACTAGCTCACAAAACTGGGGGGGGTGTTGGGAAAATTCAGGGGGGGTGTACGCCCCCCCTGGGGGGGGTGTAGGGAAATCACTGGCTGGGGCCGCAGCAGCGAGTGCTTGTTAAATTTAAATGCCCTTTTAGAACAGATTGTCCCAGGCGGGACAACCGGTTCTAACAGGGCGTCTAAATTTAACAACCGGTTCGCGCGAACCGGTGCGAACCGGCTGCAGCTCACCACTGCCTCCGTCTCTTCCTATCCCTGTCCTGACCCTTTCTGCAGGCTCCCACAGCTGGCTGCTCCAGTTTGATGAGTCTTCCTCCTGAGGGGATGTATTAACTTAAAAGTAAAAAAGGCTTCCAGCCTGCTAGACCTATTACCACAACATTGAAACTGTTAAAGAGCCATTAAAGTGGTAACAGGCATTTGCCAACCCCAGGTATATACTGTCAGTTTCTGAAATTACTGACAAAAACAGTTGTGCATTTCTGTAATATTTACTCAGAACATGTTAGTCTATAGGAGCTGGTGAAGATTATAAAATCACATCTCTAAAATATCCTTGCATAGATTTTTAGATGCACAATCTGAGTATTCATCTTTAGCCTTAATTGCTTGCATCTTCAGAAATATAGTTTTTAAAATAAATCCTCCAAAAGACCACCCTTATCTAAAATACTTATTTTAATTTTAATTACTATAGTATAAAAACTTGCTTAAAGTCTTCCTGTCCTTTCTGTCCATCCCTTTCTCCCTTCACCCCCTGTTGAAGAGAGCCCTTAAAGGGACAACACCGTTTTCCTTCCAGATAGCTGGGCAAAGGAGTTTCCCTTTCTTTACTTCTGACTATTTGATGAACGAGTTTTAAGAGAACCCTCTAGCAAAATCCATACCTTAGTAAGCTATAAACTCCTTTGTTTTGCCTTAAATCTTTGGAAACATATTTTTTTAAAGTTGGTGAAATTTCATAAATATGTCTATTGTTATGGAGATCACACAAAGTAAATTAGTGTTCCCTTTTTCTAAAAGCAATGAACATTGTTATGAACACACTAATCCTCTGTGACTGATTAATTTAAAATAATGTCTTTATATCAGTGAGATAAATATGTAGTAAGCGGGAATGAGTACAGGCTTAAGCGTACATTTAAAATATAAAATCACTTTAGAAATACTGATTAAGAAAATGTAAAACAGAGAAGCGCTGCATCATGTATTCAGTAATATTTAATGTTGTATTCAGCAAGACAGCTGACTTGACCTTGCTACAAAGTTTTTGCAAATAAATCTCTGACAAACTTCAGGGTATATCAAAAAACCTGGGCATCAATCCTGGAAAGACACATAAAAGCAGACCAATGGTCCTCTGTAGAGGTACAAGCAGGGCCGGCTCCAGGCACCAGCACAGCAAGCAGGTGCTTGGGGCGGCCAAGGGGAAGGGGCGGCACGTCGGGCACTTCGGTGGCAATTCGGCAATGGGTCCCTTGGTCCCTCTTGGAGGGAAGGACCTGCCGCCGAATTGCCGCCAAAGAAGAAAGTGGCGCGGTGGAGCTGCCATCGATCGCGATCACTATCACGGCTTTTTTTTTCCCCCTCTGCTGCTTAGGGCAGCAAAAGCTCTGGAGCCGGCCCTGGATACAATTGTCTGCTGCCTGCACATCAATCTGTAACATTGAGGTCCAAGGCCTTAAAATACATTTGTTTAAATATACTTTCAACAATGTCTTTAAACGTCTATTTTCACAATGTTATTACTTTATATATACTAACAGTTGATATGGCACTTTTTAAAGAGATGATTTTTTCATATTCATCCACTTCTAATCATTTAGTCAAATAGTAAAGGTACGAATGATAACACTGGATGTATTTATTAGTATATTTGCAAAGAGATAGTCAAGTGCACACAGAGCTATAGATGGGGGCTATTTTAGATCAGGAAAAATCAAGAAATATGTACAAGTCAGATGTGACCATAACAAGTTTTAGTGACCACTGCTAAACAATAGGTAGTCAAAAAAAACCCAATATTTTCAAAACAAAAGATATGTAGGATTTAAAGCACTGTGAAGTTCTCTTTGAAGCTTTAGAAAGGTTTACATTTCACAAATCTCAGTTAAGATAAAAAAGGAAACTTGTTTTTAAAACGAAACTGGTTCATACAACTGTCCAACCTTTCCTGCACAAACATATTTATATTGTTAGTGCCTGATCCAAGCCCATTGAAGCCAGTGGAAAGACTCTCATTGACTTCAGTGGGCTTTGGATCAGGCCTTAAAGTTTTAGGACCCAAACCTGCACAGAGCTGGGCACTACTAACCTCCACTGAACTCTTACATTCCTATAGCTGTTTGAAAATGTAAGCAGAGCGCATCTGTCCAGACAGTGTCCTTTGGAAGGATTTTTCTACACTGCACTGTCCCACAGTTTGGACTATGGGGATATGAATACCAGTATGCAACAACGTGCTGCAATGTAATTCCTCTGTGAGGATGCTGCGGGTGTGAACTAAAAAGTTCCCGGTTCACATTATCAGGACTACATTAACACAAATTAAGAACTTTTTAGTTTGCATGTGCAGCACCCACAGAGGAGAATTACAGTGCAGTATTGTAGTCACACCCTTGCAGTCCAAACTGTGGGTCGTCACTGTAGTAGACATAACCTAAGATGCATTTGATGGAGTTTTCAATACTTGTAATTTGAAATCAGGATATTATCTATTAATTGTTGAACACCAAAGCACCTACAATTTGTGTGTCTGATCCTACTCCCATCAAAGTCAAGGCAAGAAGGAGTGGGCCTAAGTAAAGACCAATCCTGCAAGAGGAGAAGCACCCTTAATTCCCACTCAAGTCAATTTTACTTGAGAGAACTCTGTAAATCTTACAAGGATCTCTGCAGCTCACAGGATCAGGCTCCTGGATGATACACTCATTCAGGTAGGAAATGTGTGGCATCTATGTTCTGTAAAGAAATAATGAATACACAGAGATAACAGAAAAAATACTTAATCCGCTAGAAGAATTAAATTCGCTATCAAATACACCATACAAGGAATGCTGTCTTACAAGGAGCCATCTGCGTTCACTTACAAAGGGCTAGTCTACACTTACCAGCCGGGTTGACGCGGTGAGTTCGAATTCTCGGAGTTCGAACTATCGCGTCTAATCTGGACGTGATAGTTCGAACTCCGGAAGCGCCGCGGTTGACTCCGGTACTCCACCACTGCAAACAGCGGTGGCGGAGTTGACCTTGGAGCCGCGGACTTCGATTCCGCGGCGTCTGGATGGGTGAGTAGTTCAAACTAGGGTACTTCGAATTCAGCTACGCTATTCACGTAGCTGAACTTGCGTACCCTAGTTCGACCCCCGCCCTTAGTGTAGACCTGCCCAAAGAGATTATTTTTTTGAACGTTAGCTTTCAATACAGTAGAATCTCAGTGTTATGAGCTGACCAGTCAACCGCACACCTCATTTTGAACTGGAAGTATGCAATCAGGCAGCAGCAGAAACAGAAAAAAACAACCAACCAACCACAACAACAAAACAAAACAAAACAAAAAACCCCAAACAGTACAGTACTATGTAAAACGTGAATTACTAAAATATAAAGGGAAAGCAGCATTTTTCTTCTGCATAGTAAAGTTTCAAAGCTGTATTAAGTCAATGTTTAGTTGTAAACTTTTGAAAGAACAACCATAATGTTTTGTTCAGAGTTACGAACATTTCAGAGTTATGAAAAACCTCCATTTACGAGGTGTTCATAATTCTGAGGTTCTACTGTACTGTGGTAATGAGTGCTACAGAAATATTTCTCCCACCTCTTTAAAAAGCAACCAACAAAACAAAACCAAAACCACCCAGCCCTCCTTCCCGTTGAAAAACCCAATTATGTCTCAATCTAGCGCTTTGCACTAGATTTACATGGACTCTATCTTACCTGAGCACTTCAATCTCCTCTGTGGTGTCTCTCTGACCTTGAGATTCACTAGCTTGCACTGCTCTGATTGTCTGTGGCTTATCATTCAAGGAAAAATCAGGTCCCAATGGAAAGAACATTCTGACTGGCTGATTTTGTTTAGCTGCAGTTTGTTTGTCTTTCTGAGATTACTTTGACATAGATTCTTTCAGTGCCTCGGCTCTAAAACAAATATTTTGTGTTTGTTTACAGCAACAACAAATGTATGGTTTAATTATTTATTTGCTTGTTCATGACTCCATATAATTAACATCAGATGGAGAGACGTAAACAAAACATCTATTTTGCTCTTGTATGTCACTTCATGTACATACGAAATGCACACTCAGGAAGTTCCTGATGCCAGTATCTCTCTCTACTTTCTACCATAGTAAGAATGGCAAAAATACACCAAATGTAATTAGCATATAAAACAATTTAGGCACAATTCATTTTCAAGTTTCTGTTGCTTTTAAAATTATGCTAGTTGGAGGATTTATGTGAGAATGTACGTATGTTTTGGAACCCAAACAGAATACTCAAAATCCATTAGGATGTTCACTATTCATGTGGATATGAAGAGATTTAATTTATCATGTTGAGAAGGACAAGGGTATTGAAATAATATCTTCCAGAACTCAGCACACTACAGACCATATTTTAATCTCAGCTACATTGTTGATTTATGTGGAGTTACTCTGGATTTATACCTGTGTAACTGAGATTGGAATCTAGCCCACTAAATCTACTATATATACACTGATATATATACAGAGTAAACTAAAGGGTTCAATTTTCTCCTGTATCAAAGCTCCTCTCAGAGCAGGGGAGGGCTTGGCTCAGTGCTGGATCAACCCCAGCATTAATTAGAGTAGCCAAGGGGCTGCTATAATTTATGCTGCTGGGGACACAGTGTCATCAGAGAACTGACATTATGAAACTCCATTCTACTCTTAGCCTGTCCTTTCGCTACCGCAGCATATCACCATACCCCTGGAGCAGTAGACACAGGAGCTGCTTCTGTCAGCTTTATGCCAGTGGGGAGCTCTCCTCCAAAAGGAGAACTCTTCATGGGCCATTTCAAGCCAGAATCCATCCTCTTTGTGCTACCTGAGCAACACAAAATGGACAGAGTGGACCAGAGAATCCCTCTCAAAGTATGCATTGTAACCCGATACCAATGATTTGCATGAGTATTTTGTAAGTACTCACCTATCCAGTGCTTGTCTAGCCAGCTGTTTGAGTTTTGATTGAAGGATTGCATCTGAAGTTTCATGAGCCTTAAGAGAAAAAATAACATAGCAGGAATTGTAAACCTTACTGTCAATCTAATTCCAGATGTACAAGTCACACTTCCAAATATCCACTAGTTATTTTTCCCTTGTAGATTTTAACCTCAGTTTTGCTATAAGTCTTGCACTTGGGGAAAAATTATTTTAATGCAACCTACCTATGACTTTCCAGTGGCATGATGATTTAAACCCTGGTCATCTGATATAAATTACAATATAAAAGAAATATAGTAACTCAATGATATTTTATTAAGTATTCTAAGTTATTGTGATGAAAGAGAAGCAAATTTTGTCTCAGGTAGACAGCAAAGCAAGAGAAAAAAATGGTTTGGGGAAAATACCATTTGACACAGATGCAGTTTAATTGTGAATTCACCCCCATTCTTTGATATGGCCAAGTAAATTTTGCTGAACGCTTACAACTAGGGTCAGCTTTTCTGCCGTTGGTTTCCAAGTTGCATCCACAATATTGGCACATGCAATGTGTAAATGTGCCTTTATGGGCAAAGCTGCCTGTTTTACAGGTGGTGAGTGCAGGTGCAATCAAGTGTAAGTGAGGCTCCATCGTCTGGGAAAACTTAGGCCCTGATCCTGCAATTGGATCTGGACTTGGTAGATGTCAGTGGGCCAACCTATGTAGCCCTCAGTGAGAGCAGCAGTATTTCACACTGTTAAGAAAAAACATTTCTGTGAACTTTGACTTAACAGCATTTTAAACCCTTCTGGTAGATTAACCCATTTTGATAGCGTCTATACCTTTCAAACACAGAAATGGATACTCATGCAAACATTTTTACTGTAGTGTGAAATATGTCCAGTAGTGTGGTAATACGGAGGGTCCACCAAAGATAACTGCACTGCCTTAACCCAGCAAAGGGGCTTAGCCCAGACTGGCTGCTTTGTGAGGGCCTCTTCACTACCTGGGCATCACAATAATGTGTCCTGCAGGGTCTGGATAGGCTTTGGACATATGGGGAATGTGCATATAGGTCTGGGTGGGGATGGGCCATGGAATCATAGAAGATTAGGTTGGAAGAGACCTCAGGAGGTCATCTAGTCCAACCCCCTGCTCAAAGCAGGACCAACGCCAACTAAATCATCCCAGCCAGGGCTTTGTCAAGCTGAGTCTTAAAAACCTCTGAGGATGGAGATTCCACCACCTCCCTAGGTAACCCATTCCAGTGCTTCACCACCCTCCTAGTGAAATAGTATTTCCTAATATCCAACCTAGACCTCCCCCACTGCAACTTGAGACCATTGCTTCTTGTTCTGTCATCTGCCACCACTGAGAACAGCCTAGCTCCACCCTCTCTGGAATCTCCCTTCAGGTAATTGAAGGCTGCTATCAAATCCCCCCTCATTCTTCTGTTCTGCAGACTTAATAACCCTAGTTCCCTCAGCCTCTCCTTGTAAGTCATGTGCTCCAGCCCCCTAATCATTATCTTTGCCCTCTGCTGGATTCTCCCCAATTTGTCCAAATCCCTTCTGTAGCAGGGGGACCAAAACTGGATGCAATACTCCAGATGTGGCCTCACCAGTGTCGAATAGAGGGGAATAATCACTTCCCTCGATCTGCTGGCAATGCTCCTACTAACACATCCCAATATGCCATTGGTCTTCTTGGAAACAAGGGCACACTGCTGATTCATATCCAGCTTCACATATGGTTCTTAGCCAGTTGGTCCCCAGCCTGTAGAAGTGCATGGAATTTTTTCCTTCCTAAGTGCAGAACTATGCACTTGTCCTTGTTGAACCTCAGCAGATTTCTTTTGGTCCAATCCTCTAATTTGTCTAGGCCACTCTGGACCCTATCCTTACCTCTCCCCACAGTTTAGTGTCATCTACAAACTTGCTGAGGGTGCAATTAATCCCATCATCCAGATCATTAATAAAGATGATGAACAAAACCGGACCCAAGAGCGACCCCTGGATCCAAATCCCTCAGCACCCTTGGATGCATTAGTTACCGCATTGATACCGGCTGCCATCTAGACATCGAGCCGTTAATCACTACCCAATGAGCCTAACAATCTAGCCAGCTTTCTATCCACCTTATAGTCCATTCATCCAATCCATACTTTTTTAACTTTCTGGCAAGAATACTGTGGGAGACTGTATCAAAAGCTTTGATAAAGTCAAGATATATCACATCCATCACTTTCACCATATCCACAGAGCTAGTTATCTCATCATAGAATGCAATCAGGTTGGTCAGGCATTACTTGCCCTTGGTGAATTCATGTTGACTGTTCCTGATCACCTTCCTCTCCTCCAAGTGCTTCAAAATGAATTCCTTGAGCACCTGCTCCATGATTTTGCTGGGGATTGAAGTGACACTGACTGGTCTGTAGTTCCCTGGGTTCTCTTTTTTCCCTTTTTAAAATATGGGCACTATATTTGCCGTTTTTCCAATCGTATAGGACCTCCCCTGATCACCATGAATTTTCAGAGATAACTATCATAAACAGATAGTTAAGGCTTAATGACTCTTTTACCTGTAAAGGGTTAAGAAGTTCACCTAGCCTAGCTGACACCTGACCAGAGGAACCAATGGGGGAACAGGATGTTTCAAAAGGAAGGAGGGAAGTTCCCTTTGTCTTGGTCAGTTTCAGCCGGAGTGGAAAAAATCAAGGAACCAGCCTCTTATCAAAGTAGTAAGTTTTAGAAAAGAATACATAGATTTATGTTTATTTTCTTTTGTGACTTTTTCTTTGTGCAATTAGAGGAATAATCAAATTGGGAATTCTTTTGTGTACTAAGTTTTGCCCAGGGGAACATCCTCTGTGTTTTGAATCTGTTGTCTGTGAGAGTAGCTGGTATGCTAATCTCTCCCAGAGGTTTTTTCTTTTACCTTTCTTTTCTTTAATTAAAAGTCTTATTTTTAAGAACCTGATTGATTTTTCCTTGTGTTAAGATCCAAGGGGATTGGATCTGGACTCACCAGGAATTGGTGAGGGAAAAAAAGGGGGATGGTTAAATTCTCCTTGTGTTAAGATCCAAGGGGTTGGATCAGTGTTCATCAGGAAATTGGTGAGGAAGTGTCTCAAGACTACCCAGGGAAGGGAGTTAGTACTTGGGAGTGGTGGTAGCAAAACCAGATCTAAGCTGGTAATACAGCTTAGGCGTTCACATGCAGGTCCTCATATCTATACTCTAAGGTTCAAAGTGGGGGTGAAGCCCTACAAAACATACCTGCCCCTGGAAATTTCCACTACATGCATCCGACGAAGTGGGTATTCACCCACGAAAGCTCATGCTCAAAAACGTCTGTTAGTCTATAAGGTGCCACAAGACTCTTTGCTTCTTTTACAGATCCAGACTAACACGGCTACCCCTCTGATACTTGACTACAAAACATAGTATTTCATCAAAATGCCATTTGCTGTATTGTCATGTAATGTTCTTGTATTGATCCTCCCATCATAGCAGATAACAAAGAAGTTGGCATATAAATGAGTTCTTTCCCGTGTATCCAGCCTGCTTCTCTTATCTGACATATTGACTGCCAGGGAGAAGCAAAGTATATTTTATTTAAAAAAGAGAACACCTTTCAAGCAACAAGTAAACTATCATAGGTTCTCATTGTATAGCCCCACTCTTAACTGTTGTCTTCCAGGACCAGCAAGACATCACGTATCTAAAACACTTGCTCCTCTTACCAATACCAATTTGTCCACTCATCCAAGAGCACCTTCATTGCTCCACTAATAAAACTATGGAGATCAACAATGGCCAAAGCAAGGAAAGTGTCAACAACTAACCAAGTAGTCTTGAAGACAACTTTTAATAAAATATCATAATGTCCTTACTCAAAAGATCTATCTCACCACCCCTGATAATCCCACCCTGAATTCTCACTTACTTTTCAGGAATGATAGATTTTTTTTGTAACAGGTGCTCAAATCACTGATTTGTGTCTAATAACTTCATTTTAACAAGGACTCTTTTGTACAGGATTTTCTGACTATAAGGCGCGTTGGTTTCCTTGGTCTCACTTCCCCTTTTCTATCCTTTCAAGAGGGGTGCAAGTGTGTGCGTGTGTAATTCACTGTGGGCCAATCATGTAATCTCAACACTGGTATGCTGTCTTTAAAGCTCCTGGCTAAGCTGTCAATGTACTGTATGTACATAACTCAATAGTTCTTATTACTTGTCAGTTCCTTTGAGGCAGTATTATTAAACCCCAAACTTTCAATGCCACTGCATGTGCGCATATGCATCTACTGCTCATGGTCAATCAGAAGAACATGTATATTCTTTTATCAGTGCTGAAAATGTCTCCGTGAATGAAGTGAATGGTACAGTCAAACCCCGCCATAACGCGCCCCGCCATAATGCAAAATCGCATATAATGCGATCGCAGGTTGGCTCCCCTTTAAGGTACAGTATGATACTGTACCAATGGTCCCCAACACCATGGCAGGGGAGAGAAGCTGCAGCCCCACACCTGCTGGGGACAGAGAATTCCAAGGCGGCTAGCGCTGGTGCTCTCTGTCCCCGGCAGGCAGGGGGCCGCGGCTCCTCTTGAAGCGGGAGAGAAGCCGGGCCCCGCACCTGCCGGGGACAGAGAACTCCGGGGCTGCAGGCACCGGTGCTCTCTGTCCCCGGCAGGCTGGGAGCCGCGGCTCCTCTTGAAGCGGGAGAGAACCCGTGGCCCTGCACCTGCCGGGGACAGAGAGCACCGGCACCCGCAGCCCCGGAGTTCTCTGTCCCCAGCAGGCGGGGAGCCAAGGCTCCTCTCCCCTACTGGCCACTAGGCACCAGGGGCACTAGACAGTGCACCTCAATGCACCGCTTTGGGGACCACCTGACTGATTTTAAACCCTGCTATACCGCAACCCTGCATTTAGCGCGATGGGATTTTTTGGACCCCAAAGGTCGCGTTATAGAGGGGTTTCACTGTACTTGTAACCAAACTTCTTAAACTTTGATTTTTATGGAGGGTTTTCACCTTAGTGACAAGAATGATCTTCTACTGAGGGGGGGATCTTCTGCTCTGGACCATGGTATTAAGGAATTACATTAAGCAGTGCTAGGTAACAAAACTACCACAAGATGGCAGTGTTTCAGAAGTTTACGTTCAAAGTGCTATGAATCAGCAGCAACCGTTTTCTATAACCCAGGACCTGGTTAAAACGAGGGCTTGGCAGACCATTACTGGCAATTCTCCAAACTCTTTATGTAACCCTTCTTCCAGGTGGAGTGGGTGGCAACCAGGGCTGGGTTTAATATCTAGGGCAGTGATTGGCAACCTTTGGCCTGTGGCCCGCCAGGGTAAGCACCGTGGTGGGCTGGGCCGGTTTGTTTACCTGCTGCATCCACAGGTTTGGCGGATCCTGGCTCCCACTGGCCGCTTCAGGCAAATGGGGGCTGCGGGAAGCGGCGCGGGCTGAGGGATGTGCAGGGGTAGGAGGGTGAGGGCACCTTGCTTGCCCTGCCAGCTGGTTTAAGGGTCTTTCAATGAGGGTATGACGGAGTCCGTATTTTGTTGCCCTCAGCGCAGGAGAAGTGCAATGTACTGCTGAGCCCAGAGAGGGTGCAGACAGGATATTGCTGTGCCAGGGTGCCTCTGATTGACTGATCAGCAAAAGACTGAGCATGATATTGCTGGATATTTGTAGAGCCTGGGATGGGATGTTTGACTTGCACATGCATCTAGGACAGTTTTGAGATCTCAAGACTGGGAAAATTAAGGCATCCACAGGATCTGATGCAAGATATAAGGCTCTGTTATAGAGGTCCACAAAAATAAATCTGTTAACTTTCCTCTAGGTCTCAGTGAGTATTGTCTTGTCTTTCAGTTCCTTGGGATGGTTCCTTGAAACGGTGCCTCAGGCTCACCTCTCACTTACGGTATGGTACATCTTCTATCTGGGCATTCAGGAAACACCCTCCTTCAAAGTTGGATATATGGGCTGGCGCCTGTGGCTTAGTGGTCAGTCTCTGTCTGGTAGAAGGGATATTGGCATTCTTAGTCACACTTAATTCCTCTGGATCAGTATACACTGTAAATACTGAAGAGACATCACATTGCCCTCTGGAGGGAGGCAATGCTTTACATATCTCAACTGTCTCCAGAGGAATGAATATCAGTTATGTTTTCATAATGATTTTGAGCCAGAAGGAAGATATAGGGCCTTCATGGGAAACGGGGGATAAACTATATGGGAAGGTGGTGATGAAATGCAGGGAACTTTGCATTTAGGGTTACCAGATAGCAACTGTGAAAAAACGGGACAAGGGATGGGGAGTAATAGGCACCTATATAAGAAAAAGTCCCCAAAAATGGGACTGTTCCTTTAAAAACACGACATCTGGTCACCCTACTTGCATTAGGCGCATGGGGGAGAAGAGGAATTGAGCAACTTTATTTATTTGGTGGGTGAGAAATTTAGGTTATGGAGGAAAACACTGCTTCCTTCCTGCCTCTTGAGCATGAGAATAAGAGTTACTAAATTTACATTGTACTACTGGATAATGGTGTTGAAGCTTGCTAGAATAGTATTCACCTCTATGTGCAAACTGCCTAGAAATGGAGAACACTCACATTAATTTCCCTTCTAGGGCTCCCAGTTTCCAAGTTAAGTGGAAAACCTACATTGAAGAAGTGCAGCCTTTTTCAAGCATATCCCTGAACATTGGGATTTTCATTAAAAGGAAATAGGTGGTTCAACCCAGACCAGTAACGTGTTGTCACTGCCTGCCCTGCAACTCTGTGTCCCTGAGATGCTGTGGTGCTGTGGCTCACAGCCCTGACACCAACAGCCCCCCTACACGCATGTAGATCAGAGCCTGGCTTTCACGGCCCATTTATGTTTCACAGTGTGGTCTCAATGCCCTCCTTAGGGTATGTCTACTCTACGAGATTACTCCAATTTTACAGAATTCAATTTTTGGCAACAGAGTGTATAAAGTTGAGTGCATGCGGCCATACTAAGCACATTAATTCAGTGGTGTGCGTCCATGTACCTAGGCTAGCGTCAACTTCTGGAGTGTTGCACTGTTGGTAGCTATCTCATAGCTATCCCATAGTTCCCGCAGTCTCCCCCGCCCATTGGAATTCTGGGTTGAGATCCCAATGCCTGATGGGACAAAAAACATTGTCGCTGGTGGTTCTGGGTACAGTCTCCCGCCTCCCTCCATGAAAGCAATGTCAGACAACCGTTTTGTGTATTTTTTCCTGGGTGAACTGTGCAGATGCCATACCATGGCAAGCATGGAGCCCGCTCAGCTCAAGACAGCAGTCATAAACGTTGTAAACACCTCGCGCATTATCGTGCAGTTTATGCTGAACCAGAACCTGAAAAACCAGGTGAGGAGGAGGTGGTGACAGCAGCAGGGGGATGATGAGAGTGATGAGGACATGGACACAGAATTCTCTCAAACCGCGGGCCCTGGCGCTTTGGAGATCATGGTGTTAATGGGGCAGGTTCTAGCTGTGGAATGCAGATTCTGGGCCTGGGAAACAAGCACAGACTGGTGGGACTGCATAGTGTTGCAGGTGTGGGACAATTCCCAGTGGCTGCGTAACTTTTGCATGCGTAAGGGCACTTTCATGGAACTTTGTGACTTGCTTTCCCCTGCCCTCAAGCGCCAGAATACCAAGATGAGAGCAGCCCTCACAGTTGAGAAGCGAGTGGCGATAGCCCTCTGGAAGCTTGCAATGTCAGATAGCTACTGGTCAGTTGGGAATCAATTTGGAGTGGGCAAATCTACTGTTGGGGCTGCTGTGATGCAAGTAGCCAAAGCAATCACTGAGCTGCTGCTACCAAAGGTAGTGACTCTGGGAAATGTGCAGGTCAGAGTGGATAACTTTGCTGCAATGGGATTCCCTAACTGTGGTGGGGCGATAGATGGAGCCATATCCCTATCTTGGCACCGGAGCACCAGGGCAGCCAGTACATAAACCGCAAGGGGTATTTTTCAATGGTGCTGCAAGCACTGATGGATCACAAGGGATGTTTCACCAACATCAGTGTGGGATGGCCAGGAAGTGTGCATGACGCTCGCGTCTTCAGGAACAGTAACCTGTTTAAACGGCTGCAGCAAGAGATTTACTCCCAGACCAGAAAATAACCGTTGGGGATGTTGACATGCCTATAGTTATCCTTGGAGACCCAGCCTACTCCTTGATGCCATGGCTCATGAAGCCGTACACAGGCAGCCTGGACCGTAGTCAGGAGCTGTTCAACTATAGGCTGAGCAAGTGCAGAATGGTGGTAGAACAGGCCTGCACAACATGCGGCCCGTGGGCTGCATGCGGCCCGTGTGGGCTCACTGTGCGGCCCGCAGGGGGTGAGTAGGTAAGCAGCAGGTGAGGGAGCGGGGCTGAAGAGGCGGCCGGGCAATGGCGGGGGGTGAGGAGGTGAGCCAGGGGGTGGGGGGCTGAGGAGGCGAGCGGGCAGGCAGTGGTGAGCCGGTGGTGGGGTAGAGGGGGTTGAGGAGGCGAGTGGGCGGGCAGTGGCAGGGGGGTGAGTAGGCAAGCCGTGGGGGAGGGATGGGAGGCTGAGGAGGCAAGCAAGAAGTCAGTGGCTGCCCTGTTCCACTGATCTGGTCTGGCTCCCATCCCCTCTCCAAGGGTTGCAGCTGTCTGGAGGTGCTGCCTTCCATGCCTTCCTCAGTCACACCTCAGTCATTCAACAGGGCAATTGATTACAAAGTGGGGGGAAGAGCTTATTCTACTTCTAGCAAAAAGACATTTTTCTTTTACCTTAATTATACTACCTTAGGGGCCCACTATAACATATTACCAAGGTTCAATGCCGCTGTTTTGGTGGGGCAGCGTTGGGGAAGGAGGGTTTGTTTCCACGGGGCAGGCAGTGCTGGGGGGGGAGTATTTCAGGGGGGCTTAGCGGAGCTGGGGGGTGTTGTGTTTCAGGGGGGCTTGGCAGCTCTGGGGGCTGGGGTTCAGCGGGCCGGGGGGTTTGGCTCTCAGCTGTTTTCTTTGGAGTAATATGGCCCTCGCCGCTTTACGAGTTGTGCTGGCCTGTGGTAGAATGTGCATTTGGACGTTTAAAGGGTCACTGGTGCACGTTACTGACTCGCTCAGACCTCAGTCAAACCAATATTCCCATTGTTATTGCTGCTTGCTGTGTGCTCCACAATCTCTGTGAGAATAAGGGCGAGACGTTTATGGTGGGGTGGGAGATTGAGGCAAATTGCCTGGCCACTGATTACACACAGCCAGACAGCAGGGTGATTAGAAGAGCACACCAGGAAGTGCTGCGCATCAGAGAAGCTTTGAAAACCAGTTTCATGACTGGCCAGGCTACGGTGTGAAAGTTCTGTTTGTTTCTCCTTGATGAAAATCTGCCTCCTTGATTGACTCATTCCCTGTAAGCAACCCACCCTCCCCCCTTCGATCACAGCTTGCCCTCACAGGAAATAAAGTTACTATCATTTAAAAATCATGTATTCTTTATGAATTGATTATAAACATAGGGAGAGAACTGACAAGGTAGCCCGGGTGGGGTTTGGGAGGAGGGAAGGAAAAGGCCACTTCAAAAGTTCAAAATAATGACAGTCTTTTGCTTAGGCTGTCTACTGGGGTGGAGTGGCAGGGTGCACGGAGCCTACACCCGCGTTCTTGGGCATCTGGGTGAGGAGGCTATGGGACTTGGGAAGAGGGGAGGGCGGCTCTACAGGGGCTGCAGGAGCACTCTGTGATCCTGCTGCCATTCCTGAAGCTCTACCAGATGCTGGAGCATGTCCGTTTGATTACGCAGCGTTGCATCCTGCCTCCTCTGATCTTCCTGCCACCACCTCTCATCTCGAGTGTCCCTCCTGTCCTCACATTGGTCCCTCCTGTCCTAATGTTCATTGGCAGCTTTCCTGTACTTTGATACCGTGTCCTTCCACTCATTCAGATGAGCTCTTTCATTTCTGGTCGATTCCATGATCTCAGAGAACATTTCATCTTGTGTGTGTTTTTTTCGCCACCTTATCTGAGATAGCCTTTGGGATAGAGGAGGGAGGCTTGAAAAATTTGCAGCTGCAGCAGGGAAAAAAGGGAGAGAAGTATTTTAAAAGATACATTTTACAGAACAATGCTTATACTCTTTCATGGTGAACAACATTATTCACATTGCATCACACATGTGATTTCGGTACAAGATCGCATTTTGCATCTTAATATTGAGTGCCTGCGGCTTTGAGATCACAGACGCAGGGCCAGGCAACAGAATTTGGCTTGCATGTGGCTATGGTAAGCCATTGTCTTTTGGCTTCTGCAAGCTTCATAAAAGCAGCCCCCTCCTTTCCCATACCTAGCAAAACCCATTGAGTGCTGCAGTTTTCGTGTTAACATGCAGCAGCAGAAACCAAACTAACCCCCTGCCCCCCATCCGAATTCTCTGGGATGATCACTTTACCCCTCCCCCCACTGCATGGTTGGTATCAAGGAAGATCCCTGCTAGCCAAACGTGAAAAGCTCAGCGCCAATGCCCCCCCCCCCACCACTTGGCTAACTGCAGGGAAAGATTCTTTTCAGCCCAGTAGGAACGGCCACCTCTGTCCCCTTAATTAAATTCCCGTATTTCAACCAGGTTACCATGAATGATATCACTCTCCTGAGGATAACACAGCGAGATAAAGAACGGATGTTGCTTGAATGCCAGAAAACTCTGGGACCATACGCTGCCAGGCTTCGTCATGCAATGATACCAGATTACTTGCTACTAGCATGGCATGGTCAAGTGTCCTACCATGGAGGACGGAATAAGGCGGCCCTGCCCAGAAACCTTCAGCAAAGGCTTTTGGAGTACCTCCAGGAGAGCTTGATGCAGATGTCCCTGGAGGATTTCCGCTCCATCCCCAGACACGTTAACAGACTTTTCAAGTAGCTGTACTGGCCGCGAATGCATCCCAAGACTTCAGGGCAAATTAATCATTAAAAACCGCTTGCTTTTAAACCATGTTTTATATTTACAAAGGTACACTCACCAGAGGTCCCTTCCATGGCTTCATGGTCTGAGATACCGCCTTGGGAGGTGTCATAAACAGATAGTTAAGGGTTAATGCCTCTTTTTTTAGTCAATTTCAGTTTCAGCCGGAGTGAAAAAGATCAAGAAATCAGTCTCTTATCAGAGTAGTAAGTTTTAGAAAGGGATAAATAGGTTTATGTTTATTTTCTTTGTAACTTGTCTTGGTGCCATTAAGGGAGTTATCAAATTGGGTATTCTTGTGTGTATTAAGATTTTTGTCCAGGGGAACATCCTGTGTTTTTTATCTGTTGTCTGTGAGGTCAGCTGTATGCTGTCTCCCAGAGGTATTTTTTTCTTTTACTTTCTTTTCTTTAATTAAAACCCTTCTTTTTAAGAACCTGATTGATTTTTCCTTGTTTTAAGATCCAAGGGGATTGGATCTGGACTCACCAGGAATTGGTGGGGGGAAAGGAGGGGGGATGGTTAAATTCTCCTTGTTTTAAGATCCAAGGGATTTGGATCAGTGTCCACCAGGGAATTGGTGGAGGAGTCTCTCAAGGCTACCCAGGGAGGGGAAGGTTTTGGGGGGAAAGGGAGTGATCCAGATACTCAGAAATTCTGGATGTGGCAGTGAGACCAGATCTAAGCTGGTAATTAAGCTTAGAAGTGTCCATGCAGGTCCCCACACCTGTACCCTAAAGTTCAGAGTGGGGTGGAGAGACCTGTGACAGGAGGGTACTTCAGTCAGGCTGAGAAAAAGCTCCTGGCTATTGGGGAGAACTGAGTGCTGTGTGCTCTCTGCAAGCTCATCCTCCTCCTCCTCATTTCCCCGTCTGTAAAATCCTCAGGCATGGCTGAGAGTACCCCCTCCTCGAAATCCACAGTCAGGGGTGGGGTATTGGTGGCTGCTCCCCCTAGAATTGCATGCAGCTCAGCGTAGAAGCGTCATGTCTACTGCTCTGCCCCAGACCTTCCGTTTGCTTCTTTGGTTTTCTGGTATGCTTGTCTGAGCTCCTTAACTTTCACGTGGCACTGATATGAGTCCCTATTGTGGCCTTCTCCATCATGCCCTTGGAGATTTTTTCAAATGTTTTGGCATTTTGTCTTTTGGAACATAGTTCTGCTAGCACGAAATCTTCTCCCCATACAGCGATCAGATCCAGTACCTCCCGTACGGTCCATGCTGGAGCTCTTTTTCGATTCTCGGACCGCATGGTTACCTGTGCTGATGAGCTCTGTGTGGTTACCTGTGCTGATGAGCTCGCCATGCTGGGAAAACAGGAAACGAAATTCAAAAGTTCGCAGGGCTTTTCCTGTCTACCTGGACAGTGCATCCGAGTTCAGATTGCTGTCCAGAGCGGTCACAATGGTGCACTGTGGGATAGCTCCCGGAGGTCAATACCGTTGAATTGTGTCCACACTAACCCTAATTCGAACCGGCAATGTCAATTTTGGCGCTACTCCCCTCATTGGGGAGGAGTACAGAAATAGATTTTAAGAGCCCTTTATGTTGAAGTAAATGGCTTCGTTGTGTGGATAGGTGCACACTGATTTAACGCTGCTAAATTCGACCTAAACTCGTAGTGTAGACCAGGCCTTAGTCTTGAATTTCCCCCAATACATCAGCCTCTGTAGTGTCTAGCTCTTTCTCCTGGAACACTCTCAGAAGTTAATTGCTCCTTTTAAGAGTCCATACCCTTGTTGGGTTATGTCCATTTTGTATAATTTCAGGAACCCATATTGGTTCCCAAAATGGAGTTTGTGCCCATGTGACCCAGCTGATCACAATTTCCCTGCCTTTTATTTCTCCTCAGAAGTGGTAAATGACATCTTGATGGAACTGGTTTTTACCACCTTTTCCATGGGGTTTCCCAGAAGGGGTTTTCTGCTCCTTCTACAGGGTTTCCCGGGCAAGGTTAGATAAGTCTGCCCTGAGCAATGCTCAGGGACTGTCCATCCAAGTGACAGTAAGGGACTGTCACGGGTCTGATTGCACTTACCTACCCATCCTAGTGGTAGGGGGGCTAAGGTTTTCTTTTCACAGCTCTGCTTCCACTTGGATGTGCATTTACAATCATCTGCAAGAACAGAAGGCAGGGAGCCACATCCAATTTACCATCATCCATCTCCAGCTGCTGTCCCCTGATGTACCATCTACTCTTCTTCCGACCCAGAGGAACATCAAGGGACTCCCTGGAGCTCCTCTCCAATGGCTTTCAACTAGCTGGAGGATTGAGGTCCCAGGCAACAATTGAAGGAGGTTTCTATTAAGGAGTTTACTTACCTGTTTATGGGGATTATTTTGGAGAATCACTGTATTGCATAATTATTACTGTTTACTCCCTCCTTTCCTTTGCCCTATCCATTGCACACCACTTCTTCAATACACTTTATTTGTTTTTCACCTTATCCCAGCTGACTCCTTGTTATTCAAGGTGGGAGGGACCCCCTATGGGAAAATTAAACCTACCAGTTGACAGATGCTGGACATCTAAGGAATCTAAGGAAACAGGAAGCATAGGCCCACATATATTTCTTTGCCTTTCTGTCCTTTCCTCTAACACCCTGCAGTTCATTAATTTAACTGGTGTTTGATAAACACCCTTATTTCAATCACAGCACTGAGTTGGTTTTATAGGAAAAGTAAAACCAGTTTATTAAACAAAGTCATAACTTGGAGAGATATCAAGTATAAGGAATAAAGATAAAGGGTTCCAAGCAAACAAAAGTAAAAGTATTCTGCTAAGACTAAAACTGAACTTCAGCAAGTTACACTTTTTATCTATGCAGGTTATTCACCTTAAACTTAGTTCCCAGAGATTTCAACCCCCTTGGCTGAAGGGCCTAGCAGTCTGTGATTTCAAGAGCTCTGACCTCTTGAGTCCTCCAAATGAAGGATAACTCACTTACATCACCCCAAAGTTCCTTGTCTCTGTTTTACGAGCCAAGAAGGCTTCTTGCTGTTCTTCCCTTCCTGTGGACTTGATCTCCCTGCTGACTCATATGAAAATGGAGCTTCCATTGTTTTGATTCCACACTGTTTAATATATATTGGAGACAGGTAAATAGCTTCCTTCCCTCCTGTCAGGGAGAGAACCTGTTTTTCCCAGTGTTTGGTCACTGACGTTAAAGCATAATCTCAGTGAGTACCTATAATTCCTCATATAGGGTTAATGCATACATTTCACAACAGCATTAATCACCAGTATGTCAGAGGGAGCACTATTAAAGAGAGTTTTTAGGTTGATAAAGGTGTGTATTTGGTTTCTAATTTAAATGCCATTACCTCACTCTTATCTTTACCCAGTCATCATTTTATTCTGAACTGTTCTCATTAACTCAGCAGGTGATTGTTGGTGGCTGAAATTGGAAAAGGAAAACATGACTATAATGCTCAATGCTTCAACACCTCTTATTATCTCTAACCAGAGTTTTCTGTGTGTATCAGTTTTCTCAGGGCAGGAGGAAGGGACAGTGAAGCTTTGAGTTTATTCAGTGGTATCACTTTGAAACATTCAAGGCCAGATCCTGCCTTATGTTAAGGCTGGTAAAAAATGGACTTAAGGCTGCCCTAGATAGGCACCTGAGGATTTCCTTCTTTCTGGGGAAATCTTCAACTGGCATTGCTGGGGTGACACTATGTCACCCTCCTAACTTGGCACAAGGTACCAGCTCCAGCAATCTGCAGTTGGTGTAAAAGCCTATAGGGGGTTAAAAGCCAACGTAATTAAGTTCAACTCTGGGCTGCTCTATGTTGCACTAGAGGCAGGAGTGAACTCCAGCAACCGTGGGGATTGTGGCTTAAAGCCACTTTTGCCTTCCCTATTCCCAGATGTACTGAGCAGACCACCCAGCAGGGATGCCAGATAAAGGAGGATTTAAACATGTTTTATAATTTTGAGCATATTTCCCAATAAGAAAAACTTATTGGGAAAATGGCAACATAGATAATGGGGATGAGAGGTTGCCCATAAATCATGACAAAGTGCTGCATTCCTTGGAAAACATGTAAGAACAAAACAGGGCCAGATCATCCAGTTATGGGTATTTAAAAATCCCAGAAAGCCCTCAATGTTTTGTCTAACTTTTACCAATGTGTCTTGCTCTTTGACAGGCACCACCAAACAGTGGTTTTCATCTAATTGTTTATCTAACATTATTATTTTGCCACACCATCAGAGGCTCATTCACCTGCACATCTACTAATGTGATATGTGCCAGCAATGCCCCTCTGCCATGTACATTGGCCAAACTGGACAGTTTCTATGTAAAAGAATAAATAGACACATATCAGACATCAGGAATGGTAACATACAAAAGCCAGTAGGAGAACACTTCAATCTCCCTGGACATTCAATAACAGATTTAAAAGTAGCCATTCTTCAACAAAACAAAAAGTCAAAGAGAAACTGCAAAATTACAATTAATTTGCAAACTTAACACCATCAATTTGGGCTTGAATAGGGACTGGGAGTGGCTAGCTCACTACAAAAGCAATTTTCCCTCTCTTGGTATTGACACTTCTTCATCAGTTATTGGAAGGGGACCACATCCACCCGGACTGAATTGGCCTTCAACATTGGTTCTCCACTTGTAAGGGTACGTCTACACTACGGGACTATTCCGAATTTGCATAAACCGGTTTTGTAAAACAGATTTTATAAAATCGAGTGTGCGCGGCCACACTAAACACATTAAATCGGTGGTGTGCGTCCATGGTCCGAGGCTAGCGTCGATTTCTGGAGCGTTGCACTGTGGGTAGCTATCCCGTAGCTATCCCATAGTTCCCACAGCCTCCCCCGCCCCTTGGCATTTCCGGGTTGAGATCCCAGTGCCTGATGGGGCAAAAATCATTGTCGCGGGTGGTTCTGGGTAAATGTCGTCAGTCACTCCTTCCTCTGGGAAAGCAACAGCAGACAAGCATTTCACGCCTTTTTTCCCTGGATTGCCCTGGCAGATGCCATAGCATGGCAATCATGGAGCCTGTTTTGCCTTTTGTGACTGTCACCGTATGTGTACTAGATGCCGCTGACAGAGGCGATTCAGCAGCGCTACACAGCAGCATGCTTTTGCTTTTGCATGACAGCAGAGATGGTTATCAGCCATACTGTACCATCTACCAATCCATAAATTGGTAATAAGATGATCATGGCTACCAGTCCTTTTGCACTGTTCCATTTGCTGCTGTCATAAGTGCCCCTGTCTTCTCTTAGCCAGGGGCGCAAAAGCCAAAATTGGGAATGACTCCCTGAGTCAATCCCTCCTTTTTGGTATCTAAAAATAGAATCAGTCCTGCCTAGAATATGGGCAAGTGTACTAGAGAACCACTGTATCAGAGAACCAGAGAGCACAGCTGCTCTGTGTCAGATCCTGCAGAAATTATGAGCTCTATTCTATTCACCGGGGGTGCTCCTGCAACAACCCCACCTGTTGATTCCATTCTTCCCTCAGCCTTCCTGGGCTACCGTAGCATTGTCCCCCCATTTGTGTGATGAAGTAATAAAGAATAAAGAATGCAGGAATAAGACACAGTGACTTGTTAGTGAGATATGAGTGGAAGGCAGCCTCCAGCTGCTATGATAGTCCAGACAGGACAGTAAGGAATGTGTAGGAGAGGAGCCCAGCATCCCTCTGCTAGTTCAGGGGCACTTGAATCTTTTCTTTACACATGAAGGGTGGGGGCTGATGGAGCTCAGCCCCCTGTTGCTATGACGACGATGGATATCAGCCATACTGCACCATCTACCATGAAAAATTAGGACCAGGCGCCCTTGATCGACCTAACAGATGCTAGTCAGCATGGTTACCAGTCCTTTTGCACTGCCCCATGTGCCAATAGGCTGATGACGAGGACGGGTACCAGTCGTATTGTACCATCAGCCAGCCATAGCGTGGGGGCAGCAAGGATGTTGGTGTTGAGTGCTATCTGCAGCATTCAGTAAAGATAGGGTGACATGTAAAAGAGTCAAGAGAGGATTGTTTTCCCTTTCACTTCTGGGGGGTGGGTGGGGGTGTGTGTAAATTGCCGAGCTATGCCCTGACCCACCGCGGACACTGTTTTTGACCCTAGAAGCATTTGGAGCTCAGCCAAGAATGCAAATGCTTTTCAGAGACTGCAGGAACTGTGGGATAGCTTGAGTCCTCCAGTCCATGAGCGTCCACTTGATTCTTTGGCTTTCCGTTACGCTTGTCACGCAGCAGTGCGCTGAGTCCCTGCTATGGCATCTGTCTGGAGATATTTAAAAAATGATTTTGAATTTCGTCTTCTGTAACGGAGCGCTGATAGAACAGATTTGCCTGCCCTTACAGCGATCACGTCCGCATCATCCATGCGGGAGCTCTTTCTTTATTTTGATTTTTAACTGCATCACCACCCGTGCTGATCAGAGCTCCACGCTGGGCAAACAGGAAATATTCAAAAGTTCGCGGGGCTTTTCCTGTCTACCTGGCCACTGCATCCGAGTTCAGATTGCTGTCCAGAGCGGTCAGTGGTGCACTGTGGGATACCGCCCGGAGGCCAATACCGTCGATCTGCGGCCACACTAACCCCAATCCAATATGGTAATACCGATATTAGTCCTACTCCTCTCGTTAGGGAGGAGTACAGAAACCGGTTTAAAGAGCCCTTTATACCGATATAAAGGGCCTCTTAGTGTGGACGGTTGTGGCGTTAAATCGGTTTTACGCTCCTAAAACCGGTTTAAACGCATAATGTACACCAGGCCTAAGATAACTCCCTTCTCTTCATGTGCCAATATATATTTATGCCTGCATCCGTAATTTTCACTCCATACATCTGAAGAAGTGCGTTTTTTACCTACGAAAGCTTATGCCCAAATAAATCTGTTAGTCTTTAAGATGCCACCAGACTCCTCGTTGTTTTTACTGACTAAGATTCCTAAAAGCAACTATACAAGGTAAATGTGGAGACACATTGAAATGTATTTACATAAAATGCATAAAATGTAAATAAAGCTAACAAGGGGAGGAACCAGCATGAAATCTTCACTAAAATGCATGGCATCTCTTCCCAACATGAGAAAAAGGAACTTTATAGATTAGAAACCCTTTGAAATGTACTCTCAGATAAAGATGGGGGGCGGGAGGAGGGCCAGCTGAGACTCAGATGATAAACAATTGAATCAAAAGATATACAATATTCCTATATTGTAGAAGTCTATCAGATAACGTTTTTCATGAAATTCTGACATACTGGTGATTAATACTGTTGTGAAATGTAATGTTAACACTATATGAGGAATTATAGGTACTCACTGATATTATGCTTTAAAGTCAGTGACCAAACACTGGGAGAAACAGGTTCTCTCCCTGACAGAAGGGAAGGCAGCTATTTACCTGTCTCCACTGTAAATTAAACAGTGTGGAATCAAAACAATGGAAGCTCCATTTTCATACGAGTCAGCAGGAAGATCTAGTCCACAGGAAGGGAAGAACAGCAGGAATCCCAGTGTACTACCACTGTCATTAGGGTTGGGTTGTGCATTCCATTCTGCACAGAGTTAAGCATTAGTTCATGTGAATAGTTAATTTTCTGAAGAAAAGCTAGGAAGTTATAATTTTGGTTCAATCTCCTTCACATTAGATTAGCTGGGGGTGCATTAACAAAAATGTTTCCTATTCCTGGCTTCTGTTTATCCCTAGCTTTGAAATAGGTGAAGATGTGTCAGGAGAAGATGGCATAGCTGATGCTCCATTTGCTTCTGTGAGGCATTGAACAAGGATGATGAAGGATGGCAGAAGATATGTTTCACTCAGAAGACACATCAGCTCTTGGTAACTATCAATTTTAGGGCTCAATTTTAATAGAAGCTGAGCACTCAACTCTAGTTGAAGTCAACTGGAGCTATGGGTGAATGCTGCCAAAACAAGACATGAAAGAACATTCAGGCTGTTTTTTAATGTAAGTAAGTGGGATGAAATAGCAGTATTTTAATTTACTTCACCAAGCAGCACTGACAGCTTGACCCCTTAAACTCTATGAACAAGTCCAGTCATTCCTACAATACTAAACTGAGGCAAGGACTCTCCTCTTTTCCTTGGCTGCTGCCATCATCCTGACCCCTGCTCTTGTTTCCCTGGCCTTTCTAGTTTATACATGAGGGTGGATGAAGAGCCTCTTGTTCTTTGCTCCCCTTCTCTCTGTCTCACCAGCCAGCCACAAAGCACGGAGCAACTTCATATCTCCATGAAGCTACTCCTGTTCCTCTCAGCCCCATGCTCTTTGTGGAGGTGGAGATTGGCCTGCAGCTCAGCCTGAGAAGGTAGTAGATTCTTGGCTAGAGAGAATACCTGGTGGGTGTGTCTGGCCTTGTTCTGAAAGGGACTTGTTGACTGTGATCAACCTTCTTGACTCTTAACCTTCTTTTGGGTGAACTAAATAGATTTTATTTCTTAAGTTTCTCATCATAAGGCAGGCTTTCCAGATCTGGAATCATTCTTGCAACTCTTTACTGAATCCTGGCTGATATTTTTGACGTGTGATCACCAGGACTAGACACAGTATTCCAGTAATGGTCTCACTAATACCGCGGTAATACTGTCTCCTTACTCCTACTTGAGATTCGCTGGCTCAAGGATTGTTAGCACTCTGAGTAACACCATCCCTCTGTCTCTAAAAACATGGTCGTCCATAAAAACTACAGTACATGAGATAAATTATCTTATCAATAGATAGTGGCAATGAAAAAATACTGTGCACGAGGCACAGATAGAGACACTGTGGTGTAAGGGGTAGATCATTGGAACTGGAAGTTTGGATACCTGGCTTCAATACTCAGCTCTGCCTCCCAGTATGTGATCTTGAGCTAGTCACAGAGGCCAAAATATTTAGATTTTCCGAGGTGCTGAGTACCCACAGCTCCCACGGAAGTCAGTATTTTAGAAATACTTTCACTTTTCTTTTTTAGCTACTGAATTTCCCATAGAAAACCTCAGCAGAAGTTTCCTTGTAATGCAATGTCACCTTATAATGCAGTGTGGATGCTCATTTGCTACTGCCTGTATGCCACCAGCCTTAAGATGTGTCTTTTACCTTTGATATTCCTGTTAGTGTTATGTCCATTTCTGATATATAGCTTTTGTTCACAACCTTAAGAATATCTCCCAGGATGGACATAGCCCATTGGTTTCGACTTCTAAAGCTATCATTTTCATAGGGGCCCCTAACTTCATGTCCGTGACACCAGCAGAACCAGAGCAGTTCCTCTGTGTTGGAATGGAGGTGAAATTTGAGGACACTAGAGATAAATTGTTTGGCGAGGGATCAGACTGGAAGAGAATTTGGGGCATAGTTGATGGATGTACCACTTTACATGTCTGTCAACTTTTCCTTTCTTTCCCCCTCATTGTGTGGAAGAGAGATGGGGACTAGCACAGACATGAGGCTGCATTAGCAACAGTAGAGTAGCTCCATTAGCAGTGGCGGAGGATTTGTTCTCCGCCTGGTCCTTCTGCAGAGACAACGCACACTTCATTAACTCAGTTGATGGGCTGTAGCCTGGAATGGCCATTAGTGATTGTGTTGTAAAGGTAAAATTCCCTTAAATGCAAAGGTTATAGGAAAGATGTACACAAAAGCAATATGATTCAGAGATGATCTTACAGCTTCATAAAGATGGATTTTTTTTATCTTACATTGTGGATTGCTGGAAAATTAGAACATTCTAAGTAAGAAGAAATAAACAACTCTCCATGATTCTAGCATGAAAATAGGTTGACAGTTATCCCTATTCTCCTCACTGTTCCATAAATTGAATCATTGCTGGGGATCACCAAAGTCTGGGTGTTTGCTGTCCCATATCACTCCCATATTTATTTTTAAAGGAACATAAGAATTCCATTGTTTTCAAAAACTTGAAGATGCCCTCAAGGTCTAGTCTTGCAAAGTGGTAAGTGACTTAGGATCAGGCTCTTGAGGGACCGTGTTCTGTCTCATTCTTCAGTTCAGTTTGGCTTTTTACTGGTTGGTAAGAAGTGTGTCACGAGCTCTTTGTGTAACACTTTTATTTCAATTACTAAAGTGTACTCCAAGAACTGTGTGTGTTCCAATAAGACTTTACTTTCCATACTGCTTTTGCAGGTATAAAGTATGCTGCGTAAAGATAGTCAGAAGGGGTTTGTGCTCCCTGTCATGCTTTTCCATACACACAGAAACCATAAAATGTGTTTCTGAATGTAGTTTCCCTTAACCTAAAATAAGAAGTTTAAAACAAACTAATGTCTTTATCAAAGAGCACAGTGTGTGTCTCCTCTTTAACATGCATTATCAATTCTTCCTCACAAAATGGCAGATGTCCTTGCATACAGGCATACTCCTAAAAATGTAAAGGTACATTACAAAAAACCAAAATCTTAAATTTCAGAGCTACATCAATCCCACTAATCCAATAACTGGATTTTAATGCAATCCTGTTCTGAAAAATAACTGAATGAGATTTTTATATACCACACTAAATCAAATTTCTCACTAATGCAATTGCAAATGGTCATGAAAAAGAGAAACTACTACACACATCCAGGTTTATTATACATTTACAAAGCTTCATAAGAGAGCTGGTGCATAGAGAAAATATGTAACAAGAAGTGGGCATGTGCCATTATGTCATTTTAACCACAAAGCTAAAGAACTCGAGGGAGTGGTGAGCCCACCAAAATACCATTCTACTGTACAGTCGTTAACATTGCTGAAACTCCCTGTATTAAACTCTTGAACCTGGAATTGTGGTGTTCCCACTTCAGCATGGAAAAAGGGCTTTTAAAAATGTTTATTTTTTTATCTGTATGTTTGCTCCAAAAGGAAAATTAAATTTTATCAGAATTATCACTGAAGTTAGTGGGAGTTTAAACCTTTGGCTTCAGTGGGATCAGGCTTTGATCTTCAGTACACTTTAAGAATAGGGCCCCATTTCACTACCATTCCTGCACACCTTACCCTTGTGAGTAGTCCCTTTGAAGTCAGGTCCCTTTTTTACGAGTAAGGTAGGTAGGATTTTGGCCCACAGTGTGTGTGTGAGAATGTTTGTAGCGGCGTGTGCAAAAATTGAGATTTGACTGCTTTTGGAGGGGCACATTCTGTGCCCCTGCCGCAGCCCTGCGGTCATGCCCCTGCTTGCCAGCCCTTGTGCATGCTCCTGAATATGTGTATATTACATATAACAAAATACTGTGGGGTATCGATAAAGAGGTGCATGTACATTACACTGTTATATAATTGATAAATATTAATAATTAACCTCGTATATGGTCAGAGCATCCGTTTAACAATTTATCATACTTCTGATTTTGAAGCAAGAGAAGAATTGAAGCTGTGTGCTCATCATGATAGTTAGCAGTAGAGTCTTGTCCTTTTATCATGCTATGAGCAGGGAAAAGGTGAGTATAGTGGAAAGTGAGAAGTTACATGCAATTCAATCTGTGGCTCAAGAGCTCTTTGCAACCACGGGTGAGTAGAGGACCAGCAGTGAGGTGCCTAAGGAGTAATTTCTGTTCCGCACAATACCATCTTGCTTTCAGTTCTTTTTTAATAACAATATTCAAGTAAATAAAGTGACTACTGATCAGATCTAGCCCAGTTGTATAATGAGAGTCACTCAAACAAACAGCCACAGGACACTGCCAGAATTGACACACAAGGTAGAAACTTGGTTATTGATGAGACCTCCTGAGACAACGATCAAACTTTCACCTCTTATGTGATAAACATCATCCCATAAAAGTCGTATGATTTCAGTTAAGGGTGTGGACTTAATACCTCACATAACCCCGCAAAGACTTTTCCTCTAAATTCTTTGCACATCAGTTAGAATTAGGGAAAAACTGGATTCTACCCAAGGCTCTAACACATCCAATGTGGTGGCGGGTGAATCATTTAAACCAGAATTCTCAACCAGGGTGGATGTTAATGGTTTGTTCCACGCTTTTAGGCCACTCAGCTAGAGACACCTGGAGCCTGATTTTTTTCAGAGATGCTAAGAATCTGTCCCTCCCCTTGTCTTACACTGGGAAATTTTAGTTTAAGTGACTTGCCCAACATCACACATGAAGTCTGTAGCAGAGCCAGAGAGAGGTTTGCCTGAGTCCCAGTTCAGTGCCTTAACCCTACTATTCTTTTTCTTGTAGCCTCTCAGTCACTTGGACCCCTGCATCACTCAGTGCAGAAATTGTAAGGTATGTGTGCAATAGCTCATATCGGCTTACAAGGCAGGTGTGTGTGAGTGGGCTGGGGGAGGGTGGGATTTGGACCCATTCTGGGCACCACCAAAAATTATACAAACCTGCCACCCCTGGTCATAATGACATATATGGGGCTACTTGCCTGAGTTAAGTAACCAGGCTGTGACCCCTTATCACTTATATTACATAGTGGTCTAAAAATTAACTTTAATTTTAGTTATTCTGTGGTACAGTTTCTGAAGAAATAGTTTGTTTTGGCCTCATTTGCTGGAAAGGAGAAATGTCAGTGGGGATTTCATACCTTTAGCATTCTGACTTTTTCTATTTCTATAAAAATAGATCTACAATACCATGGTTTCTGTATCCAGTTATGAATTTCTTAGGAAATTATGTAAGCTTGTAAAGAGAAGGGCTGGAATCCAATTTCACAAAGCACCAGACTCCACTGCCAATGAAGAAATTCTTAGGAAACAAGAATTTTAACAAATGCAGGCAGAAAAAAACAAGCAATAACTGCAGCATTTGGTTTTAGAGTAAATCAGGAGCTAGGTGAGTGATCATGGAAAGGTTCTACATTAAATATATCCAAATCCAGGTTTCTACTATATCAGAGTTGGCCTAAAATAAAAATAGACTGTAGGAATAATAATAGTAATTACAGTACAGTTGTTTTTATGTAGCACTTAAGGAAGTGTGCTTGAAGTTCTAAAGTATGACCACTTTTTGCCTTCCCACCTCTATTACAATTAAAAACTAGTTTGTGTTATTCTGAATTTTTGGAAGCAATGTCTCCAGGTTTTTTGGCCAGCAATATCTCTATCCACTACCTTCAGATCTTTAAGTAAATATGTACAACCATCATATACCACCATTCTCTCTCAGCACCAAACTTCTCCTCCTCAAACCCTCATTGTCCTCTTAAATTCTTACTGACTCTGGTGACGCTCACAAAACAAATTCAGACCTGCTTTATTCTCACTCTATATCATAAGCCTTTTGTGTATCCATAACATATTTTGGTTCTGGCTTGTATTTTTAATACACAGCTTGTAAGGCGATTAGATAATCTCTGTCCCAGACACATTTGTTATCAAACCAAATTGAGACTGAGCATGAGACTATATCAGATTGATTAGATCTATTGATTAGACTCTGCCTGTTGGTATGCATACTTCCACCTTTTCATGTTCTCTGTATGTATAAATATCCCCTGTCTGTGTGTTCCATTCTATGCATCCGAAGAAGTGAGCTGTAGCCCACGAAAGCTCATGCTTAAATAAATTTGTTAGTCTTTAAGGTGCCACAAGTACTCCTGTTTTTTTTGCGGATACAGACTAACACGGCTGCTACTCTGAAACCTGAAATATATCAGGTGTAGTGTGTTTCCCTACTAGCAATGAATTATTCCATCCTACTCATGCTGTCCCCTGCTATGGCCTCTGCTGCAGCTTTATAGAAACCTAGTTCCAGTGTAAGCCTCTGTTTTGCTTTGAATATGTGTCCGTGTGGATCCTGCATGAGATGCACATGTGCCACATCTGTGCAAAATCAGTCTTTGGAATGGCCATATCTATTAAGGCCACTCATGTGGCCTGTGCCGCCTCATGTTCCTGTTTGATGGCATAAAGAGCAGAGCTGCCATGAGCCCCTCTCAGTTCTCTCTTACCCCTTGTGGCTGGGAGATAGAATCCAGCAGTGTCTGACCTGCAGTTTCTAGAAGAATTTATTTTCCTCTAAACAGATCTTTGATCCAGTTGGACTTAATAAAGATACTGACTAATTCAACAAATCCCCTATATAGTGGAGTCTAGTGCTTCATGCCAACTACCATGTCTAATGGCAGACTCTAAGCCATCCAGATTTAAACCTTGTCCATCTTGTGACAGACTCATCCCACGCAGATGGGCTCAGCAGGCAGAAGAGCTAGCTGAATGAGAGTCGCATTCCAGATGGATGCTCAGTTTCTTGCTGCTTTTCCTCCAGGAACTATAAGTCCAGAGACTCATCTGAAGCTGCATCTATGAGACAATCTGTGAGGGTCACCTGAGACCTGGAGAACTGGCAGGTGCCAAACTGGAGAGACCCCTCAAGCAGGCACCCCACATGTGGGTCCAGCTGCAAGAAGTCAAAAAGGGCAGTGAAGACACTGACAGTAGTAGCCCCAGTATCCATAGCCTTGGCACTGACAACCTCAGCTTTGACCCCAAGGACGACAGACCTGGTGCTGAAGACAGAGCACAAGCAAAAACTTGGCTACAGGCACCACTGCAGATCACATGGTAATGGAGGACCTAAACACCAGTTTTCCAGAGACAAACCCTCCAAATTGTCTGTGTCAACTTCTAGAGATAGAAGTTTAACTGCCAATGTAGCACAGAGAAAGGGTGGCCAGGTATCAACCATGACAATGACATTGTCAACCTTACATGTGCCAATGCAGGCACAGGAGTTTGAACCTACCATTGTCCCACAATATATACTGGCTAAAAAGTCTGTATCCCAACCAGAGGCATCCTCCACACCAAGACCACAGCTGGCAACAGCTCCCTCTGCACTGAGGTCTTACTGCCCTAGAGAATCAGCATTTGAAGAAATATACTCTTCAATGCCCTCACCAAGACACTTGTTGTCACCAACATCAAGCCAAGATTCATCCACCTGTGGTCAGGAGGAAACACCACTGGAGGCTTCTTGTTCTGGGACTCATCACAGACAAGGCTCAAGTGACAGTGGGCTGGCTAATACCCATACAACATGTCACTGTTGGTCCTATTGGCTATACTGGGAACCACCATCACACATGCCTCAGTCAAATCCCCCTCCCACCTGTCATGGAAGAGGAAGAGATCTTGCTCCCTAGCAGCATCGCTAGCCAGGCCTCCCATGCCAGACCCAAGATCAGGCCTCTGCATATAGATTGAGGCAACACTGGAGGAACCTCAGCAATCTCCTCGTCTGCTGACAGTCTTCATCTTCATCAGATGAATCAGTGGCACAGGCACCTGATACCTTAAAAGTGTTCCAGGACCTTTTAACCCAGATCACTGAGACCATGAACATCCGTGAACCAGGGGAAGTCCCATGAGCTCATCAATATCCTGAGCTCATCAACCCTAGATAGGGCTGCCCAAGGAGGTAATCTAGGACTGCATCAAAAAGGGTATACTCGAGCCAGTGAAGAGACCTTGGGAAACCACAGCCACTCTTCCTAGGGTACCAGGTAGCAACTGTGAAAAAAACGGGACAGGGGGTGGGGGGTAATAGGTGCCTATATAAGAAAAAGTCTCCATGGATGCACTGGATGTGGTTGCCATGTTGCTGGCCACAGCCATCATCATGAGACAGGCCTTCTGGCTTCAAGCGCTGGAATCCCTAGAAAAGAGCAACACACTATAGAGGACCTGCCATTGGGAAAGCTGGAGCTCTTCAGCAGCCAAACAGATGAAGCCCTTCTCTCTCAAAGATTCTAAGGTCACACAGCAATCACTGAGGATTTACACACCATGGCCCTACCCATACAAATACCAGCCCCAACAGAGGAAGAGAGCTCCCTGCTAGCACAAGATTCAACAACTGGATCACTCTCTCAGAAAAAGACCCAGTACTCTGGGAAGCAACAATCTTTCTCCTCTGTTGCAAAAACGGCACCCTCTCAGAGGCAGCTGGTTTGATGGGAATGTTGGGAGCCACACCAGATAAACCTAAGGCTTCCCAACATCTTTTGGAAGCTGCCTTGCACTCTTTCATTGGGCTTGGTCTACAATCACAGCCAACAAATGGGCATTGCACATCCTCCCATCCATTTCTGCTCCTTTCCCCTTATCCAGCCTCCCCTTTCCCATCCCTCTTCATGGACCCTTCTTAGAAGAGCTACTGCCAACATAAGTGGCCTCATTGCTTTATCTAGGAGCCATTGAAAATTACTAGAGGAGTACAAGAGAAGAGGCTTTCATTTCCAATATTTCCTTATTCTGAAGAAAAAAGGGGGTCTCTCTTCTATCCTAGACCTGAGGAGAGTGAATTACATAGGCTGCCTTAGAATCAGGATGGTAATGCTTGCTCCATCATTCAGGCCCGCAGACAGCAATTCCCGAACCCAGGGCCATCCTTAGGGAATGCAGGGCCTGGGATGGAAGTGACAAATCCATCACTTCCGTGACCGACCGTGCTGGCCAATCGTGCTGGCCCATGGGGCCCCCCAAAGCGCAGGGCCCAGAGCCGTCGTGCAGACCTAGGAGCCCTGCAGCCTATCCAGGAAATTTAAAAGGA